>NC_138160.1:101194862-101794862 GCF_964165515.1 Mesoplodon bidens
CATTCTTTAAAAAATTTCTACCATTATTAGAAAATAGACCCAATTTAAAACTTGAAAGAAAGAAATAGACAATCAGGAGTCACTTCTGCTTGGATTTGAGTTGAATGGGAATATTTTGGGGGGACATATTTGTCTTCCAAGTGTTTTGGGGCTAGGAAGAGTTGGGAATTCTGCAGTGGGAATGATATTGCCCTTCAAAACAGGGTCTTGGAGCCACTATGGAGAACAGTATGGAGGTTCCTTAAAAAACTAAAAATAGAACTACCATACGACCCAGCAACCCCACTACTGGGCATATACCCTGAGAAAACCATAATTCAAAAAGAGTCATGTACCACAGTGTTCACTCCAGCTCTATTTACAATAGCCAGGACATGGAAGCAACCTAAGTGTCCATCGACAGATGAATACATAAAGAAGATGTGGCACATATATACCATGGAATATTACTGAGCCATAAAAAGAAACTAAATTGAGTTATTTGTAGTGAGGTGGATGGACCTAGAGTCTGTCATACAGAGTGAAGTACGTCAGAAAGAGAAAAACAAATACTGTATGCTAACATATATATATGGAATCTAAAAAAAAAAAAAAAGAAGGTTCTGAAGAACCTAGGGGCAGGACAGGAATAAAGATACAGACCTAGAGAATGGACTTGAGGACACAGGGAGGGGGAAGAGGAAGCTGGGACAAAGTGAGAGAGTGGCATGGATATATATACACTACCAACTGTAAAATAGATAGCTAGTGGGAAGCAGCCAGATAGCACAGGGAGATCAGCTCAGTGCTTTGTGACCACCTAGAAGGGTGGGATAGGGAGGGTGGGAGGGAGATGCAAGAGGGAGGAGATATGGGGATATATGTATATGTATAGCTGATTCACTTTGTTATACAGCAGAAACTAACATACCATTGAAAAGCATTTATACTCCAATAAAGATGTTAAAAAAAAAGATAAAACAAACAAAAAAAACAGGGTCTTGGGACCTAGTCTAGATTTTCCTACTAGTTGCTTGTGCAACTATGGGCAAGGCACTTAGCCTCCATGTGCCTCAATTTTTTTTATCTCTTGTTAATTAAGGAGGTGGTCTACACCTTTAGGATCCCTGACAGCAGAAATATTCTCTGAATCTGGAAATTTCAAGAAAAAAAGCATCAGTCTCTACTAGCTATGTGTTAGAATCTTATTCCTTTAGGAATTGTCTTTCCTCTTCCTCTGTACAATGTGTTTTTTTTTTCAGTGCAGCAAATGTTTTTCTTTCTTATGAAATTCTAACTTCAGCACTGCTGACTAACCTTTGGAAACTGAAGCCCTGGTATCCTCTTTAAAAAGGTTTCAAGATAATCCAGTGACAAAGGAATATGACTGTGAAATATGGTTAATGGTATATTAATACACAATATTAATAATGGAATGCTATCAGTATCCAATTATTTAATTTCCAAACTCAAGGATTCATACTGATTTATTAATATCATCCTCATATAAAAAAGACTTTCATGATCTGAAATTTAATATTTCTTACCCTTATCTTTGTATACTAAACACTTAGTGGCATACTGCATATTGAAAAGAAAAATCTCTTTTCATATAGGTACTTTTGTAGAATAACTTTGACAAAACCAAGAGCATAACATTAAAATACGTCTTAACGAGAGTGATGCTGTTAGAATACAAAATAAAGGTAGACTTCTGATTGTCTCAGTTAGTTAAACAGTGAACAGTAGAACAACTACCTAGAGCCAGGATTTATCCTTGATTTTGGTAATGGAAACACAATAATTTATTCTCCATTTCTGTCACATGTAGCAGGAATCAGAGAGCCAAATATAGCATCATCACAGCAATTATTAAGTAAATGGTTTGGCCCAGTTGATTTAATTTTTCTTTCTGTCCTTGGTCCTTAGTTTTTTAAAAAAATTATTATTCTTGCTATATGTATGCTCTTTGTGGTACATTTTCTTTTTTTAAAACTTATTTATTTTTATTTATTTTATGTTTGGCTGCATTGGGTCTTTGTTGCTGTGAGTGGGCTTCCTCTAGTTGCAGTGAGTGGGGGCTACTCTTCATTGTGGTGCACAGGCTTCTCATTGCAATGACTTCTCTTATTGCAGAGCATGGGCTCTAGGGTGCGCGGGCTTCAGTAGTTGTGGCATGCAGGCTCAGTAATTATGACACGTGGGCTCAGTAGTTGTGGCTTGTGGGCGCTAGAGCGCAGGCTCAGTAGTTGTGGTGCACGGGCTTAGTTGCTCAGCTGCATGTGGCATCTTCCCAGACTAGGGATTAAACTCGTGTCTCCTGCATTGGCAGGTGGATTCTTAACCACTGTTCCACAATTGAAGTCCTGGTACATTTTCTAAAAGCCACTTTTGAATGAGGCAGGGCATGAAGAAAAGTTGGTGATAAGGAATGTCTTGCAATAAAATGAAAAAAATGTTCCTTACTTTAAGAATTTAAGTTAAAGGAAAGACAGGGGTACAGGTGTATAAAGAGATATCCTAAGAAAGGAGTTTATCACGGTTCCAGGAGTTAATAGTTCTCTGGGAAGAGAGAGTGGAGGTCTCTGTCACCAGATGCTGGGCTTTCTAGCAGTGGGTCAGTTGCTGCATGTCTGGGGACATTGTTATTTACTGATGTCTGGAGCCAAAGTTTTAGAAATTACTCACAATATGTATCAAATATTTTTCCCCTAAAATCATAAAAATCCTGCAAAAATGAGATAAGATAGATTTGAAAATCTGTCTTTTATTCAAAAAATTCTGTGTTGTTTATGGAATTCAGGAAATCTGTTAGGAGTTTTATTTGTAGTTGGCTTGCTTTAGGAACTGACATTGCCTTGTCATATGGGGAATCGCTAATCTAAATTGGAAGTTTGACCTTTGAGCTCCCGGGCCCTACAGAATTGAGAAGGAGACAGACAGTTCTTTCTGGCTTAACAAACCATGAAGCCACACTGCTCTAAGATGACAGCATCTTCTTTTTTTCAAAAAGTAAAATTCTATGCCTTATTAAAATATGTCACATTGCAGAAAGAGCTGACTGACATGGGAGGGAGATGGGCATCTGCCTGTCTTTAGAGGGGTCTTTATTTGTCTTTATCTTTTCTGAGCAAGCATCCTTGATCCCAAGCAGCACCCAGGGGAATGTTGTGAAGCCCACACACTTTGTGTTTGAAATTGCATGCACTTTGATACTGATTGAAACTGGTGTCAATCAGCATCATGTAGTGCTCCCCTGGGGCACTGGCAGTAGGCTAAAAGGGCACTGCTTCTGTCTCAGGTCCTTGTGTACTTCTTGATCACTCTAAGCTTTTTCTTCCTTCATTAGATATTCACATGAAAAAGCAGAGATCTGCCTGTATTTGTAAGCTAGTGTTCGGGTTATGGCATCATCAGAAAATTGCATTTTGAATGTGTTTTTCCTCTTTTCAAGATCCACCCAATGAAAGTTGAGTTCTGAAATTCAGCCTTAGAAGAAAACACTTTTTACTGCACACCTAAGTCTTTTTTGTCCAACCTGGTATTGAGCAGCAACAAAGCTGATATTTTAATCTCCATTATATAGTCTTCTCTATTGATTTATAAGTATTTATAGAATTGGTTCAATTCTATAAACACTTATTCCTTGACTTTTTAAAAGGATACACTTAACTTTCCTTTACTATTTTAAGGGAAATATATCCAACTAATGCAACAAGATAAAGGAAAGGTAGTTTGAGAAAGTGGTTCAAGTGGAAGGCCCTAGCATTGATCATGGGCTCTGTTAAGTTCATAGAGCTGTGCACACATACCTACTTCACACTGGAGCTCTGCCTGGCACGTATCACCAGCTGTGTGTACTTTCTCTTGGACACTGATCTTATCAGACTACATTCTCATCTTCTAAATATAGTTGGTCTGTGTTGTGTTATGTGCCACATCTATTTCCCTTTAGCCACTGATGCCCGTGACAGGTGGTATAGGACCTTGGGGCTTTTTATAATCTCTAAAAGCATATCTAATAGCTGAGTATCAGCACTCTGATCCAGGACCAGAACATTATCAATTTGTGAAAAATGTCCAGCTTTAACCACTGAGATTACATTTGTGACAGGGGGCTCTCTTTAGAATCTTACTGTACCATTTTGTAAAGTAGCTTAATACCATTCAAGAATTAGCTTCCTACTTCATGGCTAGGTAGTATTTACCATAGTAACAAGATGTGTTTATATGAATGAGTAGTTTTTATTCCATGGCACATTAATAAATGCTTAATTAACCAACCAGTAGCTTTACTGGGTGTCTCCTTCTTGAGGTTAGTGCTACTATAGTTAACTATGATAATAGATTTTGAAAATTTCAATTTATTCACTATTTATTTATGCAAATTGGTGGTCAGTCTTTTTGTCAGCATATGATGATTAGGATAGGAGACATTGGGATTCTGAAGATTGCTGCGTAGAAGTATTATAAAGTTTTGGTCAATGTAAAATCATGTTCTACAACTTAGAAAGCATAGCTGAGTTGGACTCAAAAGGGTTTGAATCTTAGTTATCCACACATTTTGTATATCTTGGGAAAGTGAATTAAACTTACTAATTCTCAATTTACTTATGTGTAAAATAGGAGTAAAAATGTCTGTTCTGTTTTTCTCCATTGTATTTTTATATGGCAAAGTGTAGTTTTGTTCATTTGTGTTATGGTTGAGAAAGTCTGGCACCTACTTCTTTCCCTTCCTTAAAGGCAAAGAATTAGAAGACAATAAGAGTGTGTCAAAGACTTTTGAGAAGGTGAATGAGGTGAGAACTGAACAGATTTTATTTTTTATAACAGGTTTTATTATTTATGGGAGCCTGGTGGCCACTGGGTCCTTCATAATGTAGAGGACAGTGGTAACTCCAGTGGTAGGGTTAAATGGTGCGCTGAAAGAGAATTGAGAAATTGGAGACAATTAGCATAGAAAACTCTTTTGAGAAGTTTGACCGTGTACAGAAAGGGTAATTAGAAAGGTGAATGGACAAGAAACATAATTCTAGGGAGAGTGGTTTTCACTGTGATTGTAATTATTGTTCTGGTCACAGTTGTTTTTATGACAAAAAGCCAGAATATCTTTAATATTCTGATAAGAATGATCAACATGGGCAGAAAGTTTCAAGATCTAGGAATAATTTCCAGCATGTGATTTCTGAGAAGGCATAAACTGTAATAGAACATGTGTAGAGAAACTGGTTATTATTGAGAATGAAAGAGGAGAAGTTGAACTAAGCTTATAGATATGGTAGCCTTTTAAGTAATTTCATATAAGAACTTTTATTTTCTTTCTGAATTAGAAGACAGGCCCCCACTAAGAGTCTGGGGTTGAGGAAGCAAAAGAGGTGAGGTTGGAGGTATGAGGAGAATGAGGAAGGTTGAAAAGTAGCTAATAAAAATTGTGGTTATTTGAGACACAGGAAACTGGAATAGTCAGTTTAGTTAATTTTCATGATAATAATCCTTGATATGTGTTTAGCACTTTATTTTTCAATAAATATTTTCCCATGCATCATCTCATGTACAAAATTACCAGCTTTTTAAACTTTTTGCCAGCTTTTTTGAGATATAATTGAAAAATAGAATTGCACATGTATATTTAAGATGTTCAACACGTTGATTCTGTATACATTGTGAAATGATTACTGCGATCAAGGTAATTAACACATCATCATCTCACATAGTTACAATTTTTTTTCTTTTTGTGGGGAGAACACTTAAAATTTACTTTTTAGTGCATTTCAAGTAGATAATACAGTATTATTAACCATAATCCCCATGCTGTACATTAGATCCCAGAACTTAGGCATCTCTTTTTCCCCACTTCCCCTGCCCACCCAGTCCCTGGCAATCACTAACTGATTCTGTTTCTTTGAACTGACTTTTTTAGATTCCACATATAAGTGATATTAGTATTTGTTTTACTCTGTCTGGCTTATTTCCCTTAGTAGTGCTTTCTAGGTTCATCCATGTTGTTGCCAATAGCAAGATTTCCTTTTTATTTATAGTTGAACAATAATCCACTACATATATAGCACATTTTCTTTATCCATTCATCAGTTGACAGACACACAGACAGACTATAGGTTATTTCCATATCTTGAGTGTAGTAAATAATGCTGCAGTAAGCGTGGGGTACAGATAGCCCTTTAAGATACTTTTTTTGTTTCCTTTGGATATATACACAGAAATGGAATTTCTGGACCTTTTTTTAAAAAATTCATTTATTTCATTTATATTTATTTTTGGCTGTGTTGGGTCTTCGTTGCTATGTGCAAGCTTTCTCTAGTTGTGGCGAGTGGGAGCTACTTTTTGTTGTAGCGCAAGGGCTTCTCATTGCGGTGGCTCCTCTTGTTGTGGAGCATGGGCTCTAGGCACACGGGCTTCAGTAGTTGTGGCACACAGGCTCTGTAGTTGTGGCTCACGGGCTCTAGAGCACAGGCTCAGTAGTTGTGGCACATGGGCTTAGTTGCTCTGCAGCATGTGGGATCCTCCCAGACCAGGGCTCAAACCCATGTCCCCTGCATTGGCAGGCAGATTCTTAACCACTGCACCACGAGGGAAGTTCGAGTTTCTGGATCTTATTGTAGTTCTATTTTTAATCTTTTGAGGAACTTCCATATGGTTCTCTGTAGTGTCTGTACTAGTTTACAGTCACAGCCACAGTGCACAAAGCGTTCCTTTTTCTCTGCATCCTCGCCAACACTTTTTACCTCCTGTCTTTTCAATAATAACCATCCTAACAGATGTGAGGTGATAACTCACTGTATTTTTGATTTATATTTCCCTGATGACTAGCAATGTTGAGTACCTTTTCAGCTACCTGTTACTCATTTGTATATCTTCTGTGGAAAATTGTCTATTCAGGTCCTTTGCCTATTTTTAAACAGGTAATTTGCTTTTTTGATATTGAGTTGTATGATATTTTGGATATTTAACCCTTTATCAGATATACGGTTTACAAATATTTTCTTGCATTTCCTAGGTTGCTTTTTCATTTTGTTGAATGTTTTATCTGCTGTGCAGAAGATTTTTAGTCTGATGTAGTCCCACTTGTTTATTTTTGCTTTTGTGGGCTTTTGTTGTCACGTCAAAAAAATTCATTATGAAGACCAATGTCAAGTTTTATGTTTTCAGGTCTTTCAGGTCTTCAGGTCTTTCAGGTTTTATGTTTTCAGGTCTTTCAGCTCTTTCAGTCTTTAATTCATTTTGAATTAATTTTTGTGAGTAGTGTAAGATAGGGATTTTTTTCTTCTGCATGCAAATATCCAGTTTTCCCAGCACCACTTTTTGAAGAGACCATCCTTTCTTTGTTATATGTTCTCGGTGCCCTCGTCAAAGATTAATTGACCATATATATGGGGTTTTATTCTGGGCTCTTGATTCCATTTGTCTACATGTTTTTATGCCAGTACCATGCTGTTTTTTTTTTTTGAGTGACTATAATTCCTTAATAAGTTTATTTCCTGTTCCCAAGGAAATTTGTAATTAATTCACGTTGAAAATTCTTCCCATTACGCTTTTCTGATACATGGAACTGTTAGATTTGTAATATAATTTGAAATCAGGAAGTGTGATGTCTCCAGCTTTTTTCTTCTTTCTCAGGATTGCTTTGGCTCTCAGGGTCTTTTGCAGTTCCATATGAATTTTAGGATTATTTTTCTATTTCTGTAAAAAATTCCATTAGAATTTTGATGGAGATTGCATTGAATCTGAATAGCATTTGAGAAGGATGGGCATTTTAACAATACTAAATCTTCAATCCATGAACTCAGGATCTTTCTATTTATTTGTGATTTCTTCATTTGCTTTCATCGATGCTTATAGTTTTCAGTATATAGATCTTTTACCTCCTTGATTTTTATTTCCAAGTACTTTATTGTTTTTGATGCTATCTACCTGTGAGTATTGGCTTGTGATATATGACCTTTTTTAGTGTTGATGTAAGTTCCTTCTATACTCAATTTGCTGAGAGTCTTTAGCATGAAAGGATGTTGAATATTGTCAAATGCTTTTCTTCCACCCATTGAGATGAACATTTGATTTTTATCCTTCATTCTGTTAATGTGGCATATCACATTTGTTGATTAGCATATGTTGAACCATCCTTGCATCCCACAGGTAAATATCACTTGATAATGGTGTATCATCTTTTTAAATAATTTACACAGATTTTATATCTTATTCATTTCTTTGAAGTATAGTTGATTTACAATATTATGTAAGTTTCATGTGTATAACATAGTGATTCACAATTTTGAAAGGTTATACTCCACTTGTAGTTATTATAAAATATTGGCTATATTCCCGGTGCTGTATAATATACCCTTGTAGCTTATTTATTTTATACATAGTAATTTATACCTCTTGATCCCCTACCCCATGTTGCCCCTTCCCTCTTCACTCTCCCACTGGTAACCATTAGTTTGTTCTCTATATCTGAGGTTTGGACAATTATCATATGAATTTTTTAGATGAGAAACAGAATCAACAGAGAAGTTATATGTCTAAGTTCACATAACACAGTGAACAAAATGAATAAATTCCTTGCCATTTTTTAAGAGTAAAATTGTAATTTATCATTTGCTTCAATGCCAGGTCATGATACTGTGGGCACTATTAAGTTTTGTAGCCTCCTTGCCTTTAAAATTTTTCCTCTCCTTTAAACATTGGCGATTTTAATGAGCCTTTCTTTAGACCCTCTCCAACTCGATAATCCTTCAACTCCTTAGTTTTCTAAACCAAAGTAATTAACCAGGCATTTCTTAAACATTGACATTTATTATGTACCAGGTACTGGGCTAAGCCCTGAGCATAATAGAATAATATAATAAAAAATTCAAAACGAAGAGCCCAAAAGACAGTTACATATTTGATCTCAAGGCACACTCAAGGACAACAGATTATACAGCGGTGTGAATACCTGGAGACAGAGATTATTGGGAACCCTCTAGAAGCTGCCCGCCATAGTTACCTTAGTTATAAGACCCTTGAATGATTTCACCTCTGTGTTAGTTTCCTGGGCTGCTACAACAAATTGTTATAAATTGAGTGACTTCAAAAAACAGAAATTTATTCACTCACAGTTCTGGAGACCAGAAGTCCAAAATCACAGGGTCAGCAGTGTTGCTGCCTTCTGAAGGCTCTGAGGGAAGATCTATTCATGCCTCTTTCCTAGCTTCCAGTGGCTTCTGGAAATCCTTGGCATTCCTTGGCTTGTAGATGCATCATTCCATCTCTGGCTCCATTCTTACATCACCTTCTCTTCTGTATGTCTGTTTTCTCCTCTTCTGTTTTATAAGGACATGTGTCATTGGAATTAAGGCCAACTCTGTTAATCTTTGATGATCTCCTCTTGAAGATCTTTTGCATAATTAAATCTACAACAACACTTTTTCCAAATGAGATCACATTCACAGGTTCCTGGTGCACATATCTTTTGGAGGCCCACCATTGAATGTACTACATTATTTTATCATGCCATAATTCTTATTGTTCTCTATGCTTCTGCCGAGGTGGCCTTCTTCTCTCTCTTCCTCAGAGTCCAAACTTCTTTTTACTTCAGAGCATTCCCATGTACTGTACATTCTATATCACTTGTATCCTTTGTCAGCCTAACTTTTATTCATCTTTGCCATCTCAGCTTAAAGGTCATTTCCTCAAGGCAGCTTTCTCTATCCTTAAACTATATCCCCCAAGTTAGGCTAGAGCTTCATGTAACACATTTTCACAACATCATATAGTTGTCATTCATAGGATTTAATACAATTAAAATTGAGTAATTATTACTGCAAAATAGTTATTATGAGATTTTGCATCAGTTGATGAGTTTAATGACCACAGGGTATCCTTGGTCACTAGTGTCTACCACATTACCTAGTAGAAAGAGCATAGTAACTATTTGTTAAATTTGATGTTAAAATAGGCTGTGTAATGAGTGTGTGGGTAATACTTATTAAAGATTTGGGGTCGAGATGGGTATTTGTGTATTCCTATATGGCTCAGTTTAGCTGAGTGCAGTTGTCCCTGGTCATCTAATATTTATCACAAATGAATTTGTGCATAATCAAATGCAAAATTTATGTTTTGCTCAAATAGTTCTCTAATATATCAATCATTTGGAACAAGTTTGCATTTCAAAGTAAGCATATGGCAGAACAAACTGTAAAATTTTAACATGGTTACTGATGTTTGGCTTCAGTGGATAATATTGGGGAGCTACCAAGTCTATATGATGGCAAACAAATTTCTTAGTTAATAACACCAAACATCTAGGTCCTGAAAGTAATATTATTTTTAAAAAGCTTTAAATTGAAGAGTAATATGTTGTCATTAGAAAGGAAGTAAAAAAGAATGGCTCAGAGAAGAGCTGATAGGAGTGAAGGTGGTGGTGGATTATTAGCAAAAGCTTTTTACGTGACTCAACTTGGAGTCTGAGAAACCAAAGAAAAAGAGGTTCAAAATGAATAACTTAAATACAGTAGATTGGCAAAATTAAGAGAACTGATGGGGCTTCCCTGGTGGTGCAGTGGTTGAGAGTCCGCCTGCTGATGCAGGGGACACGGGTTCGTGCCCCGGTCTGGGAAGATCCCACATGCTGTGGAGCGGCTGGGCCCGTGAGCCATGGCTGCTGAGCCTGCGCCTCCGGAGCCTGTGCTCCGCAATAGGAGAGGCCACAACAGTGAGAGGCCCGCGTACCGCAAAAAAAAAAAAAAAAAAAAAAAAAAAAAGAGAGAACTGATGATATCAACTGTTGCCAAGAAGATAATGCAGCTGGAACTCTTGCATACTACCAGATGGAATATGAATAGGCCTAAGTGTTTTGGAGAAAAATTTAGCATTGTCTCACACAACCAAAGATGTGTACATCCTATGGTCCAATAACTCTTCTCCTAGGGTATATTCACTGAAGAAAATCTGGGCCATGTGAACACATTGCAAGTTTTTCTTATAGATTAATTTTCCTAGTCTCTGGAAGAATTTATAAATTATTGAAATTATTTGTTCATTGATTGAATATATAAGTATGACAACTGTTCATTGAATACATACTATTATTTAGTCTTACATTTTTATGAAAATATTTTAATTATTGATCAAATTTCTTTAACTGCTATAGGTGTAGTCAAGATATTTATTTCTTCTTGAATCATTTTTGGTAAGGGATATTTTTCTAGAAATTTGTTCACTTAAGTTTTCAATATAGCCCCCTTAGATGATCCTGGCTTAGTTGGATAGACTACACCTCAGCTCCCCGGCTTTGTAGGGGCCAAAGGCTTAGTTTCCCATCCTGATATAGCATTTGCCTCAAGGTTACATGTTTGCTTACCAGCCAAGTTTTAGTGAACTTTTCCATTGTGGGTCTTTAATTTTATTGGTTTTCTTTTTTGGTTTGGTTTGGGGGCAATTTTTCTTTTTCCTGCATTCTCATTTGTTCAACATTGTATTAAAAAGTATCTTAGGTAGGGCTTCCCTGGTGGCGCAGTGGTTGAGAGTCCGCCTGCCGATGCAGGGGACACGGGTTTGTGCCCCGGTCCGGGAGGATCCCACATGCTGTGGAGCGGCTAGACCCGTGAGTCATGGTCACTGAGCCTGTGCATCCGGAGCCTGTGCTCCGCAATAGGAGAGGCCACAACAGTGAGAGGCCCCCGTACCGCAAAAATAAACAAACAAAAAAAACCAGTATCTTAGGTAAAAAAAAAAAAATCCAGATATATCTGTAATACAGCAGCAAGGCCTTAAAAAAAGAAAATGATATTGATCTCACCCTTTCACCCCCCAAGATCTGAGTTCCAGATATTGTATATATTGGGCAGCTAGAACTTTCCTGAATGATGTTTTATTTTGCAAAATGACACTCTGTGGTGCCTCCGTAGCTCATTCAAAATGGTGACCATTGGTCTTGAGACATTAGTCTCCCAACGTGTCTACAAAGGTTATAGTATTCAGTCCGAACCATTCAGCAGCTTTGAGAAAATACCAGGCTTGATTTCATAGTAGGTTCTTCATCTCCCAGACCTCTTAATAGTCAAATTATCATCAAGACTGCCCAGTTGAAATGTTCACCTGCTGTGTTTTGCATGCATATTCTTCTTCACTGTATGACTGACTATTTTATCTTCTAGCTTACATCACAATTCTTTAATGAATTTTCAAAATCTTACAGTGTCTGTACCACATTACGATAATAGAGAATATTAACACTGGAAGGAATATTGGTGATAATTATGCCTAGTTTTTATTTTATGGCTTATTAAGAAACTGTGGTCCTCAGAAATCAAATGATTGGTTGAAAGTTAGAGCTGTGATTTGAACCTGAGACTCTAGTTCTAGCCCAATTATTTTGCCACAGCACCACAAGGTTCATGTTTCTGAGCATCAGTTTCCATTTTATAACTACAGATGTAAATTTTAAAAGTTAAAAATAATAGGCTGACTATGGGTAAACCTGGATATAGTCTGAAAAGTCTTTGTGAATCAGTCTATAGATTCACCTCACTTAAATTATTTTTCATTTTTTTATCAACTGAGTACTTCCACACCTGTGGTTAATTGTATCTTTCCTCCACAAATAACTTCAGACTCCATTTTAACTTAATCTTGAAAAGTTCCAGAATCACAAATGATACTGAATTTTATTGCCTAACTATTGGTTACTTACTTAATGATTATTATGCTCTTAGAGATTTACCCATCATAATTGTAGTCTGTATGCGTTTATTAATTTGCATTATATCTTATCATTCAAATATCAGAAAGGGAAAAATGAATAGTCTATTTCCCACCATACACACCCTGAAAAATGTGTTTGGGAATTTTTTTTTTATATTGATACAAAAGAGCTTTCTTCTTTTTTTTTTTTTACAGCTGTAGAGTATTTCTTCGTGTGGATGTAGCATTATACATATGTGTGTGTGTGTGTGCGTGTGTGTGTATATATATATATATATATATATAAAATTAGAGGCGTTATGAATACTCTGTACAAATATTTTCAAATATTTTGCATATAGGTAAATATGTGTATATGATAAATTTCTAGAAGTCGAAAGTCTGGGTCAAAATATATTTTACAGTTTTGATATATAATGCTCAATTACCTTACGTTAAGTTTGTTCTATTTGCACCAATTTATACTTCTAGCAACAATGGGAAAATTGTGTCTGTGTTGAACACAAATAGGCAAATGGCTAGATGGCAAGACCAAGTCATCTGAAATAACATATATTGGGGCTACAGGTATTCAGTTGCCCATCAAAATCTGGGATTCTGATACAAGCATGCTGCCATGAGGTTTTTAAGCAGTGTAAGTGAAGAAGTGCCAGTCCTTAAACAGCCACGTTCAAGGCCTTGGGTCCAAGTCCTGTGTGACAACAGCAGTGTGATGTGCCAGAGCTTGTCCTCCATCCCTTTTCTGCTACCTCAGCATTTATCGACTGGAGCCCTTCTGCTTGCATGATTAGATGTTTGGGGTTTGATCCTCGTGGTTGCAGCTCTAACAGCACCTTTGTCCTGAAGTCGCCACCTCAGCTTTATTAGTATGGCTTGCCTCAAGAATTTGACAAGGGCTGGTTTCCATGGAATTTTACAGAAAGCCAGCCTGCAGTAAACTGGCTGAGCCATGTTAACCCTTACCTCTTGGTCTCTCTCCTCAGAGCCTCACCCACACTCTGTTGGCTGTGGTACTCAAAAATGCTGAGGCTTGTCCCGCTCCATTTTCATTCATCTTCTGAATACCAAAAGCAGGACATCAATGCCCTAGATATGGCCCAAAAGATTGGCCCTCTGACTCTATCCACCTGAGCCTTCTCTAGTGAGTAATTTGGATATCAGTTTCAATAATTCAAGAACAAAGTCAATTTTATAACGGTAGAGGCTTGCTTCTCCAAGATTAGAATTTCCACACTCAGAATCCCAAGGCACATTTTCTTTCGACTTCACTTTGCACCAAGTAGGCTAATAGAAGAATCAACATCTATTATCAATTATTCTTTTGTTTTGTGAGCAATTATATGGAATCAGTGGAATTGGTGTCTTGTCAATATCTGACGGGGAGTAGTATAGAGACAGCTCAAGGATGAAAAGAAGGCAAAATCCAAATGAGTATGATTGATAGTTCAAGACCCTCCAAATTGCATCAAGGTTTGAAGGAGGCCTATCTGATATAGTGGGTTTTTTTCCCCCTTCATTAAGTGGGACTAAAATGAGAAATTAGATAAATAATTGAATTTTATGAAGAAAAAGTAATAATTAAAAGACATTTCTTTGTTATTTCCCTCTTTCCAACCTTATGTTTAGAGGTTTCTGCAAGATGCAGAGACTGAAGTCTTACTTCCTCATAGGATATTTGTTGAAGTCCTGAATCTCTGGACACATCCTGTACCACAGGAGGAAGAAATGTCAGGAGATTGCAGGATGGCATAACCACATCTTCCTTAACTCCCATGTTTCCTAAGGAACGAAGGTTGGGTTCCCCATGATTCTAAACCAGGCAAAAGAAGGAGGTACAAGCATTTGCTTTTTGGATACCTCAGGAAGTTGACCTGTTGTGTGAAGGATCTGCCTTAGTGCGACTCCAAGAGAATATTTACAGGTAGCAGGAAAGAATCAGCTCTGTCTCAGAGGTCTGTAATTAAGTGATTGAGGAAGAGGTGTCAATGGAGTCCTTGAAGACAATCCACTGTACACCATAAAAGAACTGAAACAGGTGCTGTCCAGGTCAAGAGAGACAGAAGATAGTGTAGGACCCATTGGCATGTGGCTGAGGGGTGATCTTGATAATATCTTTATACACAAAATATCAGAGCTTTAACCATGTACTGTGTATCAGAGACCACAGAAAGTAGAGTCCAGTACATTTTGAACCCAGTAAACTAGGCTTGTATAAACATGTGATTAAAACAGTTGCTCTACATAGATGACACTGTTCCAAAGTTAAATAATTCTTGTTCTGAATTTAACTTTGGAGTATTTGTTGACTAAAATCTACTTCCATTTAGTTGAGGAGTGACATTATGTACACTGCTTTCATTTTATAACAAAGCTAGGAGTTAAAAAATTCTTAATATATTTTGATAAGCAGGAAATGAGATAAAACGTGTTTATTACTTTGTGTATGGACCTCTGGTTTATATATTTATTTCTTAAAATTTAGGTTACAGAAGGCTGAGTTCCTATTTTAGTATAGAAATAAAAATATTCTGAGATCTATGAAGGCAATATCTTTAGATTTGTAAGTAAGTGTTTTGACTGGCATAACTATGAGGGCTTAAGTCAAGAAACAAGTCTAGAAAGAACCAGATTTCTCAGCACAGTTCTCATAAATGTTATCTTAACTTTGATTCCCATGACTATTTCATAGTACTGTCTATATGAAATTGTATACATTTGATAGCAGGGTTTATATATATTCACATCATAAAACTGGTTTATTTCTCTTTGGTATAGAATACCCTGGGGAGTCTTTGCTTAATTGATATAAAGGGTGGATGCTTTCCATGGAACTATTTCTGGCTACCTTGTGACAATTTATAGAGCATTTCATGATCATTTAACTCTTACTCTTTTTTCCAACCTCTCTTAATAAGTAATATCTCACAATAACATGGGGATTTGACAATTTTAAAGACCTTTAAAATATTTAACTTGTTTTAATTTTCACAACTTTGTGAGTTAGGCCTTAGACTTGTCATTTTACATCTGAAGAAAGCTCAAAGATCTTAAGGGATTTGCCAAGAGCTACAGGGTAAATAAGTGGCAGAGGCTGAGCCAGTTCTCTCTGAAAAATATATGTATCTTCAAAGATTCTTAATAGTGACATTTAGTCTGTTACACGCTGGTGGTACCCTATAATCTAAGGAGTTTTATGAACTTATACACAAAACAGAAATAGACCCCCGGGCATAGGAAACAAACATGATTTCCAAAGGGGAAAGGGGGGGCGAGAGAGATAAATTAGGAGTTTAGGATTAGCTTATACACACTACTATATATAAAATAAACAACAAGGACCTACTGTATAGCACAGGGAACTGTATTCAATATCTTGTAATAATCTAGAATGGAAAGGAATTTGAAAAAGTATATATATATGTATATATACATGTGTGTGTGTATATATATATATGTATCTATCTATCTATACATACATACATATGTAACCGAATCACTTTGTTGTATACCTGAAATTAACACATTGTAAATCAACTATACTTCAATTAAAAAAAAAGTTTTATGTCCCTGAAGTGATTCTTTGGCTTCCCAATGTTTGGAGGACTTTGACTTCAAGTTTTGGGTGCATATAGTTGGACTAAACTAGAAAAATCTTTGTAGAGTGTCCTGGGAGATTTTGTGGTGCTTTCCTAGAGATGATAGTGTCTGAGAGTCATTATCAGGTATAATTAACCTAGACAGCTTATGAAGAGGAGGTTAAAATTGTGCTGGAAGGAACTGATTCTGATTGATTACTTTAGGATTTTTTTTATTTTAGATAATGAAACAACTGCCATTGTTGAATTTTAGTTTTGAAGTATCCACAGGAAATGATGATTTTAATGTTCATTTGAAGTATATTTGTTGTAAGATAGTACCTTTAAAATATTGTAAAGGAATTGTCACCATCTGGAGTCTGCAGTATAGCATTTGTCTCTAAATAGTTAGACTTTTGTCATGAGCCTCTTGAAAAAGACAACCTCACTTAGGAAAGCTAAGCAGATAGCCTCAGAAGTTCTGAGTTCTGGCCACTCTTGTCCATCTCTGAAAGCTTGCAGCTCATGGAGTCCTCTTCCCAAGCTGGAAGTAGAAGACTATCTTGCTGGAAATACCCCGTTGTCAGAACTTTTATTCCTTGTTCTTGACCTGCTCTGCAGACGTCTGGAAACTAAAAGTGATGTGTGTGTGTTGTTCTAACTATTCAAAAGCCCTTTTAAAGACGTGGAACTATGAAGTGTGTATGTTTTGAGATACCCATTTTTGGTGTGTGAATCACCTTGTAGAGGATAAAAACCTCAGATTTAATGAACAAGATTCATGACTTTGTCCTTCCGAAAGAAAACCTAATTTAATAATGGTAAAGGTCCATACTGACCAGAGGCTGGTACCAAGCACGGATGGAGCGTGCTTCCATCCCGGCCCGAAATCTGAGCTGATCCTATGGCCACTCCAGCCTCACTGGCACAAGGAGGGTTGTGTGTGGTCTTCAGCCACTTGTTATAGAACAGTATCCCTCTATATAATTTTTCGAATGGAATAGCAAGGCCTAGTTCTCCCATGTGAGAATTAGAATTAAACAAGTTTCTTTTAATTTTGTTTGATAATCTCTACTAAGACCTAAAGAAGAAAAATGTGAAAGGTGAGTTAGAGCCACCCATCTACAAAAATTGTTGCAATATTATGAATAATGGTTATGGCTCACTTGTTTCAAAAATAAGATTTCTGTTCTCATGTCTTTTATGAGATTCAAGCAAACTAACCTTAAGTAAGCTAAATATTTGATTCAGAAATGAACTCAGACATTTTTGTGGCCTTGTATGGGAAGATCTTATTCAGAACAAACTTTTTAATAAAAGGTTCATAACTAAAGCAACAATGACTAAACCTTTGGAATGTGTTAAAGTCCCAGTTGCCCTAGTAAAACTCAATGGGGTTGGTGTAAAAGGGACAGAACAGTTTATCTTGAATAATTATATATCCATTTCAAAGAGAAACATGGAAATGTTTTAGAAGTTCCAGTGAGTGTCTTTCACTTCCTTGAGGGTAATATCTGAAGAAACTGTGTTTGCAGTACAAATGCATGCACACCTTTTATGCTTGCTCCCTTTCAGTGCTCTATTGGGTTTTGGAATAAGAGAAGCTGTCACCTACTGGTGATGGAAAAATTCTGCTTATGTGAGATGACATAGGAAGGAATGAAGTGGAATCTTGATACCATGGTGATACCAGCTGGCTCTGTTTAGCTTTTCTTTTTTTTTTTTTTGTGGTACGCGGGCCTCTCACTGCTGTGGCCTCTCCCATTGCGGAGCACAGGCTCCGGACGCGCAGGCTCAGCAGCCATGGCTCACGGGCCAGCCGCTCTGCGGCATGTGGGATCTTCCCGGACGGGGGTATGAACTCGTGTCCCCTGCATTGGCAGGAGGACTCTCAACCACTGCGCCACCAGGGAAGCCCTGTTTAGCTTTTCTTTTCTCTCAAGGTGACAATCAGCATGTTTAAAGGAGTAAGGAAATGTTAGATGGAAAATAATTCTTTCAAGGTTTTAGCTGCAACTAAAAATTGGTTTTTTTTTTTTTTTTTGCGGTACACGGGCCTCTCACTGTTGTGGCCTCTCCCGTTGCGGAGCACAGGCTCCAGACGCGCAGGCTCAGCGGCCATGGCTCACGGGCCCAGCTGCTCCGTGGCATGTGGGATCCTCCCGGACCGGGGCACGAACCCGTGTCCCCCGCATCGGTAGGCGGACTCGCAACCACTGCGCCACCAGGGAAGCCCTAAAAATTGGTTTTGATTTGATTGTCGAAAGTTTAGTTCAATTTAAATAAACCTGATGATTTTTCTGCAAGTGGATGATTAATTCTCTGTCATCAGGCAGGACCCACATTATTTTCTAATCCCCATCCACTGGAAATAATTTAACTCTAGTCACTTGAAGATTATTTTAGCACTTTTAAGTGCACCAACTATCACAGTCCAAACTTCGCCATCTTGGAAGTAAACTTAATGACATTTGTTTGATTCAAATTATGAAACTAAAGTGATTTACAAAATTTTAAAAACTCACTTTATTATTTGACCTAAAATATACTGATTATTGATGGAAAAAAACACATTGTGTGGCTCTAATAATACATGTTAATTTTATTCATATCTTGGTTTATTGTATTATTTCCAGGTTGATGAAAATGAAAATATGATCATTCTTATGCCAGATTATTGACTGCCCAAAGGACAGCAAAGAGCCTGTAACTCATAGAAATGTATTTTCCCCTGTTTGTACTCAGAGATACCCAACCAACAGCTTTGACTAAATTGACAACCGTTTCCTGTATGACTGTGATTGTGTATTATTATGTGTGTGTGAGTACAGGCACATCTGTGATTTCAGGAATTCAACTGAGTCAATTTATTGTTTGGTATTATCGAGGCAAGTTTCTTCCCTCTTCTTTTTCATTTGAGGAGCATTAGAGTATCATTCTCCTTCGATAAGCTGGCTGAAGTCACAGGTGCACTTGTAGACTATTGGACAATAGAAATTGAGAGTGATTACATCTGAGATCTTAAACTAAAAGCCAAATGCGCTTATTTTTTACAAAATGTAAAACATTAATAATGTCCTTGTGAACTTAGGAAATTATTTCATCTTCCATTTCTAAAGATATTCAATGCATGAAATGCTAGGTGGCTCCCTTTGTGCTGTTTACCACAGGATACTGCAATAGAATGGAAACAGGTTGTTATCTGGAGAAATCTCTCACCATTTCTCATTGTCATATCTGTTGGCTTTGGAAAAATACAAAGAAAACCAGGAAGTTTTAGTGTAACATAAAGATTCAATCTTTCTATAAACTGAACATCCAGGAAAGTGTGTACAGTTATTTCTCTTGTTCAGCACATGCAGAAGTACTTAAGGAACCTATTAATTTTTGCTGCTGTGCAAGGAATGGTAAAGTAGTATCTAATTGATAGTATCAGACATGTGACGGGTAGAGAAGATACTTATGTTTTGCACATAAAACTGATCTAATTTGATATTGAATCAAAGGATATAACAATTTCAATTCTCTGAGACCAACTTCCTCACATGCCTACCAAAGGAGTAGGATCAAGTTATGTCCGTAGTGCCTTTCCAAAAATCAACCAGTCTCTACATGTTAAATTTCTTCTTTTTAAAAGTCTTCATTAAATTCCTAAATGGTAACAGTTCTAGAGAAATCCAGATTTTGATGTTTTAATGTTAGGTTACTTATTTCCAGGGAAATGGATTTCTGCGTCACCTAAATCAAACATCTGCGTTATGGAAACTTAACTTTTGTTGTATCTGTTAACATTTATAGGAGCGTATTTTTGTCTTCTTTATTAGGAATTCGCTTTTGGTATGACTATACTGATGCCAAATTCTGCTTCCTGGAAGAGAAACAGTATCAAAAGCTCCGAACGATTTAGGCATAATTAGTCTAAATCATATACTGGATAAGAGTTATTAATTTGAATTCTCCCAGATACATATTTTATTTAAAATTAAATTAGGTACTTAATAGGGCATTTGTATAAAAATATCCCAGGAAAAGTTAACCCATAAGTAGTGATGTCTCTGCATCTGTGTTTTGATACTTCAAAATGATGTTGCTGATGTATAGTTTGCCATCTCTTAGCCTAGCATTACAGAGCAAAGTATGGAGGGGCAGTTTTGGAATAAAAGACAACAGGTTAAACAACGCAGATCTTCCTGTCTGGCAAGTTAGCTTATTGGAGTCTCAGTTTCCTCACCTATGAAGTGGGGATAGGACTGTACCTAATCTGGAGGGCTATAGCCAGGGTTAAATGAAATAGTGAAGTTAAAACATTTGCACAGTGCCTGAAAGAGAGGATAAACTCATATAAATATTAATTATGGAAAAAATGATCATGAGAAGGAACAGGAGATGAGGAGTGGCTGATGTGGTGTGGCCTCATGTGAGTAGAGTCAGAGTTACTAAGACTATTGAAACAATTCAGTTGATGATGTTTGGCTTCAGAGCACTTCTTTCTATTTGGTGTTTGACTATAAAGAGGGTTGGGAGTTGTTATTTTTAAAAACGTATTCATTCATTCAACCAATGTTTAAATGTCTTGTGTGTGATAGACACTGAGACTAGTCCTAATAACTCCAATCTCTACCTTTATGGAGCCAGGTTAAGAGAGACTTTAAACACACATACACCCTGCCCCCCAGTAAATCCAGGATAAATTATGTCATTGAAAAGGCCTGAGTTAAATCAATAAATGTTAGCTTCAGTTAGTATGTTTGTATTTTCATAGTTCTAGACAGTCATATCTTATTACCTATTTGTTTCAAATGCAGAACTATTAAGAGAAACATATACTGATCAATTAATGTTTTTTAGTTTGAGATCTATAACCACTGGAAAATAAATTAGTTGAAATATATTTTTGATAGTGTGGCAGTCATTAATAGTCAAGATGATCCATAGTGCTGCTAATTAAAGAATGGGCAGGCCTGTAACTGAAGTATTTAAAGTCTGCCAAGCCCCATGCCTTTCAACAGTTTAGTTCACAATAAATATGATGATGTTAATGCAGGATGCCAAAAAAGAATGAATGTACAAGCAGATTGTGAATTCCTAGATTATGCATCTGTTGTTATAATGAGCCAGGGCTTGTCTAACCTATTCTTGTATTAGAGTTTTTTTTAAGAAGAGAGGTATTGAAGTCTGTGTGCTGTGGTAACTGAATTCAATTGTTTCAAACTTTTCTCTGCTCATCTCTTGATCTAATTCAGGAGTCTATACAATGTTTCAGTGATTCTGGTTTGATTAGGAAGAGAGATAGGGCCAGAGAAGGGGTGGTGAACTCTGCCTGGGGAGGTCAGAGAATGCTTCTCCAAAGGACTCACATCTGAACTGGGTTTTGAAGAAGACATATAGACATTTGACAGGACATTCGGCTCTAAGAGATCTTTTAAGTATTGCTGTTTTACAGTAGCCAAGCATTCACCTTTCTGATTAGACGTTTTATCACTGAGTCACTACCTCATTGTATGCCTCACAGTGCAAAAGAAGACCCACAGGTAAATATTTTCTCTTTATTAAAGGATACTGAGAAATTTTGAAATAAATATAACTGATATCTAAGGATAGGTAATTAGCATGATTTTTGTATATATCCTTATATCCTTACATAATATGACCTTGGAACAAATGCATGGTTCTTGGAGCTCTGCTGAGTGAATTCTGGTATAGCATAAAGATGATGATGATTAAATATTTTCCGTTGCTACATGTATGCTACTTTTTTGTGTGTGTGTGTGGTACGCGGGCCTTTCACTGTTGTGGCCTTTCCCGTTGCGGAGCACAGGATCCGGACGCGCAGGCTCAACGGCCATGGCTCACGGGCCCAGCCGCTCCATGGCATGTGGGATCTTCCCAGACCAGGGCACGAACCCGTGTCCCCTGAATTGGCAGGCGGACTCTCAACCACTGCGCCACCAGGGAAGCCCTATACTACTTTTTAAGCAATACTTTAAGTACTTTACAATCTTCACAACTGTCCCATTATCTGTCCTATTTCAGAGATGAACACACTGAGGCACAGAGCATGAAAGTGACTTGTACCAGGTTGCATAGCACATCAGGAACGTAGGCTCCAGAGCCAGTACTCTTAACTGTCTCTTCATAATTAAATTCAGATCAACCACTCACCACATTTCCCCCAGAGTTATCCCATAAAAAAAGTGCTGGTCACTTCACTCCACTAGTTAAACCCTTCAGTGGTAGCTCATTGGGTCCAGGACACAGTTTGTGATTCTCAGAAAGGAATATAAAACTTTTCATAATCAAGCCACCTGCTAACATCATATCCTGTACAAAATATCAGAATGGTGAAGGGCTGTATAAATGCAGATTCCTGGACTTACCCCAAGTCTCAGAACCGGGTCTTAGTAGCATTTTAGCAGCCTCTTCTGGTTTTACCCTTTTTAAACTGAGAGTCACTGCCGTCTGCAGGCAAAGTGTAGGGACTTTGAAATTCAGCAATCATGTACTATATCTGCTTATATATCTCTATCTATATCCACACACATACACACACAATGGAATATTACTAAAGAAGATACATATCTATCTATCTATATACACACACACAATAGAATATTACTAAATCATAAAAAACTAATAAAATTTTGCCATTTTCAACAACATAGATTGACTTGGAGGGCATATGCTAAGTGAAATAAGTCAGGCAGAGGAAGACAAATACTGTATAATATCACTTATGTGGACTCTAAGAAATACAACAAACTGGTCAATATAACAAAAAAGCAGATTCACAGATATAGAGAACAACTAGTGGTTACCAGTGGAGAGAGGGAAGGGGGGAGGGGCAATGTAGGGGTAGGGGATTAAGAGGTACAAGCCATTAGTTTTAAAATAAGCTACAAGGATATATTGTACAACACAGAGAATATAGCAAATATTTTATAATAACTATAAGTGGAATATAACCTTTAAAAATTGTAAATCACTATATTGTACACTTGTAACTTATATAATATTGTATATCAAATATACTTCAATTAAAAAAACTTGTCACATGCCACATGTGAAAATTTTATTAAAAGTGTGGATCCTGGGACAGGGCCTGAGATTCTGCATTTCTAACAAGCTCTGGATAATGCCAATGCTGCTGGTCTGCTGACCAAAGAATAATAAGGTAGCAATCACTGATACTCACAATAACCTAAGGAGGTAGATGTGAACATTAACCCCGTTTTTCCAGATTAGGAACCTCAAGCAAAGACATATTGTATACATCGCCCAAAGTCACAAGCTTATAAGTGGCACCACCAGGATTGGACCCAGGTACCAAGGCTCCAGAGTTTGGGCTCTTAACCAGCATTCCACACACCCTCTTCAATATGGAAGTTTGCCTCCCACTTACATACAATTTTGGCTCTTTCTGTTTCTAGACGCTATGGCACTTATCCATATGAATTTGGAAGGTAAAGAAGTGCTGACTCTTTACTCTCTGCAAAATGACTTAATGCAGTTGCCTGGGAATGCGTTTCCTTTTCTTAGAAGGAATGGTGATGGGCAGGGGGGGAGGAGAGAAGAGTTAGATCAGTGCTTTCCATATTGTCAGAGCCCAGATTATTCTTTTGTCACATATCATATCAAAAAAGTTCAAATAGACCTCATTTCCACCCCATCTGTAAGGGTTGCTAATTATGATTCACTTACCCTTGGTTCAAATATTTCTGTATAAGAATATCTGAATTGCTTCTTTACAGGGACATTATAAAGACAACCAAAAGTGGTCATTAAAAAATTACTTCTGGACACATAATTAAATGAACTATAGTCAAGATCACTAAACTGACAGATGTATATATATAAAAATATAAAATTTATCTATCAGTTTGTATATATATATATCATTCATATATATATGAATGATATGTAAAAGTAAATATGCCAAATACAATTGGTATTTATATACAGCTATATAACCAAACTAAGTATGGTTCTATCATTTATTCTAATAAATAGTGAGGCAAGCCTCACTAGGGAATTAGAGAAACCTTCCTAACTGGGGAACTTCATAAAAAATATAGATTCCTGGTCTCAAGGCTACTGAACAAAATTGCTGGGCATGGAGCCCAGGAATCTCTAGATTTAAAATGCTGCCCAGGTGATTCTGGTGATCATCTAAGTTTGACCACCAGTTTTAGACCACTCTTCTGGCTTCTGGCTTCTGGCAGAAGGAGAACAGCTACTTCAATATCTCTAAGCCCATGAATCAAAGAAATGTCTCTAAGGTTATTTTTTCTACCATATCATGTATCTCTGCTGACTGCAGCTGCTGAGGGCTCTGCCACGTAACCAATTCGTGCTCCTTGGGCCTGGGCACATCTGTGCATGACTGTGTGATTTAGACACTTCACACTTGGGAAGTTTATTTGCGGAAATACTGTCTGCTGGAAGTCAGACACTGCTATAGTGGGAAAACAAATCACTAAAACATGCTTGATCAAATCTCTGAGACGTTGAGACAAGTGTTAAATAAGTTTTTGAAGAAATGCGAAGTAGCAAATGAGAAAACAGTTGCTGGTTTCAGAAATATTTTGCAAGTGTCTGGTAATTCAAATTTAGCAGGGAAGGTAATTTTACTTATTGAACAAAAGTGATTTATAAATAATCCTGGAAAATTAAGCAGCTGGGCTAACACAGGGCTTGCATATTTCATGATTTTTAAATGATTGCAAAGCTGACTCAGAATAAATCTGAACAATTTAAAATGATTTTATTTACCAGTGTAAACTCACTTACTCAATTGCTACAAGAAGTTCATGTTTGCTTATTTCCTATATAAAGTAGATTATCCTTCTACTGAATATTTTTTATTTTCTATGCAAAAATGATCACATATCTGATATTTATGTGTCTGAGATCTCTTTTACATTGAGCTCTGTAGGTCTTCAAATAAACAGCAGATTATTTTGAATGTGACAAAAACTAAGTTTCTAGAAAGTAATTGTTATGATTTCCACCACAGCAGGCATATGGATAGTAATGTGTTTTACCATCATTGACCCTTTGAATTTCAAGAACTTGTTCAAAGGAAAAGTGTAGAAAATCAATGTTGAGCCATTGAGACAGCAGCATTTGACGAGTGGGTTTGCAGTAGAGGAGCTGAGATAGGAGTTTAAAAAAATGGATTGCAAATATACATTGAGAATCACAAGGATGATTTTGGGGGGTTCAAGGAAGCAATACATTAATTTTTAGTTTCCTGTCACCCAAGAAGAGGAAACAGATAATTTTTAAAAATTAATTATTTTTTTTATTGCTAGAAGATATTCTTTTATCCTAATAAAGAGGGCTTTCTCGCTAGTGCTTCCAGGATTTCACTGTGCAAAACTTTAAATCTGTGTGAAAGTGTATTACTCAGCCATAAAAAAAGAATGAAATAATGCCATTTGCAGCAACATGAATGGACATAGAGATTATCATACTAAATGAAGTAAGTCAAACAGAGAAAGACAAATATCATATGATATGTTTATATGTAGAATCTAAAAAAATTATACAAGTGAAATTATTTACAGAACAGAAATAGACTCACAGACATAGAAAACAAACTTATGGTTACTGAAGGGGAAAACGTGGGAGAGGGATAAATTATGAGCTTGGGATTAACATATACACACTACTATATATAAAATAGATTAACAACAAGGACCTACTGTATAACACAGAGAACTGTATTCAATATCTTGTAATAGCCTATAATGGAAAAGAATCTAAAAAAGATTATATATGTACATATAATATATATACATACATATATAACTGAGTCACTTTGCTGTAGACCTGAAATTAACACAACATTGTAAATCAACTATATTTCAATAGAAATTAAAAAGAAACTGTGTGAAAGTGACCTGCATAAAATTGAGGGTAAGATGAAAATTTCCTTGAGAGCAGTTATCATGTGTCTTCATCAGTATATCCCCTAGACTTCTAGAGGCCTCTGTATTTTTTGCAAAATAAATATCTCTTAGATGAATAAACAATGTGAATGGAAGTGTGCTTCTTCATCAATTCTTTCTGTTGAACCCTGAGTTGTTTCAAAGTAAGTTAGCATATTATATATATTAAATTTATTTTAGTATTTTGACAATTGATTTAAAGTTGATTCTTCTTTTTTTAAAATATAAAACATGGTGCATGGAGAGGGAGGATAAATTGGCCTCAGTGTCTAAGCCTCTTCATGTTAAGAACATGGGTAGAGAAAAAAATACCAGATTTTTAATTGATAAGGAATATGTAAAATGCCAAGAGTAGCTACTATCTGAGAATCAGGCATGTTTGAAAGCATAGGTTGCCAATAGTGCTTGGTTCAATTAAGCTTGCCTTTCTATTTATTTTTCACTGTATTCACTTTTACAAAAACAATTTGCTTATTTTAAACTAAGAAAAAGTTATAAACAATGTATTTAAAGGTACATTTTCTCATGATTTTTCTTGGTTCCATTGCTTACTCCTGTAGTACAGACAAGAGGATTTAACTCTCTCTCTCCCTCTTTTTTTGATAACTTTTTGTTTCTTTAATTTGACGTTTAAAACAATAGAGTTGTTCGTTTTCTACTGTGAGTCTTTGAGGATCACATGGCTAATACCTTTAATTGCTCTTCCATTTTATTTGTAATTACTGCAGTGAAATGGTTTGTGAATTCTGGTGGAAAATAGTTTAGACTAGTAGATGTTTTCGTTTAAACATGCACAATGTAAAGAACTTCAATAATGTTTAGCTGTTCAGGGACATTGTACTGGAAGAATCAATATATTTGTGTACATAATTAGTTTGGCTTAGTAAGTATTTAGTTTTTCTGATGAATTGTCTTTCAGCTGTTTTCATGATAGAAACTAAGCAGATGGAGTATTTTGTCAATAGGGAAAAACAAAACAAAAGATATTTCTTTAGCCTCCAGTAAATGTTAGATGTTTAGTTTTAGTGGAATGTATTTAGAAATAGGTATTCCTTTTTTGCATAAAACTTTTCAATTTGTATATTACATATATTTTTATATATTTTAATTGGATTTGGGAAAAAATAACTTCATGAAAGCTTTGGTTTGCCAACTTACTGATAATTTACAAAGCCCTATAGTAGTCATTCATACTACTATTTTTTAAAATGACATATTTCAACCCAAGACATAGCTAAAAGTGGCTACATAAAGCACACTTTATTCTATATCTTCTGTTTTACATTTGTTGACAGAAAAATTTATCAATGCAACAACTTGGGGCATAGCGTCTTTCAATTCCTAGAGGTAAAACGTTATATAAAATATATTACAGTCATATAAAATGTATATTTTATATGTATATAAAGTTATATGGCAAAGAAAATGATTATGTTGATTATGTTAGTCCATCTTTCTGAGAGTATTCATATTTAAAAGTAATATTTCTTATAAATTTTTTCAGAGCTTATTTCTATTTTATCAGGAAAATAAAAATAAAAGAAACTTTTTTTTTAAATAACAGGAACAGACATTTCTACAATGGATGTTTTCTGTTTATTTTTTGATTTTTTCTTTTATTTTTTAGGATTACTGTGTTAAGTAAAGCCTAAGAAAGTAGAAGAGCTGAGGATTTCCTACCAAGAATTTATTGCCTTCCTTTGAAGTTAACATTCCAGAGTAGCTAGGAGGGTTTTAGTAGGTCTCATTTGTCATGAAATTAAGAAGAAAATTTTTAATTAAAAAAATGAATAGCAGGTCTGACTTTAAAGAAATATGTGAGCACTCACATATTTTTAATATTATCAACTGAGAAATGTATGTTATAATTTATGGTAATGTGACTGCTACCATTGCATGTTTTGACCTCTGGTCGTTAATCTTTGATCATTGAAAGTCATTTTGCTACACCCTCCAATACTGGCTATGGTTTGTGCCCATAAATTACATGCTCAGTAAACTTAATGGTGAAAGCTGATTATTTCTATGAATCAAGTTTTAGTCAAAGATGCATTTGTTTCAGGAAACTGTATTTGAACACATGTGAAATGGTTTGCAAAGAAAAATGGGTTGATTGTACCTTAGTGTAGACATATGATCCAGATTATTGGATCAATCAGTAAGCAGTGGTTTCAGAGGCCTTATTCCCATTTGATTAGAGAACCTCATGTATCCTATTTGATTGCTTTTCTATGTATTACAGCTCTATGGATTGACAACAGACAGGTAGGATCTAGACACAGTCTTCATCATAGATTTTAAAAGAAGTTTTATGTAATAATAGCAGAATGGAGCATGGTTTATTACCTGTGTTTATTTTGCTAGCTATTCATACCCATATAGGCATATAAACACTGCTCATAACAGTATTTTTGCCCTTGTCAAGTCATTTGCTTCTTCAAATCTCCATATTGCCCATTGGGTATTACTTTCTTTTAAGAAAGGAATTGAAAATTCACGCAGAAGAGAATAGGCAAGGTGGCAAAATGCCAAATGTTGAATGTTTCATTAAGCTGGTGGAAGTGAAAAGATTTTAATAAGTAAAAGATGGAAATAAAACTGCTTCCACCTCCTTTTCCAGAGAAGCCAGAGGGTAGGTGAAGAGTATAGGAAGGAGGTTTAAAACTATTCAATAGAAAGTAATTTGGGAGAACAATTGTAAGTGGTCTCCTGGGTATATGAGGAGATTAAAACAAATAATCTGGTAGTGCAGAGTAGAAACCAAATAAGACCTCTCTCATTGTCTCTTTTTTAAAACCATTTTTAAATTGAAGTATAGTTAAATTATAATATGTTAGTTTCAGGTACACAGGAAAGTGATTCAGTTACATATTTTTTTCAAATTTTTTCCATTATAGGATATTATAAGATGTTGAATATAGTTCCCTGTGCTATACAGTAAGTTCTTGTTGTTTATCTATTTTATAAATAGTAGTGTGTATATTTTAATCCCAAACTCCTAATTTATCACTTCCACCCAACCCCAGCTATCCCCTTCAGTAACCATAATTTTGTTTTCTGTGTCTGTGAGTCTATTTCTATTTTGTAAATAAGTCATTTATATCATTTTTTTTTAGATTTCACATAAGAGTATTTCCATAGTGGCTGCTTCAAATTACATTCCCACCAACAGTGCAGAAGGGTTCCTTTTTTCCCATACCCTCTCCAATATTTATTATCTATTGACTTTTTATGATGGCCATTCTGACTGATGTGAGGTGATACTTCATTGTAGTTTTGATTTGCGCTTCTCTAATAACTAGCTATATTGAGCATCTTTTCACACGCCTCTTGGCCATCTGTATGTCTTCTTCAGAGAAATGTCTCTTTAGGTCTTCTGCCCATTTTTTTTTTTTTTATATTGAGTTGTAAGTGTAGTTTTTGTATTTTGGAAATTGATTCCTTGTTGTTTGCATCATTTGCAAATATTTTTTCTAGTCCGTAGGTTTTCTTTTCCGTTTTGTTTATGGTTTTCTTTGTTGTGCAAAAGTTTTTAAGTTTAATTAGGTCCCATTTGTTTATTTTTATTTTTTTATTTTTTTTTGCGGTACGCGGGCCTCTCACTGCTGTGGCCCCTCCCGTCGCGGAGCACAGGCTCCGGACACGCAGGCCCAGCGGCCACGGCTCACGGGCCCAGCCGCTCTGCGGCACATGGGATCCTCCTGGACCGGGGCATGAACCCGTGTCCCCTGCATCGGCAGGCGGACTCTCAACCACTGCACCACCAGGGAAGTCCCTCATTTGTTTATTTTTGTTTTTATTTCCATTACTCTAGGATATGGATCAAAAAAATATTGCCATAATCTCTCTCTTTTTTATAACCTCACATTGCAGGGTGGTTTATATCCTCCAAGGATTTAGACAGTTTCTCAGTGGCAATACTCTTGTTGATGCCCTGTCTGTAGATGCTATCACTACCCTTTATAACTCACCTCCTCATCCATCTGCACACAAATTGCAGATTAATTTTGTCTTTCCAGACATGTGGTACATTCTATTGGCTGTCTGTTCAATAAGCATTACCTCTTTTTCTTTGCTAATAGAAATGTGATTAAGAATAGCAAAATGTCTAGTGCAGAGTATAAATCGTGATAGATGTCTAATTAATGGCAACCTGTTCTCCCTTGACAGTGATTGGTCTAGGGTAGTTGTGTGACAGTTTTGGCCAAAGAGATGCAATCAATTTTATGCTGGGAACATGGGAATATATTTCCCCCTAAGAAGAGAAAGCTGTGTAAAGAGAAATGTATTGTTCTGATATGTGAGGATATAAAGCCATAAGACAAATGTCACCACATCAAGGAAGACAGAGTAGAAGAATGTTAAGGCCGGGGAATGTCTACTTCTGGACTTCTTAAATAAAAAATAAATGTTCTATGGCATAAGCTGCTATTAATTGGGTATTTTGTTATTGGTTACAAATTCATTCTAAATCACATGGTATGTTACTTCTCCGCAAAGGTCAGGGGATTCCCATTAGTAAATGAAATGTCAACCCTCTACCCTGGCATCATTTCACATGAGTCCTCAATATATACATTCAACACCCCAGTCAAATTTGCCTTTTTTTGACCATCCATTCAAAATTGTTTTTTTTTGTCAGTGTCCATTTGCTTTATAAGTCCTTCAACCTGGAATGTCTTCTTTCTTCCAAGAGCCTTCATCTACCTAAATTCTCAAGGTCCCTGCTCAAATTCCAACTTCCCTTAGGTCGTCTTTAATTGCTCACACACACAATAAGTCACATAATATGTACACAGATATATATTTTGTATATAATATATGTATGTATATATATATACATTTTTTGCCCAATTCAGCATTTATTATCCTCTCTTTTCATAATAGTAATCTGACATTCTTTTGAAACCATTCCTCTACTATCCTTAGCTTATGTACATGTGACATATATTTAAGCCAAGCAACACCATCCATCCTCCCCCTCTCCTTCAACCTAGCCATATATTGATTCATAAATATCAGTATAACTTAATTGAGACCCATGAGACTAGCCCAGAATGCTAGTTAGAAATTTTGGGGAAAAGATTCTTTTTTTTCTGCTAGAATTTAATTATATATAATAAATAAATTAATTAATTATATATAAATTATATATATATATAATATATTTTATATATATGCCTGGATCTGCTGGGAGCTACCACAGGTAAACAGTCTATCTACAAGTGAAGACTAAACAGAAAGAAGTAGAGCTATAATAGAGATCAGATTCCTATAACCACACTTGAGACTGAAGTTGATGGTACCATGTAAACTTTTACAGTTAAATGAGTCCACATTATTATTTTTTTAAAGTTATGTACACTTAAATCATATAGAATGAAAAGTGATCCAGCCTCCAACAACTTACTCATTTGTTAGTTACTTTTCACATACTGAATTAAATAATAAATATCTGAATATGACTCATTTATTTTCCTAGTGTATAAACTTCCTAGGTATAGGGACAGTAAACCTGATCTTTCACTTGGCATATTTCTCTGCCTTTTATTTAGTAGACATACCCTAAATAACTGCTGAATAGATATAAAGTCTAAAATTCTGTATATCTTGAGATGACAGCCAATTTGAGATTTTTCTAAGAATTTCCTTAGATCATAGTCTCATACTCGAATAAAAGTGCAATTTTTCTTGTCACAAGTTTGTACTCCATAACTGTTCAGGGAATTTTGTGTATAATTTCTTCCCTTTCTTAGCCATAATTCATCCATAACTGTGTCCTTTTGACTTATTGAAAAGCTAATAATTTCCTCCTTTTATGACTGGTCTGCAACTTTAAACTGCTCTAATGCTGAGTTTTTAATTTTTTTTTCATTTTTTTATTCTCTCTCTCTCTCTCCTCCCCCCCTGCTCTCCCCCTCTCTCCTCACCTTCCTCTCTAACCATTGCTTAGTGATCTCAGTCTTATAGCTTTGAATACCATTTATATGCTGACAGTTCAAAAATTTTACGTCTTCCAAATTTATATCTCCAGTTCAGACCTTCTCATGACTTTAACACACATAAACACAGCTGTTTATATATTAAACTTGTAAGTCCAAAAAATGTTCCTGATCTTACCCCCATAAACCTACTTCTCTCACATTCTTCTTCAACTCATTTGATGGTAAATCTATATACTTCCAATTGCATAGATTAAAGCCTTGAAGTTATCCTTGATTCCTTTTTTCCCTCACATTCCACTGCAAATCCATTTGCATAACAATATATTCTAAGGTCAATCCCTTCTTACTGCTTCTACCATTATCCAAATCACCATTATCTCTCACCTGGATTGTTAAATTGTCTCCTGATTGATTTCCATTGCCTACTTCCACCCATTGTGTTCTCTACATAATAGTAAGAGTAAAACTGAAAAATGTAAACAGGTAAAATTAACTCAAACCTCACCATGACTTTGTCCCATAAATGTTAAGGAAATTTTTGTATAACTCCTTAATTTCTTACTTCATTTTACCTAATTTGATAAAAATTTAACCCCAAATTAACTGATAGTAAAAATAATAAAAGTCAAAGTCCTTCTAAAGGTCTGTAAAAGCATTGGGTTTTCCACTGTCTGTCTGATTTCATCTCTAAACTTTCAGCCTCTTGCAAACTGCTCTCCAATTATTCTGGTCTGTTTGCTGTTTATGGAACACAGCAGACAACTTCTTGCATGGGAAATTTTACATTTGTTCTTCTCTCTGTTTGGAACGTTTTTCCCTCACTTACTCACATGGCTTCTTCCCTCACCATCTTCAGATCTTTGCCCAAATGTCACTATCCAGGAGATGGTTGTTCTGACAGTTAAAATGATACCCACTCTACTCCAAGCAGTCACTCAGCCTTTTCTTCCTTTATCTCTGTAGCACTTATGAACCACTGATTCTCTCTCTCTCTCTCTCTCACTCTCACTCAGTCCCTTCCTACACACCCTGTCCTCTTTCTCTTCTTCACTCATGTATTCCTAGTCCAGAGAATGATGCATGACACAAAGTAGACTTTCAATACATACTTGTTTAAAGAAGGAGTGCATGGACTCTAAGATTTATGACTTTATTTTTAAATGACTTCTAATATTGATCTTTTATAATGTTGTACAGTGAAGAAAGGTTTTATATGCTTAAAATTGTCCTTTGGTGTCCTCATATTATCTGTATAGAATACTGATGCCTCACCTGGAGAAAATCCTTCTGTTTCTTCATCCTTTTCATGCAAACATATTCATCTTAGTCAGCCTAGCTAACCTCTTTCTACAACTTAAAATCGTCATCAGAAACTTCTATGGCTGTAGTATACTTCTCCATTTATTAAGTACTTTTAAAGAAAATCATATTCCATGCCATTTAAAAAATTAATTAAAAATTTACTACAGTAAAATATATGTGACATAAAAATTACATTTCAACTATTTTTAAGAGTATAGTTCAGTAGCATTAGGTATATTCATACTGATGTGCAAACATCACCACCATCCATCTCCAGAATGTTTCCATCTTCCTTAACTGAAATTCTATCCCTTATACACAAACTCCCCACTTTCCACTCCCCCAGTCCATGGCAACACCACTCTACTTTCTGTCTCTCTGAATTTGTCTACTTTAGGTACCTCATATAAATGAAATCATGCAGTGTTTGTCCTTTTGTGACTGGCATATTTAATGTAGCATAATGTCTTCAAGGGTCATTCATGTTGTAGCATGTGTCAGAATATCCTTTCATTTTAAGGCTGAATCATACTCCTTTGAATATATATATATATATATATATATATATATATATATATATAATCACATTTTGTTTATCTATTCTTCTGTCAATGGATACTTGCTTCTACCTTGGTGATTATAAATAATGCTACTATGAGTGTGAGTGTACAAATACCTGTTTGAGTCCCTGCTTTCACAACTTTTGGGTATGTACCCAGGCATGGAATAGATGAATCGTATGGTAATTTTATTTTTAAATTTTGTAGGAATTGCCATACCATTTCCCATGATGGCTGCACCATTTTACATTCCCACCAGCAATGTACAAGGGTCCTAATTTCTCCACATATTCATAAACAGTTGGGTTTTTTTTCCTTTAAAAAAATAGACATCTTAATGAGTTTGTGATACCTCCTTATGGTTTGGTTTGCATTGCCCTTATGATTAATGATGTCAAACATTTTTTCATATGCTTATTGGCCATTTGTGCATCCTTTTTGAAGAAATGTCTATTCAAGTCATTTGCCCATTTTTTAAATTGGATTTTTTGTTTTTTTGCTGTTTTCATTGTTGTTTAGTTGTAGCAATTTAAAAAAAATGTATTCTGGATATCAAGCACTTATCAGATACAGCATTTGCAAATATTTTTCTGCAATTCCATGTGTTACGTTTTCACTCTTTATAGTCTTTTGATGCACAAAAGTTTTAAATTTTGATAAAGTCCAATTTGTCTATTTTTTCTTTTATTGCTTGTGCTTTGTGGAGTAATAAAAAGTTATCATAGTCAACACAAAAACCTGTGCATGGAGGTTTATAGCAGCTTCATTTATAATCACCAGAACCTGAAAGCAACTAAGATGACCTTCAGTAGATGAATGGATAAGTAAGCTATGGTACATCCAGACAATGGAATACTATTAAGCACCAAAAAGAAATGAGCTATCAAGTCGTGAAAGGACGTGGAGGAAGCTAACATGCATACTATTAAATGAAAGAAGCCAGTCTGAAAATACTCTCTACTGTATGATTCCAACTGGACAAGGCAACACTATGGAAATAGTAAAGATCAGTGGTTGCTTGTGGTAGGTAGGATGAGAGATGAATAAGTAGAACACAGAAGATTTTTAGGGTAGTTAAAATATTCTGTATGATTTTATAATAATGGATATATGCCATTATATTGTTGTCTAAACCCATGCAATGAATGACACCAAGAGTGAACCCTAAGATATTGACTGTTAACTCTGGGTGATTGTGATATGTCAATGTAGGTTCATCCCTGGAAAGTAAGTAAGTAAGTAAATAAATAAATAAATAAATATATATATATATACACTGCTGTCTGGTAAATGATGTTGACCAAGAGTGAGGTTGTGCATGTATGGCAGGAGCAGGTATATCTCTCTACCTTCTTCCCAATTTCCTTGTAAACCTAAAACTGATGTAAAAATCTTAAAAAAAGATATCAGAGCTAAATCCAAAATTATGAAATATCTTCCTATTTTTTCTTCTAAGAGTTCATAAGCATAGTTTTAAAGCTCTTATATTTATGTTTTTGATCCATTTTTAGTTAATTTTTGTTTACAGTGTAAGGTGAGCGTCCCCCCCTTTTTTTTTTCATGTGGATATCTAGTTTTTCCATCACCATTTGTTGAAAGGACTATCCTTTCACCACTAAATGATCTTGGCACCCTGGTTTAAAATCATTTGACTATATGTGTTTCTGGATGCTCTATTCTATTCTACTGATCTACATGTCTGTCTTTATGCTACACTGTTTTTATTACCATAGCTTTGTAGTAAGTTTTGAATTCAGGATGTGTAAGATCTCCAGGTTTGTGCTTTTCAAGATTGTTTGACTATCCGTGGTCCTTTGAGATTCCATATGAATTTTAGGATGGATTTTTCTGTTTCTGCAAAAACACCATTGAGATTTTCATAGTATTGCATTGAATCTAGAGATCAGTTTGGGTAGTATTGACATATTAGCAATATTAAGCCTCTCAGTTTATGAAATGGGGTATCTTTCCATTTATTTGTTTCTTCTTTAATTTCTTTTAGCAAAGATTTGTAGTTTTCAGTGTACAACTCTTTAGTTTCTTTGGTTGTGTTTGTTTCTAAGTATTTTATTCTATTTGATGGTATTTTAAATGGAATTATTTTCTTAGTTTCCTTTGTGAATTGTTCATTTCTAATATATAGAAATATAGTTGATTTTGTGTATTAATTTTTTTCCTGTAACTTTGCTGTACTTGTTTGTTGGTTCTAATTTTTTTGTGTATGTGTGTGTGCCTGGAATTTTTAGTGTTTTCTACAGATCAGATCATGTCTTTTGTGAACAGAGATTAATTATACTTCTATCTTTCCAGTTTGTATGCTCTTTATTTCTTTTTCTTGCTTAATTTCTCTGACTAGGACTTCTAGAACTATGTTGAATAGGAGTAGCAAAAGCAGGCATCCTTATCTTGTGTCTCATCTTAGAGAAAAAACTTTATCTTTCACCACTGAGTATGATATTAGATGTGGGAATGTTTTTCTTGAGTTTCTTTGAGGTAAAATTTACATACAGTGAGATGTACAAACCTTAAGTGTACAATTAGATGAATTTTGACAACTATAACACCCATGTACTCCATGCCCCTTTGAAGATAAAGGTAATTCCATTACTCCAGAAATATTCCTTGTTTTACCTACTCAGCCTATCCCACCTCCTTCCCTATTAGAGGGCAAATTCTGTTTTGATTTTTTTCACCGTAGGGTACATTTACCCCTTCTAGAATTTCATTCATATAAATGGAGTTGTACTGTAAAACTCCATTGTGCCCAACTTTTTGATTTTAGCATAATATGTGATATTTATGTATGTTTTTACATGTATCAGAAGTTCACTCTTTTTCTTTGATTGTTAACATTCCAGTGTATGAACATACTATATATAGCTTATTTATTTTCTTATTGATGGAAATTTGGATTGTTTCCCTTGTTTTGCTATTATGAGTAGACAGCCTTCTATGAATATTTGTGACTATATTCATGAACATAAATTTTCTGACCCCTTGAGTAAATACCTAAGAGAGAAATTTCTGGATTAAAGGGTAAATGCATATTTAATTTTATAAGAAATTTCTTCTCCAAAGCAGTTGCACAGTTTTGCACATCTCCTGACCGTGTGTTAGACTTGTGGTTGATCCACACCCTTGCAAACATTTGGTGTTGTTACTCAATCTTTTTTAGCCATATTAATGGGTGTGTATTGGTGTTGCATTGTGTGTTTTTCTTTTTTAAATTAATTAATTAATTAATTTATGGCTGTGTTGGGTCTTCATTTCTGTGCGAGGGCTTTCTCTAGTTGTGGCATGCGGGGGCCACTCTTCATCGCGGTGCACAGGCCTCTCACTATCGCAGCCTCTCTTGTTGCGGAGCACAGGCTCAGTAATTGTGGCTCACGGGCCTAGCTGCTCCGCAGCATGTGGGATCTTCCCAGACCAGGGCTCGAACCCACGTCCCCTGCATTGGCAGGTGGACTCTCAACCACTGCGCCACCAGGGAAGTCCCTGCATTGTGTTTTTAATTTTATTTCCTTGGTGGTTAATTGCATTAAGAACTTTTTATATGTTTATTGGCTATTTATCATTCTTTTTGATATTTTGTTCATCTAACTTTTAATTAATATAATTATTGATATGGTTGGTCTACAATTTCATTATTTGTTTTCTATTTGTACCATACATTGATTTTAATGATTGAACAGAGGATTTAAAAAAACATTTATTGTGAGTTAATCAAATATATGGTATTCCTATTGGCTTTTTAAGCTAATTTCTGTGTGTGTGTGTGTGTGTGTGTGTGTGTGAGTGAGAGAGATTTAGTGTTTCATCTTGGTTTTCAGTATGCATTATTGCTGATTATATTACTTCACATAAATTGTAAGACCCTTGAAACAATGTATTTTCATTTACTTTCCACTGAATTTGGTGTTGTGTCCTATGAAATTCATTTACATATATTATAAGCCTCAAAGTGTTATAATTTTTACTTTATACAGTTATATGTATTTTAAAGAAATAGGGAAAAGTGTAATCTTTTACAGTTATCCACATATTTATATTGTTCTTTGTCCCTTCCCATATATTGGAGTTTCCATATTGGTCACTTTCAGCCTGAATAACATGAATTTGCTTAGTTTTTTTCTAATCTGAAAATCCTTTATTCACATTCACATTTGAAGGATTTTTTTCACTTGATATAGAATTCTGAGTTGACAATTTAAAAATTTTTTTACTTCAGCACTTTTAAGATTTTGTTCTTTCATCTCTGGCCCACACTGTTTCTGATTAGAAATCAATAGTCAGTTATGTCATTGTTTTCATATGTAATGTGTTGTTTTTCTTGCTGCTTCCAATGTTTTACCTTGATTTATGATTTCTGGCTGTTAGAGTGTGATGTATCCAGATGTGTTTTATTTCTATTCATTCTGTTTGGGATTTGCTGACCTTCCTGGATCTTGAAGTTTATGTTTTTACCAAACTTTGGACAGTTTGAAGATATCATTTCTTCAAATCTTCTTTCTGTCTCATTGTCACTTTGTCTACACCTGTGACACCATTTATATTTATGTTATACCACTTGATTTTGTCTCATAGATCTTTGAGCCTCTGTCTGTCTGTATTTTTTTCTTTTCATTCTTGTGGACTGGATAATCCTTTCTCTTCTGTTGTTTCCAAGCTGTATTTAACCCATTTATTGACCCACCCCCACTTTTTCATTTTCGTTTCAAATATTATAACTTTCAGGTCCATCTATCCCTTTCTTATGGCCATAAATTTATTTAAGCTTCTGAATATATATATATAAATATATATATGTTGTTTACCAATTCCAACATCTAGACCTTCTTCTTTTTTTAAAATTAATTAATTAATTATTTTTTGGCTGTGTTGGGTCTTCCTTGCTGCTTGTGGGCTTTCTCTACTCATGGTGAGTGAGGGCTACTCTTCATTGCAGGTGCACAGGCTTCTCATTGCGGTGGCTTCTCTTATTGCAGAACACGGGCTCTAGGTGCACGGGCTTCAGTAGTCGTGGCTCGCGGGATCTAGAGCGCAGGCTCAGTAGTTAGGGCACATGAGCTTAGTTGCTCCGTGGCATGTGGGATCTTCCCAGACCAGGGCTCAAACCTGTGTCCCCTGCATTGGCAGGCAGATTCTTAACCACTGCGCCACCAGGGAAGTCCCCATCTAGGGCTTCTTGTGGTCAGTTTCTGTTGCCTTTTTTTGGAGAGTGTTAAGTTTTATCCTTGCAGGCATTAATTTACTAGTGAATAAGCTTATCTTTTTGAAGCATTTTAAAAGCTTTGTTATTGTGAGTCTTTATTTGTCATTATTCTAGGATTAGTCTGGGACTTTCTGGGTATCAGCTGAATACCAAGAACATTGAGCAAAGACCTTTCATTTTTGGCTGGACTTCTGTGTCTCTTAGCCGTGCAGAGATGTTGAAATCTCTACTTAGCCCACAGCTCCCAGCAGCTGTTCTCTTCCAGGCCTTACAGAGTCTCACTCAGAAAGCACACAACTTAATATTTGACCAACAAAGGAAGGGGAATTCCATGTAGATTTCTGGGGCTCCTTCTCTATTCAGCTCCCTTCTGTCTGGTATCTCAACGCACAACTTCCAGCCAGCATAGTAGTCCATATCTCCAGTCTGTGTTTTCTCAGTTTAACAAGACTACTGTGCTCTGCTTGTCCTTTTCTTTCTTCTGTTCTAGAAAGTGCCTCCAGACATAGAGCCAGGGCTATTGTGGGGCTTATTCCACATATTCCCACACTCTCAGTGATTGCAATCCTGTGTCCCTTTTGTAGAATGTTTACAAACAGTTGCCTCATACAGTTTTCTATTTTATTTTTGGATGGCTAGGCTAGTACCAGTCACTCCTCTATTGCTAGGACCAAAGTCAAATTATATTTTTAGTAATCCCACATAGACTACAAACCTTTGGGAAAACACTAAATAATTGTCTATTTCTTATAATCTAGGCTTCTCCCCTTAATTATTTTTCTGTGTGTATTTCAAAGATATGAAGCAAAGCAATAGCTTGGTAATGAGAAGACCTTCTAACAACATCTCATGTGCTATTTGAATATGACATATGGCTTTTCCAAATTAAACATGAATGATCCACATTTGGGCTCTGGATAATCTCTCTCTCTGCTATTAAACTAAAGGTTTCAGTATGTAACTTGGGAGAATAGATTATGTTAAGACTATGCTAGACTACTATATTTAGAAACACAAATTTTTCTTGGCCTGATCAATGGCTCTATGTCATAATAAACAGAGGTAGTTAAGTAGGTCAGACAAAAAATGTACAAGAACGCATATGTAAATATGTGTGCATGTATACATATTTCCAATTGTATGAACACTAATAAGTGTTTCTGGTTTTGCTTACCAGATTTAACTATGCCCAGGTCCTTACCCTTCCCCTCTCCAGTGAAATATCTCTCATTTTTGCATCATAATCTTCCTACATCAACTCAGGTACATGATCACTTATTTGAAATTTTGAGCTCTAAGTTCCGTAGCTATATATACATCTTATAATTTTTAATATATCAATTTATAACTAATAACACTTGACTTTTAGGACAGGGATTATTACTTAAAAAATCTGCTCTTTTATTTGTACCTCTCTTTATCATCTAGTAATCTTTCCTCTGTTCTCAACAATTTTAAATAGTGAATTTTCACCTAAAAGTTATATTTATGTCCTAAATCCCATTAGGAAGTTATGTTACTAAATTATAACAGGCATATTGTTGTATGTTTTATTATTTTTCCAGTTTTGGAAATTATACTTTTGGGCAACAATGGTAGTTAAGAATCATTACTGTTGCTGCTGCTCATGACCCATGTTGGTCTCTACCTAAAAGTTAAGGACTTTGCTTTTAGTAACTACCAGCAACCTAGAATCTCAGTCTGGGAAATGGTAGCTTAGTGAGTTGGCTCCACTCCACAAGCTTCCCAAGTGGAAATGGCTGGGCTCCCGAAGGGAAGAGAAGGGTACACAGAGATCTCAATTTCAGTGAAGCAGAAAGTAAAACTGACTGTGGAGCCCCTTCGCCTTATTCTCCCTGCCTGCCTGGTCCACCAGACCTCTCTGCTAGGGCTGGTCCCTCTTCATCTGGACAATGTTTCTTCCATATGGCAAATGGGCACAAAGTGTGCTGACCAGTCAGGATGGCCCTTCCCATGCAAATGGATGAAGACAGAATAGGAGATATCTCACTTGTTGTACGATTACCTATATAATATACTCAATTTTGCTTCTTGGTCTGCAAAGTCTAAAATGTTTATTATTCAGCTTTTTGTAGACAGTCTGCTGATTCCTGCTTTAAGGCAATAAATGGCTGGTTCCATAATCAGTAAATGAGAGGCTGAGAAGTTGAGCAGAGTTTTCAGTAGCTTCAAGGAGATAAGAAGACAAAAATTCAAATTTAGAGAGAGCTAAGGAAAAGTAGTCTTGGTAAATGCCAGTTTTCTGAGGGACATTCCATAAGGCTATACCCTAGGATTAAGTGTAGTCAGAACTGTACAAGTAGTCCCCCAAACTGAAGCCCTGCTGCAAATAATAAGTCTTGATTGGGATAGTGTTAACTGTCTCTAGCTTGCATGGCAGAAAACAATGTAAATCTCTGAAGGAAAAAACATTTTCCAGTGCCTCAAAAATACCTGTATAATCTTTATATATACTATCCAGCAGTTGATCGAATATATTAGGTATTCAGAAACTAAGAGGTTCAAAAGCCAAGAGGAAAAAGTGACAATAGAAACAAATCCACAGGAGATCCAGATAACCAAATCATCCAATGAAATGTTAAAATAATTATAATTAAAATACACAAGGAATTAAATACAAGTTGGACAACTTTGGCAGATAACTAAAAAGAATATAGTGAAAATATTAGAATTAAAATGTAAATGATAACCAGAAGTATAGATTATAACCCAATTAAAGAACTCAAAAGAAGGGTTAACTCTAGATTTCATATGTATGATTTCTAGATCTATTTCTATTATTGGATTTTTCTTCTGGTTAAAGACATCATTTTTCTTCTTTGTAGTTCTAGTAGTTTTTATTTTATACTAGACTATCAATCTCATGGTGTTGAGCATCTAGGTTTTGTTATTTTCTCTTAGTAATGAATTTTTGGGTGTTATTTATGTTAGCAGTTAATTTACTTCATATCAGTTGTTCCTTTTAGAGGTTGTTTTAAAGCCTCTATATGAAGGATCTAAAATAGCCTTTAATTTGGGGCTGTATTAGATTTACATGTAAGGTGTGGTTCTTACAGGGTCTCTCTTAACTGTCTTGAGAATTCTGCAGGGTCTTTCCTAGTCCTTTGAAATCATGCTCTAGTAGTTATTCAGAGCCCTTTGCATGCTCTAGTAGTTATTCTTTCTCCAGTGTTCATTCTTAGCTTGGCCACTTAGATTCTTTCCCTGTAGAAGTGCTTCTTGATATTAAGCCAAGATCTCAAGCAGGCTCTTTATGCAGATTTGTGGAAGTCTCACACTGCACATTTCCCTTCTTTCCATTAGCCTTCCTTACTCATTTCATCCAACTCACTAGCCTGGAACTCCAGTCTCTGTATCCTCAATACAGTGATACTTCTGTGATCTACTCCGACTTTCTCTTCCTGTACCACACCCAGGAAGTGTCTCTAGTAAAAAGCCAAAGCAATCATGGAGGTCAGTGATCTCTCAAGAATCTTAGTACTGTGTTTGCTACCTGTTGTACAACCTCTGAAGCAAGTTATCACACATATTTTTGTCTAGTTTTACAGTTATTTATGGCAGGAAGACATATTCAACACCAGATACCCCCTTATAGTCATAAGTGAAAATATATATTACTAGTGTTCTTATAAATATTTTATCTCTTGTTCATTTTCCTTTGATTGCATATTCATGATACTCTTGCTTCTTAAATATAAGTAATTTGGGTGAAAATAACAATGTAGTTAAAAAGTTTGTAGGAGGCATTCAGTTTTAGCCCTCATAACTCAGAGCCTAGTTCACCTTCCTTTTGCTATTACAAATGATTGTGTATGTATTTAACTGAAAGATGAAATGAAAACACTGAGAGTTTTAAATATATCTCTGTTTATTGGGAAATAATCTCTGTGGTGCAAACAGAAGGCGCCGTTCTTTGCTTTGAGCCCCTTACTTCCAGCTTTCTGAGTAGTTATTACATAATCAAACTGTTATGTGTTAATAACTATGCCAGCAGTCCAGGTGAATAAAATCTGTTTCTAAGGTTATTTCCATTGGTCATTATGATATTTTGCTTCCAAATCTTTATTATCTGTGGGATTTTTACCATATTACAGCCCACATTTAAAAAATAATAAATGCAACATAAGCTTTGAACTAGGTTGTGTTTTCTTTGGTTTCCATTCTCCAAAGGAATTTTTTTGATCACATAATAAAAAATTAATTATGGCTGAAGTAAATTTTTTGGTGTGCTCCAGTTTTTCATTAGTTTGAAAATCAGAATTAGAACTTGAGTGAAAAGAATGAATATACAAATTAAACTTTAAGTTAAAACATAAAATAATAGTGCTTAATAGTAAGTAACTTGAAGCTTTCCCACTAAGATCAAGTATGAGACAAGGATATCCCCTCTCACCACTCCTTTTCAACATCATACTGGAAGTTCTAATATAATAAGACAATGAAAGGAAATAAAAGGTATACAGGGCTTCCCTGGTGGCGCAGTGGTTGAGAGTCCGCCTGCCGATCCAGGAGACACAGGTTCGTGCCCTGGTCCGGGAAGATCCCACATGCCGTGAAGTGGCTGGGCCCGTGAGCTATGGCCACTGAGCCTGCATGTCCGGAGCCTGTGCTCTGCAACGAGAGAGGCCACAACAGTGAGAGGCCCGTGTACCGCAAAAAAAAAAAGGTATACAGATTAGAAAGGAAGAAATAAAATTATGACATGATTATCTATGTAGAAAATTTGGAAGAATCAACTAAGACGTTCCAGGAACTAGTAAGTGATTATAGAAAATTTGTAGGATACAGGGTTAATATTCAAAATTCAGTCACTCTCCAAGTCTATCCATGTTGCTGCAAATGGCAAAATTTCATCTTTTCTATGGCTGAGTAATATTCCATTTATATATATATATATATATATATATATATATATATATATATATATATATAACACATCTTCTTTATCCATTCATCTGTTGATGGACACTTAAGTTGCTTCCGTACCTTGGAAATTGTACATAAGGCTGCTATGAACATTGAGGTGCATGTATCTTTTTGAATTTTTTTTACTATAGGCCCAGAAGAAGAATTGCTGGGTCATATGGTAATTCTATTTTTATACTAAGTCAGACAGAGAAAGACAAATACTGTATTATATCACTTCTATGTTGAATCTTAAAAATACAACAAACTAGTGAATGAAACAAAAAAGAAGCAGACTCACAGATAGAATAAACTAGTGTCTACCAGTGGGGAGAGAGAAGAGGGGAGGGCAATATAGGGGTAGGGGAAAAGAAGGGTTAGTATGAGATTATATGAAATTATGTGTGTGAACCTTTTGAAAACTGTAAAGCAGTAGAGAATTTAAAGAATCTTTTATTCAATAAAAAGTCAATTGCCTTCCTGTATATCAGCAGTGAACAGGTAGAATTCGAAATTAAGAACACAACACCATTTATATTAGCACTCCCTAAAATGAAATACTTAGGTATTAATCTAACAAAATAAGTACAAGATATATGTGAGAAAAATCACAAAACTCTGAATGAAATCAAAGAACAAAAATAACGGAAAGATATTCCATGTTCATGGGTAGGAAGCCACAATATTGTTGAGATGTCAGTTCTTCCCAGCTTGATCTATAGATTCAATGCAATCCCAATCAAAATCCCAGCAAGATACTTTAGGATATTGACAAACTGATTATAAAGTTTATATAGAAAAGCAAAGAACCCAGAATAGCCAATAAATGTTGAAGGAGAAGAGCAAAGTTCAAGGACTGATGTCATCAAATTTCAAGACCTACTATGAAGCTACAATAATCAAGACAATGTGGTACTGCTGAAAGATTAGACAAATAGATCAGTGAAACAGAATAGAGAGACCAGAAATAAACCCACATAATATATAGTCAACTCATTTTTGACAAAGAAGAAAAGGCAGTATGATAGAGCAAATATGGTCTTTTTGACAAATGGTGCTATAACAACTAGAGATCCAAATGCAAAAAAAGATGAATCTGGACAAGGCCTTATGCCCTGCACAAAAATTAAAATGTATCACAGACCTAACTGTATAATGCAAAACTATAACACTTCTGGAAGATAACATAAGAGAAAATCTAGATGACCATGGATATGGTGATGCCTTTTTAGATATATCACCAAAGACATGATCCATGAAAGAAATAATTGATAAGCTGGACTTCATTAAAATTGAAAACTTCTGCTCTGTGAAAGACAATTTCATGAGAAGAAAACATATATACTAGGAGAAAATATTTGCAAAAGACACATCTGATAAAGGACTATTATCCAAAATGTACAAAGGATTCTTGAAACTCAACAAGAAGAAAACAAACAACTTGATTCAAAAATAAGTGAAAGACCTTGACAGACATTTCACCAAAGAAGATGTATAAATGGCAAGTAAGCATATAAAAAGATGTTCCACATCATATCTCATCAGGGAACTGCAAATTAAAACAACAAGATACCATTACACACATTTTAGAATGGCCAAAATCTGGGACACTGATGACACCAAATACTGGTGGGCATGGGGAGCAATAAGAACTCTCAAAAATTGCTGGTAGGAATGCAAAATTGTATAGCCACTTTGGAAGACATTTTAGCAGTTTCTTACAAAACAAAACATATTCTTACCATACGATGCAGCAATCATGCTCCTTGGTATATACCCAAAGGATTTGAAAATGTATATCCACACAAAATCCTGCACATGATGTTAATAGCATCTTCATTCATGACTGCCAAAACATGGAAGTAATCAAGATGCCCTTCAGTAGGTGAAATGATAAATCATGGTAAATCCAGATAATGGAATACTATTCAGTACTAAATGGAAATGAGCTATCTAGCTATGAAAAGACATGGAGGAACCTTAAATGCATATTACTAAGTGAACAAAGCCAATATGAAAAGGCTACTAATATATATGATTCCAACTATATGGCATTCTGGAAAATGCAAAAATATGGAGACAGTAAAAAGCTAGGTGATTGCCATGGTTTGGTGGGGGGTGGGGTGAGATGAATAACTAAATCAGAGGATTTTTAAGGCAGCAAAAATACTCTGTATGATACCATAATAATCTATCAGGTTGGCCAAAAATTCACTGGCCATAAGATTTTATGGAAAAACCTGAAAGAACTTTTTGGCCAACCCAATATATGTGTCATTATTCATTTGTCCCAAACCCATAGAATGTATACCACTAAGAATGAACTCTAATGTAAACTATGGACTTTGTCTGATGATGAGGTGTCAATGTGGGTTCATCAATTGTAACAAATATACCACTCTGTTGGAGGATATTGAAAATGGGGGAGGTCATGTATGTTTGGGGACAGGGGTAAATGGAAGATCTCTGTACGTTCCCCTCAACTTTGCTGTGAACCTTAAACTGCTTGAGAAAAATAAAATGTTAATAAGAATTTATTTGAAAAAAAACACAAAGGAGACAACCTTTAACATTTTAAAAAGAGAAAAAGTGATATTTACTACTGTTCCAGTGTGAATGTAATTTAATATCATCAGTAGAATTAATCTAATCTCCCAACCTAATATTTCTTTCCTATGATATACTGACCCTTTCACAAAAGTCAAATGACATTTACTAAGAGGTATACTAATTTAGGGGTTATGGGCTCCTTCATCTATCCAGTAGACAGGAAGAAATCTGTCTAATCTTTATACAATCAACCACTGTCTTGGAGCCATCCTTTAAACACCTAAGAGACCTGAGGCAAGTTGCTTAATCTTTCTAGATCTCCATTTCCTTATCTGTACCAAGGGGAATAATGAGATATTATATTATAAGATTATTGAAAGATGTTTTATACTTAATCTTTATTATATTTAATGTGAAAATCATTTAAAGTCATGTAATTTTAAGGTGGTTACAATTTCTATTCTTCCCTTTCTGATAATCTTATGCCCTTCACTATAGTCTTGGTGCTTGGGTGATGTGGGTTCTTTTAAAGATGCTGACATGTGTCTACAGTAGTCTTTTAGCATATATTTAGTTGTCCTCTTACCTACTCCCACCCTTCAAGCCTTACATTTCTTTTCTAATTAATAGTTTTACCCATTTTTGATTAGGTATGTATTTATCACTGTGTAACAAATCACTTTAGAACTTCGTGGCTTAAGTTCTTAAAGCGACAATAGTCATTATTTCCCACAATATTGTGCATCAGTAATTTGATCAGGGCTCAGCTGGGGAACTGGGGGTCTGGGGTTGTTTGCCTGCGTGGTGTCTCAGTGCTCTGTCATATGGCCTGTCTCTCTTTCTGCTGTGCTTTAGCATTGACCTCCTTAGAGCGTGAATGGGCTCTGAGAGAGTTTCAAGAAAAGCTGCCCCAGGTTTGCCTTTGCATCATGTTTTCTGCTATACTGTAGGCCAATGTAAGTCATATGGTCAGGCTCCATGTCAACGTCTAGAGTGGCTTATAAAGGCATGAATACCAGGAGTTATGGTCCATAGGGGTTCACTAATGAAAATACAGTTGACCTGTGAACAATGCAGGTTTGAACTGCACGGGTCCAGTTATATGTGGATATTTTCCAATAGTAAATACTATAGCACTACTTGGTTTGTGGTTGGTTGAATTCACAGATGCAGAGGAACCGTGTGGATACGGAGGGCCAACTATGAGTTATATGCAGATTAACCCCAGTGATGCTCATGGGTCATCTGTAATCTGCATAGTGGCTATGATGGGAATTAAATAGTGTGAAAGTTGATAGTTTTCATAAAGCCTCTTATGATGTAACTCAGTAACTCTCAAATTATTGAGATTAACTCCAAAGACATCCAAAGATCCAATGGTAGCAACTATGGAACATTGATATAGTTCATTGTGTTAATTAGAACATGATATATTCTTGCAACTTTTGAGAAAATACATGGAAAAAATGAATCACAATTAGTAGGAAACTATCTTTCTCCTCCCTTAAAGAGAGATGCTCTGGAAAGAATCTTAGAGAATTCTGGTATTGGTTCTATTAAATTTTTATGGTTTATGGAAAAGTATTTTCTAGATCTCTTTTCTTTTTTCTAAAATTAGACATTTGGACGGATGGTCACCATGAGCACTTCCAGCTACATATGTTCATGTGTCTCTTGGTCTTAGTGGAAATACCTAAGGTGTTTTGAAAAGTCTTACAATCTTCCTCAGGCAGTAGTATTGGGAAATGGTACTTTTTGATTTTCTTTTGCTTTTCTGTGAAACGCTTATTTTGCTTTCACCAGCCTTTGCATGCAATAAGCCTCTAGTCAGAACTGGTCTCACTCAAAGGCAGTTATTTACCTATTTAATTTTGAGTGACTATACTCAGACAAAAATAAGTGTTCTCATCAAAACTCATTCACCCAATCATTCTACCGTTCTTCTATTGATCCATCAATTTATCTATCCATCTGTTTACTGAATAATTACTAAACATAAGAAAATTCCATAATGAATGTATTAAGGGTTACTATGGGGTCTTAAAATTGATGACTGTAATAATTTTATTCAGTTATAAGAATGTTTTAAAATATTGTAAATATAATTTGGAATTTGTGCTCTTTGGATCTCAGTCTTACGCTAGGCTACTTCATATGTTTGTGATACTTGCCTGCCCCTGGAAGGTATTTAAATTTATGCAAACCCTAGTTTAAGGTATTATTATCTGTCAAAAAGGAGAGATAGGTGTAGAGTTCAGACATATGGACACAGGGGGGAAGGAGATGGTGGGACGAATTGGGAGATTAGGATGGACATATGTACACTACCATGTGTAAAATAGATAGCTAGTGGGAAACTATGGTATAGCACAGGGAGCTCAGCTTGGTGCTCTGTGATGACCTAGATGGGTGGGATGAGAGGTGGGAGGGAGGTCCAAGAGGGAGGGGATATAGGGATACATATAGCTGATTCATTTCATTGTGCAGCAGAAACTAACACAACATTGTAAAGCAATTTTACTACAATAAAAAAAAAGTAGTATATTGTTAAGAATCTATTTTGTCAGTCTTTATTAGGAAGTGAAGCTGGGCCTCTAAACAAAGGTTTGAAGAGGAGTGTGGCTTTTAGTCCTGTAAGGAGCAAAGATGAGGAGCATATCAGGTATCCTGGCGAGCTGGTGTTGAGGTCAGGGAAGGTCAAAGATAAAATAAACTCTGGATATTTAAGTGATACTTGATTTTTTCTTTTTAATTTGGTAAACCATTGATAGCTTAGGTAAAACATATAAAAGAAAAGAATTGTCATTTATTTAGGGGAGGGGGAATTAAAATTTAACACAACTTACTGGTGTTTAAAACAAAGGTAATCATTTACTCTGAGAACAGGGCCATGGATCCTGCAAAATTATCTGTATATATGTTTCAAATTATTTGTATATTATTGTTACATTAACTGTAACTACTTCATTTTCCAAATGTATTTTTATTTTCTGTCCCTCTTATTTAAGCCTTGTCTCTGACAATACTTTTTATTTCAGTGAGATAATGGAAAGAATTATATGAAAATGATGTATATATGTCAATCTCAATCTCCCAATTCATTCCACCCCCCCCTTTTCCCCTTGATACTTTGTATAAAATAGACAACTTACTGTATAGCACAGGGAACTCTACTCAATGCTCTGTGGTGACCTAAAGGGGAAGGAAATCCAAAAAGAGGGGATATATGTATATGTATAGCTGAATCACTTTGCTATACAGTGGAAACTCACACAACATTGTAAAGCAACTATACTCCAATAAAAACTTTTATAAAAAGAGTTGTATGAAAATGAACAAATTGTGTGAGGTTGGCTCTAGAATTCAAGGTAGACTCATTAGGCAGGCATGATTAATGAGGGTGCCTTTATTATCTTATAAAGAATGGGATAAAATATCAAAATTAAACTCATACTCATGTGATATCCTAAAACAGGCCCTAAGAAATGTATACCTTGATGATATTCTAAGATCTGCATTCAGTTGCATTAAAGACTTTCAATAAAAGGAATAGAAAACATTGAACATTTTTCCAAGATGAGCAAATGAAAGATTGGTAGCTTAACGCCAATAGCCAAATTGTTTTAGCAGGGCTGCCTTATGCATTTGCCCCTTACGGATTCCTGGGCCCTACTAGCTTTTCAAGAGCCTTTGAAAATATTGGAGACCTAAAAGTTATTGGTTCCACAATACAGAAAGAAAATAGTGCATTTAAAATAGATTAATATTAAAGATGCACAAATTATTGCAAGTTCATGTAGTCATTTTCAGTACAAACCAAACCAATAGCATACAAACCATCTACTTTTACATGATTATATAGAAACAGTATTAAGTGAGGATGTGCATACATTTTGATGTCTGATATTATGGGGGGGCATCACAAATAATTGCCTATAGCCTAAGAAGTTAAAATTTCTCTCATTCTTTTTCTCTCCATTGTTCTCTCTCTTTTTCCCCTTCCTCTATTTATTACTCTTACAAGCACCCTCCTTTTTTGTGCTCTTCTCATTTTTCCACCCCACTCTCATTTTAGGCAACTGGTTGAATGCAAAGCAATTCTATACTTTGTAAGATAGATAGCGAGGGCTTTTTCACTCATGAAGAATAAAATCATTACAAATTGCTTTGAGCTTAAGAAAATAAATACCATGGCCAGTTTTTCAATGTTCTACATCCATTAAAGAGTGATTTTATCTAAGTTCCTTTCTGTAAACCATTCTCTTATTGGATCAGGTATTCTATTAAAGGGCACATGAGTGAGTGCTGCTGTTGCTTTCTTAATGATATCTACTCATCATTTGGATTTTTGCAAGTATTTTCAGGATAGTTAAGACTTTAAAAGCAGAAACATATTATTTCATTTGCTACTACTGAGAGCTTTTGGGAAATGACAAAAATAGTGTATTCTCATATTTTGCTGAGAGCTTCATTCAGAGATTTAGTTTACATTTTTGTTTCTAAACATATAAATGAGAAGTGAAATATTTACTTTCAAGAATAAATAATCTGATAAGGGAAATCAATAGAAAAGGACTTTATCAGGAGAGCTTTTACTTTAAGATTCCTTGAGAAACAGTCTAGACTTAACCATGCAAACTGAGTTCGTACTGCTGTAAAAATGACAATTACTTCTGTCACTTCAATAATTTCAATATTATGAGAAACACTTATTCTAAACTTGGCAAGATTTATTGTTAGTCAAATGTAGCTAAGTGTAATATTATACAAAATTTGAGTTATGATTCTTTGTTTCTATATCTCAAAATATAAAATTTCTGGTTACACTTGTACTTTATAGCTGTCATTCAACATCATTCGCAAACTTTATTTCCTAACGATAGATAGGGTATCTTCATTTGACATACTACCGAGATGGGTTCTCTCTAATAATTTACATGCTTTAATTAGATCATATGCTCAGTGAACATGATATGAAATAATCTTCAGTTTAATTTTTGATGTTACAATCACTTCATTAAATGAGATATTCATTGCATTTGCACACAGTTTGCTTACATTGACTAAGCAGGTGATAGTGTGGCTTAAAACTCTTCAGTAAATCATAGCCATATGACTGTATTCAGTTAGAGCATGATTGCCTAATTTTGGAGATAAATGGACTTCTCTGGGGAATTTTTAATTCCCTAAGAATTAAAGGAAGAACAGTTATCATTATATACCAAGTCAAACCGACCTAAACTGAGATCTCTTTAAATATGTGGAGATAAACTGATACCCTTTTACGATAAAAACAGGTTTGGTTTGATTGGTTACATGACTGACAATGGATAGGATGAGTCAAGTGTGATATAGCAGTGGGACCTCAAGGATGATTTGAATAATATATACTCCAGATACAGCAAGGTGCAGAGATCAGACTTGGACTTGGTGTTCTCATTCGTTGATAAATCTGTCACTTACACAGTAGTCACTTACACAGTAATGTCTCTGAGCCTCAGATTTACAAATCCATTGAATAGAAATGATAATATTTATTTCATAGGATTGTTGAAAGGATCAAAAAATGGATGTAACAAATGTTATAAATATATGAAATGCTATTTGATATGAGAAGCAGTCTTGTCAACTAGGAGCCACATGATATAATGTGTACAAAGTATTTAGCAATAGTTTGTGCTGAATGAAACATTATAAGCACTTAATAAATATTTGGTAGAAATAACGATGTAGTATAATAATCAGTATTATATTAATCTTAAAATGCAAGCTGTGTAGTAATAAACCAAGAATATATGATTACTGGATTTCTTTCCCTCCTTCAGTTCGCCCTTCTCCAGAAGAATTAAAAATACATCAGGAAAAAAGTATACATATAAAATTGAATGTAAGCCTTTTCTGTTAATCTTACTTATTTGACCATTAACCTCCTACTTCAATATGTGTTAACTGTGCCGTATCATTTAGTAAAAGTTGAAATAGCTCATCTCCACCTCTCATTCGCCCTTTCTGTCTCTCTGCCTCAATTCCTGCCCACGTCTCCTGGGAATTTAGGTAAGCATACTTCCTTTTTAGAATGGATATTTTCTTTTTTCTTTTTTTTTAACATCTTTATTGGAGTATAATTGTTTTCCAATGGTGTGTTAGTTTCTGCTTTATAACAAAGTGAATCAGCTATACATATACATACATCCCCATATCTCCTCCCTCTTGTGTCTCCCTCCCTCCCACCCTCCCTATCCCACCCCTCTAGGTGGTCACAAAGCACCGAGCTGATCTCCCTGTGCTATGCGGCAGCTTCCCACTAGTTATTGACTTTACGTTTGGTAGTGTATATATGTCCATGCGACTCTCTCACTTCGTCCCAGCTTACCCTTCCCCCTCCCCGTGTCCTCAAGTCCATTCTCTAGTAGGTCTGTGTCTTTATTCCCGTCCTGCCCCTAGGTTCTTCGTAACTATTTTTTTTTTTAGATTCCATATATATGTCTTAGCATATGGCATTTGCCTTTCTCTTTCTGACTTACTTCACTCTGTATGACAGACTCTAGGTCTATCCACCTCACTACAAATAACTCAATTTCCTTTCTTTTTATGGCTGAGTAATATTCCACTGTATACATGTGCCACATCATCTTTATCCTAGAATCGATATTTTCTTAATTGAACTAGTGTATAGCCTTGAGAATTATTTCCTGGATTTTCTTCTATAAAAACTACAAAAAATTTATTTTTAGGAAAGAGAACATTAATTTATTCATTCACCAAGTATTTACTTGTGTGTCTATTATGTATCAAGTATGTGTTTGGAAATGAGTTTTCAGACAATCCAAGGAGGATTCAGTAATCCAGAACCATGGTGGGTTCTTTTCAGATGTAGGGAGAGATGAGATGCCTTAATAACTGCTCTGAAAGTTCACTCTGTGAAGAAAAGTAGTAGCAATATATTGTGTATTTATCACATATGTAAACATAAGATGTACAACAGGAATAGCACAAAGAATGAGAAGAAGGAATTGGAAATATATTTTTATAGAATCTTTACACTTTATGTAAGGTAGTATAATATTATTTGAAAGTAGACTCTAATTAATTAAAGATATATATTGTAAACCCTAAGTCAATGACCAAGCACAATTTTTACACTGATATAAATAAAAGTCAATAGAATCTCAAAAAATACTCAATTAATTCAAAGGAAGGCAGAGAAAAGAAAAAAAGCAAATGGAAAAAGTAGATAACAGCTAGGAAGATGGTAAATTCTGATCAACCACATTAATCATCATATTAAATACACAAGATCTAAACACACTAATTTAAAGAAAAAGATTTCCAAATTGGGTTTAAAAAAGCATGGAGCAATTATATGTTGCCTACAGGAAACCTACTTTAAAAAGAAAGGTATACAGGGACTTCCCTGGTGACTCAGTGGTTAAGAATCTGCCTGCCGATGCAGGGGACAGGGGTTCAATCCGTGGTCCCAGAAGATCCCACATGCTGTGGAGCAGCTAAGCCCATGCACCAGAACTACTGAAGCCGGTGCACCTAGAGCCTGTGCTCCACAACAAAGAGTAGCCCCTGCTCGCCACAACTAGAGAAAGCCTGCACACAGCAATGAAGACCTAATGCAGCCAAAAATAAATAAATAAATATATTTTTTAAAAGGCTTACATAATTTTAGGTATAGGATAATAAAAGATATATTATACAAACACAAATTAAAATTAAGCCAGTGTAGCTATATTTATATCAGACAACGTAACCTTCAGAGCAAGGAACATTATAAGAGATAACGAGGGTGATTGTGATAAAGGGTCCATTTTCCAAGAAGAAATAACAATTCTAAATATGTTTGCACCAGCTTCAGTTTCAAAACATATGAAACAGACCAAAAAAAAGATGATACATTTTACATCTACTAAAATATCTTAAATAAACAAAAAATGATCATACTAAGTGTTAGCAAGAATGGGGAGATATTGGAACTCTTTCGCATTGATGGTGGGAATATAAAATAGTACAATCACTTTGGAAAACAGTGTTTTAGTTACTTAAAAAGTTAAACATACGTTTTTAATATGATGCAGCCATTTCACATTTAGGTATTAAACTAAAAGGATGGAAAACATATGTCTATACCAAAACTTGTACACAAATGTTCACAGCAGTTTTATTTGGATTGCCAAAACTTGGAAACAACTTATACATTCATCTCAATGGCTTAACAAATTGTGTGGAATACTCCTGAGCAGTAAAAGAAAATGAACTGTTGATACAAGATACAGCATGAATGAATCTAAACATAATTTAGTTCAGTGAAAAAAAAGAGCCAGAAAAAGAGAGTAAATACCATCTTCTTCCTTTTGTATGAAATTCTAAAACTACAAACAATAAAAATTTTCAAAAATGCCAACTAATTTACAGTGACAGTATGCATATCAGTGTTTTCCTGAGGCAAATGGGAGAGAGGCAGTAGGAATGATTATAATGGAACATGAAGAAACCTTCAGGTGATGGATATGTTCATTATCTTGATTGTAGTGATGGTTTCACAGTTGTCTATATGTAAAAACTTATGTGATTGTACACTGTACATGGGTGCAATTTATTATATGTAAATTTTTCTCCAAAAAGTAAAAAAAAATACCCAGTTATTTAGATTTTTCTAAATGCTTCATGTAGAACTAAGGCATAAATATGTGAGGGGCCAGGACATGAACAAATCTAAATGACTGACAGCTTAGTAATTCAATTTTATTGCTGGGTTCAGTTTGCCCCCAGTACTCACTCTTTCTTTAGGATGAGTTCTTATCCAGAAGACTCTACATGTAAAGGTATTTTTTAATTATTTAAACCTCCAGTCTGTCATTATACTGGAATGTATGTAAATTCCAGTGATGAGCCTTTGTGCAGTTCATTCACTTAGGAAAATGAGAAATATTAGCAGGCATTTAAGGGGGTATTATTAATGAATACAGAATTAGAGATAATATGACTTGCTTCTGAATTCCTCTTTGCAACTAACTTTGACTTCAGGTTCAGAATTTCACCTCTGATGTTTCTATATACACACCTTCAAAAATAAGGAGCTAAATAAATTTCAAGGACATTTCTAAGTCTAAAAATGTATGATTCAACAGCAATGAATATTTATACCCCCCTCCACTCTGTATCCCCCATTGTGCTAGTTGTTACAGATAGGAAGATTCCCAGCAAGCTCACAGTTTACTGGAGGAATGAGTAAGCAAATCATTTTAATACAATGTGTTTCCTGCAACTATAGACATCAGGGTGCTTTAGGAACACAAAGGAAAGAATGATTATTCTGGGAGTGTAGAGGACTCCTGTTGGTTATTTTCCCATTATCCACTGCCTCTTTCCCACTTTACAGAACACTTCATTACAAATCTTCCTTAACTTATAATGGGGTTGCATACTGATGAACCCATTGTAAATAGAAAATTATCTTAAACTGAAAATGCATTTAATACACCTAAGCTACCAAACATCATAACTTAGCCTAGCCTAACGTTAAACGTGCCAAGAACACTTACATCAGCCTGCAGTTGGGAAAAAATCATGTAACATGAAGCCCATTTTGCAATAAAGTGGTGAATGTCTCATTTAACTTATTGAATGCTCTACTGAAATGAAAAATTGAATGGTTGTAAGTGTATCAGTTGTTTACCCTTATGAACACATGGCTTACTGGGAGCTGTAACTCTATGCTGCTGCCCAGTATTATGAGAGAGTATTACAGCGCATATTGATAGCCCGGGAGTAGATAAAAATTCAAAATTCAAAGTATGATTTCTACTGAATGTACATTGCTTTTGCACCATCATAAAGTTGAAAAACCATAAGTCAAACCATCTTAAGTCGGGGACTGTCTGTATACCGGATGTCCATGTGATTCTAGAGAGGTTGATTCTACCACACCTCCAAAATATACAGCCTGAGCTTGTCCAGTGAAAAATCTCAGGAACTGTTTTGAGAATTTTGGAATACACACATAATGAACATGGGATAGGAATCATGTTACCTATATTCTAATTTTCCCTCTGAACACTAATACACCAATAATACAGGCATATCCGATAGACATCTTCATGGTTAACTTCTTTTCAAGATCTATCATAAAGCATTTGAGTCTGATTCTCATTTTTCTTAACTGGAGAGCATATTCATGTTAGACTAGACCAGGGTATGTACACAGTTCTCTAACTGGCTCTGACTGAGTCATAAGCCCACTAGTTTCACCTGCCTGTGATGGGCCAGCTCTACTTGATTGTGTGAAGTGAAGATGGAAATGAAATGATCCTTAATTAAAGACTGGAGTACCATCAATAACAGTTGGAGAACATGTGTGGCTGACAATCAATAGACATCAATTATAATATATAATAAAATGAGTTACTGAATCTATTTTTTCTAACACCCAAAGACTATGCCTATTACCTGAAATTGTTTGTGCCTAATGCATATATTGAGCCTAATTTAAGAGCCTTTTAAAAAACAAATAACTTGTAAAGTATGAAATGTATTTTATTCAGGGTTTTGAAGATAAGAATTAGAAGGTTAAATAAATTATAATATTGTCAAAAAAAGAAAAATTTAAGAGTGTAAGTTTGGGGAATTCCCTGGTGGTCCAGTGGTTAGGACTCAGCACTTTCACTGCTGGGGCCCAGGTTCAATCCCTGTTTGGGCCACTAAGGTCCCACAAGCCTCATGGCATGGCCAAAAAAATAATGTTTGCGTAACCCAGAGAGTTAACTATTTGATCCCTTACTCCCTAAAGGAATATTTATTTTCTGGAACTAATCACATAAGGAATAAATTATCACTTTCCAGTAGTTCAAGGAAATTCTTATTAAAGCTTCTTTATTTCTGTTTACATAGTAACTTCTCTACCACCTTTTGGTCTATGAGTATAACTTGATATTATATGTGCTTTTTTAAAAAAAATATTTTAGATAAATTGCCTGATTTTTTAAAGTTGCATTTAGGGTGAACTTTTTCTAGTATGTTCCATCATTAATTGTTTTATCTGTTTATTATTTTTCATTTTTAAATTCCCAATGATTTTATATTTCTGTAAAATTCATGGAGGCTCATTTATCTTTTAAATGAGAGAGGAAATCACATATTTGGCTATTATTTAAAGGAGAAGATTAATATGGGCTTCCAAATCTCCATGGGAACACAATAAGTGCTCCCCATGATTCATTTTCTATAAATGGAGAAAAAAATGAGTTTCCATGGAGATACAAAGGTGATCTAAACAGAGGGCGGCCCTGAGGGCATTGACATCCATAAGCACATACAATTCTGCATCCTTCTTGCAGAATCCCAAATCTATTTGAGTTACTTCTGAATTCAACCTGAAATGACAATGAGTGACTTCATTAAATATATTTTTGTGTCTTCTGAGGAATTAAAAACCTATTTGGGTTTGTCATATAGTAATGGAAAAGTGAATATAAAATAGTCTAGGGGGAAAAAAAACTTCTTTGGACAGAAAATAATGAAGTTCTAGGCTTACTGCAGGGAAAAAGATGTAATAAGACACCCGTGAAATGAAAATATGTCATTGATTTTTGGAATAAAAAATATCTTAATTAGTGGATCATATCATAGAGGATTTTTTAAAATTAGAAGACCACTAAACCAGTACATATTCATTGTTCTCATGTAAGAATCCCTACACAAAACTTTTTCCTTCTCTAAATGTGGCGATTTATAGATCCAAGCAATCAATATTCAATTTGCCAGTAGTGGTTTTGTTTCAGTGAGGTAGAATCATTAATTCCTTCCTTTGTAGATTTATACTTGGTTAGGGTTAGGAGATGTATCTAGGTGTTGGAGTACAGATGATAACCATACCATGTGTTTAGCACAGCTTAACAAAAGAGAACAGCACACAGAATACAGAAGACTAGGTTCTTGTTCTATCTCATTAACGAGTTCATTCATTTAAGAAAAAAAAGTATTGAGTACATTGTATGCCTGGTACTGTGCACAAATCTGGGACTGTAGAAATAAAAGATATTTTCTCTTCCCTTGGGAATCGCAAGGAAGCAATTACAAAACAACATAATAAATGCCATAGAGGAAGTATGAATAGGGAACAGTGAGAGCGAGCACTTAGGAGGGGTTCCTATCTCAGCCAAGGCAGGGGTGAGATGATATGACACTTGCATTGGCACTTGAATAAATGTAGGATGTAACCAAATAAGTGAGGGAAGGGAAGCAGTGTACAAAGAACCAACATATGAGCTAGGCTGAAACATTAGGAAAATTGTAATATGAGTGCTTCATCATAACTGGAAGGATGAGAACAGGTATGGAAATACTAGAGAAATGGCTAGAATGTTGAGAAAGAAAGTTTTTGAAGGGTTCTATAAGCTGTGCTCGGGATTTAAAGCAAATTGGTACGATCAGATGTGGGTTCTATAAAAGTGCACACTGGGGCTGTATTGAGGAGAGATTGGAAGCTGATGAGACCATAAGCACAGAAACCAGTTAGGGCCCACTAAAATATTTTTTAAAAAGAGAGAGAAAGAAGAAAGAAAGAAAGAAAAGAGGGAGGGAGTAAGGGAGGGAAGGAGGGAGGAAAGAAGGGAGGAAGGGAGAAAAAAAAACAAGGGAGCGATTCATGTGAGTACATTCAGAATTTATGATCGAAAAATACAGATATTTTATCCTTTGAAAGAAAGTTCTGAATTTTGTGGATACAGGCCCAGCCCAAGTTGATTTTGTATCAATATTTTGGTTTAAGGCAGAGATTGCAAATTAACTTATGAGCCTTATTTTGTCCAACTGTGTGCCAGCTCACTCTGTTTAAAATAACTCAGTTTAAATGCCTTTAGATTCAACAGGTAATTTAAATCCAGTTTGCCACAGTCCCCACCACTCTCTAATGTTATTTACTTCAAATATTGAAGTTACCATCATAACATGTAGATTTGAACCACGTGAGTTGTAAGCACTCATTTAAGGAGTCCCTGTTTATTAATTTTGGATGTCACCTCATAATTTTTTGTGTGCATCCTCTTGGTTTATTCATCTTTTACTTATGCATTCTCCTGACTTTTATAGTAATTTTTTTCTCAATAGGAATTGTCATTATCATTGATTTTTATATGAAATTATTTCAAGTATTTGCTCTCTAAATGGGCATTTTTTATCAGACTTAACACGTTTGAAATTATTTGATAAATTTCACTACATTTTAAGACTACACCTATTATGATGATAGATATAAAAAGAATTTCTGGATAAACGCTACTGCCGCATGAGCCACATTCCTAGAGGTACACTTGCTACCTCAGAGCCACCCGCAGCTCTCAGCAACTGCAGGAACCGCCGTCGCCACCGCTTATTGTAACTGTGTGGCTGAGAGGGTTTTGGTGCTCCGGGCAGGTGTGAGGCCTGAGCCTCTGAGGTGGGAGAGCAGAGTTCAGGACATTGCACACCAGAGACCTCCTGGCCCCATGTAATATCAATCAGTGAGAACTCTCCCAGAGATCTTCCTCTCAACGCTAAGAACCAGCTCCACTCAACGACCAGCAAGCTCCAGTGCTTGACACCCCATGCCAAAGAACTAGAAAGACAGGAACACAACCCCACCTATTAGCACAGAAGCTGCCTAAAATCATAATAAGTTCACAGACACCCTGAAACATACCACCAGATGCAGTCCTGCCCACCAGAAAGACAAGATCCAGCCTAATCCACCAGAACACAGGCACCAGTCCCCTCCACCAGGAAGCCTACACAACCCACTGAACCAACATTGCTAACAGCCATAAAAGAGGAAATCGACAGTAACACAGTAATAATAGGGGACTTTAACACCCCACTTTCACCAATGAACAGATCATCCAAAATGAAAATAAATAAGGAAACACAAGCTTTAGATGACACATTAAACAAGCTGGACTTAATTGGTATTTGTAGGACATTCCATTCAAAAACAACAGAATACACTTTCTTCTCAAGTGCTCATGGAACATTCTCCAGGATAGATCATATCTTGGGTCACAAATCAAGTCTTTGTAAATTTAAGAAAATTGAAATCATATCAAGTATCTTTTCTGACCACAATGCTATGAGACTAGATATCAATTACAGGAAAAAATCTGTAAAAAATACAAACACATGGAGGCTAAACAATGTGCTACTTAATAACCAAGAGATCACTGAACAAATAAAAGAGGAAATAAAAAAATACCTAGAAACAAATGACAATGAAAAAACGATGACCCAAAACCTATGGGATGCAGCAAAAGCAGTTCTAAGAGGGATGTTTATGGCAATACAATCCTACCTCAAGAAACAAGAAACATCTCAAATAAACCACCTGACCTTACACCTAAAGCAATTACAGAAAGAAGAATAAAAAAACGCCAAATTTAGCAGAAGGAAAGAAATGATAAAAATGAGATCAGAAATAAATGAAAAAGAAATGAAGTAAACAATAGCAAAGATCAATAGAACTAAAAGCTGTTTCTTTGAGAAGATAAAGAAAATTGATAAACCATTAGCCAGACTCATGAAGATAAAAAGGGAAAACACTCAAATCAACAGAATTAGAAATGAAAAATGAGAAGTAACAATTGACACTGCAGAAATACAAAGGATCATGAGAGATTACTACAAGCAACTATATGCCAATAAAATGGACAGCCTGGAAGAAATGGACAAATTATTAGAAAAGCACAACCTTCCAAGACTGAACCAGGAAGAAATAAAAAATATAAACAGATCAATCACAAGCATTGAAATTGTGACTGTGATTAAAAATCTTCCAACAAACAAAAGCTCAGGCAGATTGCTTCACAGGTAAATTCTATCAAACGTTTAGAGAAGAGCTAACACCCATCCTTCTCAAACTCTTCCAAAATATAGCAGGGGTAGGAACACTCCCAAACTCATTCTACAAGGCCACCATCACCCTGATACCAAAAGCAGAAAAAGATGTCACAAAAAAAGAAAACTACAGGCCAATATCTCTGATGAACATAGATGCAAAAATCCTCAACAAAATAGTAGAAAACAGAATCCAACAGCACATTACAAGGATCATACACCATGATCAAATGGGGTTTCTCCCAGGAATGCAACGATTCCTCAATATATGGAAATCAATCAGTGTGATACACAAGATAAACAAATTGAAGGATAAAAACCATATGATCATCTCAGTAGATGCAGAAAAAGCTTTTGACAAAATTCAACACCCATTTATGATAAAAACCCTCCAGAAAGTAGGCATAGAGGGAACTAACTTCAACATAATAAAGGCCATATATGACAAACCCACAGCCAACATTGTTCTCAATGGTGAAAACCTGGAATCATTTCCACTAAGGTCAGGAAAAAGACAAGGTCCCCCACTCTCACCACTATTATTCAACACACTTTTGGAAGTTTTATCCACAGCAATCAGAGGCAAAAAGAAGTAAAATGAATCCAAATCGGAAAAGAAGTAAACTGTCACTGTTTGCTGATGTCATGATACTGTACATAGAGAATCCTAAAGATGCTACCAGAAAACTAGTAGAGCTAATCAATGCATTTGGTAAAGTAGCAGGATACAAAATTAATGCACAGAAATCTCTTGCATTCCTATATATTAATGATGAAAAATCTGAAAGAGAAATTAAGGAAACACTCCCAGTTACCATTGCAACACAAAGAATAAAACTGCCTAGGAATAAACCTACCTAAGGTGACAAAAGACCTGTATAAAGAAAAGTATAAGACACTGATGAAAGAAATTAAATATGATACAAACAGATGGAGAGATACACCATGTTCTTGGATCAGAAGAATCAACATTGTGAAAATGACTGTACTACCCAAAGCAATCTACATATTTAATGCAATCCCTATCAAACTACCAGTGGCATTTTTCACAGAACTAGATCAAGAAATTTCACAGTTTGTATGGAAACACAAAAGACCCTGAATAGCCAAAGCAATAGTGAGAAAGAAAAATGGAGCTGGAGGAATCAGGCTCCCGGAGTTCAGACTATACTACAAAGCTACAGTAATCAAGACAGTATAGTACTGGGACAAAAAAACAGAAATATAGATAAATGGAACAAGATAGAAAGCCCAAAGGTAAACCCACACATATATGGTCACCTTATTTTTGATAAAGGAGGCAAGAATATACAATGGAGAAAAGACAGCCTGTTCAGTAAGTGGTGCTGGGAAAACTGGACAGCTACATGTAAAAGAATGAAATTAAAACACTCCCTAACACCATACACAAACATAAACTCAAAATGGATTAAAGACCTAAATATAAGGCCAGAAACTATCAAACTCTTAGAGGAAAACATAGGCAGAACAGTCTATGACATAAATCACAGCAAGATCCTTTTTGTCCCACCTCCAGAGAAATGGAAATAAAAACAAAAACAAACAAATGGGGCCTAATATAACTTAAACGCTTTTGCACAACAAAGGAAACCATAAACAAGACCTAAAGGCCCTCAGAATGGGAGAAAATATTTGCAAACCAAGCAACTGACATAGGATTAATCTCCAAAATATACAAGCAGCTCATGCAGCTCAATATCAAAAAAGAAAACAACCCAATCCAAAAATAGACATTTCTCCAAAGAAGATCTACAGATTGCCAACAAACACATGAAAGGGTGCTCAACATCACTAATCATTAGGGAAATTAAAATGAAAACTACAATGAGGTATCACCTCACATTGGTCAGAATGGCCATCATCAAAAAATCTAGAGACAGTAAATGCTGGAGAGGGTGTGGAGAAAAGGGAACCCTTTGCACTGTTGGTGGGAATATAAACTGATACAGCCACTATGGAGAACAGTATGGAAGTTCCTTAAAAAACTACAAATAGAACTACCATATGACCCAGCAATCCCACTACTGGGCATATACCCTGGGAAAACCATAATTCAAAAAGAGTCATGTGGGCTTCCCTGGTAGCTCAGTGGTTGAGAGTCTGCCTGCCGATGCAGGGGACACGGGTTCGTGCCTCGGTCTGGGAGGATCCCACATGCCGCGGAGTGGCTGGGCCCGTGAGCCATGGCCGCTGAGCCTGCGCATCTGGAGCCTGTGCTCCACAACGGGAGAGCCCACAACAGTGAGAGGCCCGCGTACCGCAAAAAAAAAAAAAAAAAAAAGATTAGTATGTAACCAATTGTTGTGTCAGAAAATAAGTGAGTGCTTAAAGGATGATGCAGATATGCCAGAAACACGTAGATGTAAGACTAAAGGGCCTCCCACTGACCAAATCTATGACAATTTGAGAATCAAAATAATGAGAGTATTAAATTACAACTCAGTGAATAAAATAGAAATCCACCACTCACTCTACCCTTACATAAATAGATGAAGAAGAAGAAAAAAACACTTTCTCAGAGTAAAGCACCAAATAATAAATATGAAATAAATGATGAAATAGGTGATCATCCTCTGGCAGCCATCACCGGGGTAGTCAACACAGGTGAGAATCATCAACTGATATAAAGCCTGGTGGGTAAGGTTTGATGACAGACAGGATATTGGTATAATCAGAATGCATTACCTCCCCATAAGATTGTAACCAAAACAAGGGGAGAAAGTGGTACAGTGGATAGCACTGAGAACAGCTCTACCATCCAACCCTCGCCATTTGAGTTCACCAAGTTCCCTGACAATATCTCTTTATCCTTTTTGGTCCAGCCTCCTGTCCAAAAATGGGTTTACAGTGAAGAAACCTGGCAGAAACCAGGTGACAATGTGATGATCATCAGTGATGGGACATTGCCATAGTGTGCTTCCTGATATGACACCAAGAATGTATGTCCTCAGTCTGGTCATGAGTAAACAGCAGACAAACATACTGAGGGTAATCATATGACATGAAAGGCCTGTACTCTTTAAGACTGTCCAGGACTGAAGACATAGGGAAAGACTGATGAGACTGAAGGAGTCTGATGAGAAATGATAGCTAAATGCAGTCAATATTCTTGAGTGGGTTGCTGGACCAGAACGGCCAAAGAGATACTGGTAGGGAACCTTTAGAACTTTGAGTGGGACCTATCAGTTGAGTAGTGGTGTTGTCAGTGTTAATTTAATGACTGGAAAGGGTGTGTGTGTGGTGATACTGTATAGGAGCGTCCTTGTCTTTGGAGTACACACTGGCATATTTAGAAGCGATAGTGCATCTTGTTCAAAAGAAAAAAAAAAAAGACTGTATACCCAAAGAATGAGAGGATAATGAAAAAAATGTGGTAAAACATGAACAACTGGTGATCTAGGCAAAGCGAATATGCGGGTAAGTTTTTACTATTCTTGTCATTTATTCTGTAGGTTTGCCATTACTTCAAAATTAAAAAGTTAAAAGTTCAACATAAAATTTTTTTGCCTAAGATTTATTATGTGCTAGAAGAATCCTTACCCCTGAGTTGCTTATTTCAAATATAGTACATTGTACTTAAAGCCTACAGTATGTGTGTAATTTTTGACGAAGAGGTAAACCTAATGAGGTATTAAAAAAAATCAGTCATTGCTAAGAATTGAATATCTCAGGTAATTATACTTTGGTTAAATCAATATGGTAGGTGATGCTAATGGTCATTTTCTAACACTGAATACAAAGAGGCCTGATGGCTAAAGTCAGAAAGCACAAAAGCAAAACCCAGAAATTCCAATATACTCCTGACTTTCTTCGGGAGCAAAATGTTTTCAATTTAGATTAAGTTACTCAACTTCCTTTTAGTGCTTTCCTCTATGTTTATTTTCTGCAAAAACCATTTTCTTTCTTTTTTTTAATTGCAATTTTCTTTATAGGCTTCTATGGGAAAGAGCTCTGTAACTTTAGTATATATTTATAGTTGTGAAATAGCTTTTCTTTTCTTAATCCTTTTGTTTACTCCCATAAATGAGTCATTGATGTTTTCCAACAGTTCTTGGGAAACAGGCCTGCTTCTTGTTAATGTCACAAGCTGTCTTTTCCTGGAAATCAACAAGTGAGTAAACCAGAGAAAGTCTAAATGGAATTTAATAAGCATGGCTTTCAGACCAACAGTAATTAGCTAATGTTTTATAAGAATATCATGTATTCATGGTTTTTTTAAAGGTGTTTTTATAAATATTATCTTACTGAAGAAAACTCAGACTCTTTTGTCATCTCTAATACACTATTTAAAAAATATAGGTTCAGTTAAATGATGAGTTTTTCATTTAGTACTCCCCCAAACCATATTTCATTCACTGTTATTTTCAGGTCCTTAGTTCTAGTCCCTTTTTCAAAGCCCCCAAAATCATGCTTATAGCATACTTTCTACAGGAATGTGTCTTTTGGTAATTTGCTTGATAATTGGACTAGAATTTTTATTGGACTCCACTAGATTGTTCAAGTTCTTTATCAAAGGTACTCTGAATCCTAATACCTGGATTCCTTACCCCCTCCTTTTTCCTATCTTTTATCTTTTTTTTTTTGCCTTCGCACCATCTTGTTCTTTTTTTTTTTTTTTTTTTTTTAAGTTGAAGTATACTTGGTACTATCTTTTATCTTGCTTTCCTGCTGGCTCTCTACTTTCTGTTAGTATGTGAAATTGCCTACTTGGATCTTAGTAGTTTTCATTTAGCCCAAACTGTCGGTGGCAGGTCAAGGGGAGAAGTGGAGGGTGAGAAAAGGCCCTCCCCATCCCCACGTGATACTCTTGCTGTGTGCTCTTCTGTTCCTTCTGCTCTATCTTGTCTATCTTTAGAGCATGTTATTTAAAAAAGGTCATGGGGGCTTCCCTGGTGGCGCAGTGGTTGAGAGTCCGCCTGCCGATGCAGGGGACACGGGTTCGTGCCCCGGTCTGGGAAGATCCCACATGCCGCGGAGCGGCTAGGCCCGTGAGCCATGGCCGCTGAGCCTGCACGTCCGGAGCCTGTGCTCCGCAACGGGAGAGGCCACAACAGTGAGAGGCCCGCTTACCGCAAAAAAAAAAGAATAAATAAATAAATAAGGTCATGAGGGGCTTCCCTGGTGGCGCAGTGGTTGAGAGTCCACATGCCGATGCAGGGGACACGGGTTCGTGCCCCAGTGTGGGAAGATCCCACATGCCGCGGAGCAGCTGGGCCCGTGAGCCATGGCCACTTAGCCTGTGCGTCTGGAGCCTGTGCTCTGCAACGGGAGAGGCCACAACAGTGAGAGGCCCGCTTAATGCAAAAAAAAAAAAAAAAAAAAAAAAAGGGCATGAGGAGCTCCCAAGTAGGAATAAAAGATACTAGTTGTTCTGGGAAGGAAGAAAGTAAAAACATAATAGGAAAAGAGGCCGGTCTTTTTTAGCTGATAAAGTTGTATTGTAACCATTTGGGAAAGAACTGAGCTAAGGAGAGAAGTGGGATTTCTCTTCAGGCAGATGATACTCGGGAGGTAAGCCAATATCCTCTTCATTGGATGCTGTCTTCATTGGTTGCACCTGGGTTCACATGCACCTTGAGAGGACTCTTGCTCAGGACCCTTATCTCAGCTTTGTAGTCTCAATGACCCTATGTTGTTTTATTTTAAAATATAAAACATCTTGATAATTACCTGGAGTTTATACATTATTTCCTTGATATTTTTCTCTTATAATTATACTTGTTTTCAAACAATACTGATATTACCCACCTACTGTAAAATATGTTAATACTGCCTTTGAGAGAGTGTCTGAGAGGAAAGGGTTTCCCATCAGAGAGGAAGGGATGGCAACTCAGACAGTAGTAATGGTGACGGGTTATAGAGCCCTCATTACAGTGTGTGGCAGGATCATTTTCTCTAAGTCCTCTGATAACCTGTAAGACAGGCGTTGTTACCCTTTCTCACAGACTAAGAACTGAGGCCCGGAGAGATTAGGTAACGTGCCAGAGACACACTTGCTCCCTCTCTACTTGGAATATGCCTAGATCTCAAGGTTGACACTTCAAAATTCATTTTTCAGGTTCCAGTTCAGCCTGACACTTTCTTTGCTTACTCTATTTAAGTAATTCCACTCCTTCCCTGAGCACGAGACACTCACTGTGACATTATTTTATTTCCTTCATGCATTGATCACTTCTTACCTTCTTTTTGTGAGTTCCAAGACAGAATAAAATGCGTTAGTCCTCTTCACTGTGGTATTCCCAACTTCTAGCACTGTTTATTGTATGAATATTTTTAGATGAATGAAGACACCCAGGTTGCCCTAAGTTATAAGGCAACAGAAGCCCTCTCGGGGGTGTCAGATCAAGTACTCCAACAGACCTCCACTAGATGCTCTCAAGATTTTTTTTCTACATAAACCCTGGGAACCCAGATTCTAACACTACCTTGAACATTTTGGATAATGGCTCAAACATACTGATGAACCTGAGATGCTTGTTTTTGCCCTGCAAATGGATTCTTAGCAAAATCCTGTCTGCCTACTCATGTTATTGCTTAAGAACAATGCTTAATCTCTTGTGACCTTAATATTGTGTAATTTTCTGCTGGGATTGTTGACAGTTAGCTCACACAAAACATCAAAAGAATACTTTAAAGGGCAATTATGTTCAAAAGGCCCATGGCCACAAACGGAGAGTTTCTCTTGGAGAATAAACTGATCCAGTATAGGAGAAGCTGACATTTTCATCTAATTCCCATTACGCTGAAAACTACTGAACTAAACAGCCATGATACCCTTCACCGTTTTCAATCACTTATCATAATTTGCACTTAACTGAAGGTAGTTGAAGAAGACATGAAATTCCCCTTTATATTTTTTCTCATCCTCTTTTAACTGTGATTTATAAACACCTAGGATCCCTTTTTCACTCATAAGGCTTTGACTAAACTCATGACTGCATCTTGATATCATGTCTCCATGTCTCCATGTGTTTGTAATGATGTTTCCTCCTTTATTTAGGGATAGGGCAATGAGTAAACAGAACAAAACAAGTTCTCTAAGATTTCTTACTTTATGCCAGCTAACTTTCATATTTCTTTTTCTTATTGTAAATTTCTTTGGCATTATTGCTTCACATGTGGCTTGCCTTTATTGTGAAGTCTGTAAATATATAAACATCTCCAGTTCTGGGGAAATTATCTTTTTATTATGTCTGGCTCAACTTCCAAAATGCTATTTTATTATCTATCTTGGCTCAATGAAGTAATAGCTGAGTCTTTGGGGATCTCACAAAGATATTGTGTATTGAGTTGAATTATACCTGAAAACTGGCTGGATGAATTTCCTGATGAAGTGGAAAATGCACTTGTTAGTAAATAGCATAATCACTATTAGAAAAACAAAATTTGAAATAAATATTGCTGCAGAAATGTAAAAATAATTGGCTTTTTTATTTAAAAAATTCTTTGCTATTTTTTCTTTTCATTATGCTTTGATTTCATAAGCAATTAGAAAGCTGTTTAGTTCATCTTTATATTGTACCAAATTATTTTTCATCTATATCTCCAGGAAATTTCTTCCCAGAATTTCAAGACCTCTGGATGAAACATCACTAGTCTGGCATACACTCCTGCTTTGGATAGTGGTTGTTTTTCATTTTCTTTTGATCTTGACCTACAAATAAAGTTTTCTTCCACATGAAATTCCTTATAATAATGTATCAAGAACTTTTTATAAAGTCTAAGTAAAAGCCACTTTTGTCCCTTATATATTGTTAGTGATATTTGATAAAATGTTTCTCCGTTTCTGCTATTTATGAATTAACAAATCCAACTCATTTGTTGCTCATCATGAAATTTTCCTTAAATTGTTTTCAGATGTTATATTTTTCTCTCTGTCACAGAAGTTTACATTTTAGCTTTCTAGACAGCAGTGGTGAAAATTAGAGTTCTGTTTTTATTATTATGGTGGTGGATAAATTAAAATATAAAAATGAACTAATATTCTGATAGCTAAAGCAGGCTAATGACGTCTGTCATTCTGATGAAACAAAATGAAGAATGGAAATATGCTTTGTATATTGTAAAGCCCTGCCTATGAAATTAGCCCTAATTTTTTTTTCAAAGATAATTTTTTTTATTAGTTTCTGCTTTATAACAAAGTGAATCAGTCATACATATACATCTGTTCCCACATCCCTTCCCTCATGCATCTCCCTCCCTCCCACCCTCCCCGTCCCACCCCTCCAGGCAGTCACAAAGCACCGAGCTGATCTCCCTGTGCTCTGCGGCTGCTTCCCACTATCTATCTACCTTACGTTTGGTAGTGTATATGTGTCCATGCCTCTCTTTCGCTTTGTCACAGCTTACCCTTCCCCCTCCCCATATCCTTAAGTCCATTCTCAAGTAGGTCTGTGTCTTTATTCCCGTTTTATCCCTAGGTTCTTCATGACAATTTTTTTTTAAATTCCATATATATGGGTTAGCATACGGTATTTGCCTTTCTCTTTCTGACTTACTTCACTCTGTATGACAGACTCTAGGTCTATCCACCTCATTACAAATAGCTCAGTTTCGTTTCTTTTTATGGCTGAGTAATATTCCATTGTATATATGTGCCACATCTTCTTTATCCATTCATCCGATGATGGACACTTAGGTTGTTTCCATCTCCGGGCTATTGTGAATAGAGCTGCAATGAACATTTTGGTACATGTCTCTTTTTGAATTATGGTTTTCTCAGGGTATATGCCTAGTAGTGGGATTGCTGGGTCATATAGCCCTAAATTTTTTTTAAAAAATAATTGTGATTTGACATTTTACTCTTTGAATTATATTAGAGGCTTATCGAGTTTTTATTAGATTTTTTAAAATGGTGGTCTCTGCCTTTAAACTTTCAGGAATAGTGTTTTTATTCCATGAATTTGTGTTGGAGTCTTATGAAATGTATTTCCTTAACTCTTAATTACATTTTACAAACATGTCCTCTTCCATTAAAAAAATTTAAACAGTGACCTTGCTTAAAATATATAATTTGTGGGGGGCTTCCCTGGTGGCGCAGTGGTTGAGAGTCCACCTGCCGATGCAGGGGACATGGGTTCATGCCCCAGTCCGGGAAGATCCCACATGCTGCGGAGTGGCTGGGCCCGTGAGCCATGGCTGCTGAGCCTGAGCATCCTGACCCTGTGCTCTGCAACGCGAGAGGCCACAACAGTAAGAGGCCCATGCAATGCAAAAAGAAAAAAAAAAACAATTTGTAAATAAAGGGAAATAGGAAAATATCAAAAAGGAAGACAAAAAGTAACTGAAAGTCAGGGCTACGTACTGTATCACATATTTATATCAGGAACATATTGCAAACCCTGTTTTGTTTCCTTATTTTCTCTGTTAAAATTAAAAATCTTAGCATACTCAACTGCTGAATGGATAGATTGTGTTGTAGTCATACAATGGCAACTAAAGGAAATGCACTACTGCTGTATTCAACATCATAGATTACTCTTAAAAGCATTATGCTAAATGAAGAAACTAGACACAAAGAGCCTTATGCTTTGTAATTCCATATATATGCCATTTTAGAAAAGGAAAAGCTACAGAGTTGGAAATAAAGTTAGTGGTTGCCACGGGTTGGGATAGGGGAAGGAGTTTGCTTCTGAATGGGCACAAGGGAACTTTTTGGAGTAATGAAAATACTCTATTTTTTGATATGTATCCATTTATAAAAACTCATAGAACTGTACACCAAAAATATGTTAATTTTAATGTATGAAAATTATACCCTAATGAAGCTTACAGTCATAACACAGAGAAGTTTACTCATAAGTAATTTAGTAAACTTTTGTGCATGTTTCCAGAAGATGGACTTTCTTAATCAGCTGTCTCATCAAATAAAATAAACTTTCTTTATAGTTAATAAAACTCAGCATCTTGAACAAAACCAGTTTTCTGTTAAATATGCAATGTTAACTTTTAGACAAGAACTCAAACAACAATTGGAGGGCCATAGAAGAGAGTATTGGTTAAAGTGAGCTAAGTCTTCATCTTTCACAGCAGAAAGTAAGTAGGCAATTTCTAAAGTCAGTAGAATTTGAAATAGGTTTTTGAGCATATCATTCGAATGTTCAAAAGTAATCATTAGAAGAACCAAAGCCTAAAATGGTTTAAAATGGTAACTTCAGGGTCCAGACTCATAGACCCTGGAAGAATGGGGCAAAAGTTGTTGTTTTTCATTCATAAGCCCCTTTGTATTATTTGATTAACCATGTGCATGTATTACTCTGGCAAACAATATATTTTATTTAAAAAAACAAACTCATAGTACCTCATTAGCAAAGTTTAATCAGCTGCATTATGGTTATCTCCTGTTTTTCCTTCACATCACATTTTTTTTTTAATTTTATTTAGTTATTTTTGGCTGCATTGGATCTTTGTTGCTGCACGCGGGCTTTCTCTAGTTGCGAGTGGGGCTACTCTTCATTGCCGCACATGGGCTTCTCGTTGCGGTGGCTTCTCTTGTTGCAGAGCACAAGCTCTGGGCATGCAGGCTTCAGTAGTTGTGGTGCATGGGCTTTGTTGCTCCACAGCATGTGGGATCTTCCTGGACCAGGGATTGAACCCGTGTCCCCTGCATTGGCAGGTAGATTCTTTACCAGTGCGCCACCAGGTAAGTCCGTGCCCCTTCACATCAATTTGACACTGTTCCTCATGGCTTTCTGCTTAGGAGGCTGATCTGTGTGGTTTGTGTCAACAGACTCTCTTACCATAAAGCCAATGGAGATATTGAAGGGGTGGGAAGAGAGTGAGGTCTCAATATTTATTCTGCCGGTTCTCTCAATGTGGTGCTTCAGAATAGCTATGTTTCTCAACTAAATGCCACTGCTCCTCTCAAGGTGGCTTGCTCTACTCACCAACTCTTTCTTCCCCAACTAGGATGACTTCTTCCTTTCCATATCCCTTTGGGCCTAGGGATTATAAAAATTCCATTTCATTGGGCTTCCCTGGTGGCGCAGTGGTTGAGAGTCCGCCTGCCGATGCAGGGGACATGGGTTCGTGTCCCGGTCCGGGAGGATCCCACGTGCCACAGAGTGGCTGGGCCCATGAGCCATGGCCGCTGAGCCTGCGCGTCTGGAGGCTGTGTTCCGCAACAGGAGAGGCCACAACAGTAAGGAGCCCGCGTACCGCAAAAAAAAAAAAAAAAAAAATTCCCTTTCATTAGCCCCAGGGCACTATAGTAGTAACTCTTGTAGTTTCTACACCTTTGTAATTAGTCACTTTATTAAATCTTCTTTAAATTGTACTAACTTGAGTATCCCATTTGTTCCCTGCTTGGGTCCTGACTGATAAACCAGCCAAATTATCATTCTCAGAAAATGAGAAATGAAGAAGATAAAGGAAAGCGATAAAGGCAAGGTTGCAACAAAGGGTAATAACAAATGGATTAGAACTGAACTCTTGAATTAGCAAGTGTAACGGGATGCCTGGGACACTGGTTTCATAACAAGGGTAGGCAATGATTTATGTTGTTACTGGGGGACGAGAGTGCCTGTCTCTTTGCCTATGCTTTCTGAAGTAACTGCAGGAGATCGGGGTACAGTGTGGTTTTGTGGAATATTTTATGAGGCATGCGTTTCCATGATCTAAGGCCCACAGAACATGAGCCCTCAGATAAATTCCTCCTTGGTCTTCTGTTCTCGCATGTATCAAAGACCATGACCTTTGCATTTGCCACAAGTACCATTTCTCTTTTCCTCTTCAAGTTTCTTCTGCCTGCTCCTTCGTGCTAAATAGTCTGGCTTATTGGAATTTTCTTCTGCTCATTGTACTCCCCTGGCAGATTGATAAGATCTAGTACTACCCAACTGTAGTAAATGAGGAAAGTAGGACTAGGTGATTTCCAGAACACGCAGTCTGGAAACTAAGTGGCACCGTAATCACATCAGCATCTTCACAAAAAACATCTGATATTCTATGAGGTTTTTATTTTATTTTATATCTGTCTATTTTCCACTTATTTTGTGCTAAGGTGCGGAGGGCTGAGTTAATCATATTCAGTGTTTGTTATCATCATTGGTCTGTGCAAGGCCCTTCTCTTGTTTTCTATGTATATTTATTCCCTTTTAACACTATTTCCCTCTCTTATTTACCTAATCCCTGCGAGCAATCATTCTAATGTAGTTATCATCATTTTATAGATGTAGAAGGTGAAACTCAAGATCACACAGCAAGTCATTAGCAGAACTTGAATTCAAACTGCACTCATTTGTCAGACTCCAAAAACCATATGGGATACCTTCCCATAGCTGATTTGATCAGTGTACCATCATAAAAATAGAAGCAAATTTATGTACTTTTACCCACTAAATTTCTAAACATTCAGCAAGAGATACTTCTAAGGCAAAGTAAAAAATGCACGTCTCAACATGCCATGTCCTCCTCTGTGTTGGAGAAGATAGACAAGCAGAATAATTAGATGCATTGAGTCATGTTGGGATAAAATATCATGAACTCATCTTTTATTTGGACAAAAAATGAAATGGCAAGTTCCTTCTAGAACTGCAACCATATAACTTTGGTGGGATAGGGAGGGTGGGAGGGAGGGAGATGCAAGAGGGAAGAGATATGGGAACATATGTATATGTATAACTGATTCACTTTGTTATAAAGAATACTTATATTGTGTAAGCCTCCATACTAATGGTTGATTATAGTACTTTTCATAAATATTTGTGTATATAAAGTTAATACCACTAAGATACTATTATTTTTCCAAAATTTCTCCTCCCCCACCCCATTGTATTCTGCCTTTTTAAAAGGTCACAATAAAATGGAAAGGGATAATAATACAGAATTGTTATAGGACTTCCTTAAGACACACCATATTAGATTTCTGACATCACCTTTAGGAGTTTCAGATAGCCTGTACATGTACTTATTGGTCTCTTTCACTTTAACTTACTTGAGAGGACTGTCCAGATGTTACTCTGGGGAACCCAGGGGATGCACAAAATTGTGTGAGTGTTCATGGCTAATGTGGAAGGACAACAATGGTGTCCACCTGGAGGAAAATTTAACATTATGTTAATGAAGCTTAAGCTTCAGGGACTCTTGCTTGCAATGGCCCCTTCTAAGGCCCTGTGCCTTCATAGTATTTGTAATTTTATATATTTTTTCTTGAAGAGGGTCCCCCTTTTGTAGGATTACAAGAATTGTAGATCCAAAAACCTGCATCTTCCTGAGTATAGTTTCTGAAACTAGTTCTGAAATGATGATATGTATATAGACTCAGTCTATCATGTCAGGTGTTGATACAAGTTTCAGCTTCAAAGAAAGATAAGTATAAATAGATAATCAAGAATAAGAGTGTGTATAAAACTACTTTAATTCCTTCTTTAATGAAAAGTAGAAAAGAAAACCAAAGCTTCCCCTCTACGGTCTTAGTACTGGTGAGAGATAAAACATGAGAATTTAAATGTTAAAACAACTGACCTTTATGAAAGCTATGATTAAGCATTTAATATCCATGCAGAGAAAGTGCCACTCTTCATTATGACCTTAACATTCTACTTGGCACTCATTATGTAACAATTACATTCCATTCAGTGAGATAAGGGTTCCCTTCCCCATTTAAACCACACACATGCAATTATACATGTATTACATCAGTGGTCCCCAACCTTTTTGGCACCGGGGACCGGTTTCGTGGAAGACAATTTTTCCACGGACTTAGTCGGGGAGAATGATTCAGGTGGTGAGGCGAGCGATGGGGAGTGAGTGGCAGATGAAGCTTCGTTGGCCCGTGCTCACCTCCTACTGTGTGGCCCAGTACCTAATAGGCCATGGACCGGTACCGGTCAGCGACCTGGGTGTTGGGGACCCCTGTATTACACTATGTAGCATCCTTGAGTAAGATGTTTAGAATTTTTTGTATTAATTACCAATTCTGAATATCTACAGTTTCTTTAGTGTTCAATAACTTATAACGTTTCAATTTAAATAAGAAATTTATTTTCTAAATGTAAAAAGAAAACATTGAGAAAATTACAAGCATTTTTATGTTTATATATAATATATTATATAATTATATATGATTATAATTCCCCAAATTGTCTAAAATTGAGAGGAGCTACATAGTATTTTCAACTTGTTCTTCTCCATGGACTATACGCTATGAAATATTTTTGACCTTTTGAAGTTTTAAATGTTCAAGCATAATTACAATTGTTGCAATAAATAAAATAAAATATTAGTGAAAGAATTGATAACAGAAAATAAAATCATGACATAACTTTTTGTGCACAAAAACCTGGTAATTGGTTTTATATTTTAAAGTATTGTTCATGAGATTTTAGTTTAAAAAAAGCAAGGAGGGCTTCCCTGGTGGCGCAGTGGTTGAGAGTCCGCCTGCTGATGCAGGGGACACGGGTTCGTGCCCCGGTCCGGGAAGATCCCACATGCCACGGAGCGGCTAGGCCCGTGAGCCATGGCCGCTGAGCCTGCACGTCCGGAGCCTGTGCTCCGCAATGGGAGAGGCCACAACAGTGAGAGGCCCGCATACAGCAAAAAAAAAAAGCAAGGAAAAGTAAAATGTACAGCACTTGGCATGTATACTGTAAGACAATGATGTTTTGACACACAGAAGGTAAAGGAGCCATAAAATAGACAAGATGTGCCAGTTTCCTCATATATTAGAACTAGCACCCTGAGGAGCTTAAGAAATACATACAGCTCAGCAAAGAAGAAAAACACATTCGACAAATGAATACAAAGCAGCTAATTGTGTAACTCTGTGATGCTTTTATTAGTCAGAATTCATTTGGCTCTAAAAGATAGAAATCTAACTCAAATTGGAGATAACTGGGGTGGGGGAGGAATTGGGCTCAAAAACCAGAGGTTTCACTGGCCATAAAACAGAGATTCTAGTTTCTCTGTGTGAGTGAGCCTTATGCTCTCAGACTAGCTTTTCCATGAGGCTGTCTGAAAGAAGCAGTGAGCTCTCACACCTTTTCAGCCTCAGGATCCCAGCTCAGATTTACAAGATATGTGGGAAGAGCTCTGACTGGCTAACTTGGGTCATTGCTCATCCTTGAATTGATGGTGGCCAGGAGTAAAGTGTTATAGTTGGTGCATGTTGGGCCAGGTCTCTACTCCCAGCACTGGTCATTGTGTGCAGAGAGGTGATTTTTACATAAAGAAATAGCTGCTCCCTTTAAAATTACATGGCAAAGGGCAAAAAACAAAAAACAAAAGAACAAAAAAACAAGCAAACAAACAAACAACCAAAAAAACACCAGTGTTTGAAAAGAAAGTCTTTCTAATTAAATTTTTTGGATTTTCTTGAAAACATATCATGGAACTTTAAATATTTTAATTGTGGAATTTTCAACAGGCAGGAATCTTAAAGTTCATCCAATCATATTATACAGATTGATATAGCAAGAGTGATGAGTAGTAGCACTTGGGATTAGAACAGTCTCCTTTACTCCTAGAACCATGACTTTTCTATGACATTAGGCTGTGAAACCAGAGTCTCAAATCTGACCAGATAGAGAGTTAAGGATTTATAGATAGAGATATGAAAGAGAGAAAGAGAATGAAATCTTGCTGGTAGCTAGTGCTACCATATAGATAAGATAATATAGAAGGCTAAGAATGATTTCCATAAATGCAATTATTTTTAAAAATAATTTTAAGGCTCAACGATGCCAGAACAGTTTTATATAAATATACTTTTAAAATGCTTTACCCCTTTAACATCCAAATGATCTAAGTAAATGGATGTCCTTCCTTGACATTTCTGTTTATTGGAAGAGGTAGCATATACCTTCCATTTATGACCTCAGACTGAAATTAATTACTTTCTGAAGTGGATAATACTGGAAGAAAAGAATACACGGGACTCTAAAGACAAACAGTTCTTTCAAACCATATTATATTTAACACCTGTCGTTTCTTCCCTCAATTTTATGTGCTCTTATTTAACTAGCAGGGATTTCCCTCCTGTCTCAAGTAAGCCATTTATCCCAACACTTCCATCTCCCTGCCAGGAAGGTGATGAGAAGACATAGTCAGTGCTTAGGGCTAGACTCATGCCTTTGAACACCCTGGACAGTAAAAGAATATCATATTAATGTGAACTTGGGGAGTTTATTTGTTGGGGGCATTTTAGGGCACTGAGGTCATGAGGTTATGATAAGAATCGGTATAATAAAGACGGGTTCCCTTATTGATCCTGAGCACACCACGTGTATTTATACCTTTGTTTATTGTTTGTCCCCTGTTTCAAATCTTTTGAAACTCCTTCTGCCCACCCTTGAGTCTAAACATAAGATCCACTTTCCAAATAATTCCCTTCTGAGCATGGCAGCCTATACTCGGTATTGATATAGACAGATTCAAGTGCTTTCTGTGTCTCCTTTATTATTAGGTTTAAATTTGTTATGGATGTTAAACTAAGACCATTCATTTATTCATTATTAACTCATTCTCTCATTCATTTCTAAATTTGTTCAATGTCCATGGTGCAGGCATCGTTCTGAACAGTGCTAAATCTTTATAATTTAGATAAAAGATAAATCTTTATAATTTATATCTACCACTGCAATTGATTCATAGACAGCCAATAAATACCTCTTGAATAAATGAATGATTGAATGAATAAGTAAATAAATGAGAAAGGGCATACACATAGAAATGGAGCCTACTCTGATATGAGAATAAAAAAATATTTATGAATCCAAAGCAAGTAGGAAGTCCACATCCTATGTTATTACAACATTCTTGTAGAAGGAACTTACAGCAACACATGGCACCAATGCAAGATATTTTATGAGAGAACTGAGGGACAGAAATAGTGCTTTATTTTATGAGCTCTGGAAATACTTTCCTTTTACTAGAAGGAAATGATGTTTTCAGTCCATGAAAATATTTGAAAAATTGCAAACCTTGCCTAGGCAAACCATCTTTGCAGTGTAGAGAAAATTAAGCACTGCCTTTCACTTTCATCTAATAAATGTGTGCCTGCAACGATGTGAATTTTTACATTTCTGTGAAGTGAACTCTACTTGAAAATCACTGTTAGAGCTTTTTGTTTATAGGGATTCCCTGTTGAATTCTTTTCTAAAATAAGGCATTCTTAATGTAACTTTTCCTAAATTTTACTGGTATTTCTCAAACCATAGTATTCCTATGCTAACACTACCAGTAGCAACAACATGCAAGCCAGTCATGTGAAGCACAGCAACTGGCCAGCAGTTTTGCATTTTCTCACAACCATGGCCCCATGGAAAGGCTGAGTGTAACTTCTGGAGTCAGATTGCCTTAGTCTGAATCCTGGGCCCAACAGTTCTGAAATGTGATCTTGAGGAAGGTTTTTATTTTTCCTATTTGTGCTTCAATTTCCAAATCTATATAAAAGGGAAAATGATTGTATCAATACCAGACAGTTAATTGCTCAGATGTAGTATTGTATGGGTCTGATGCAAACCAGTAACAGGGGATTTGAAAATAAAACAGCTAACTGAAAAGTTAGAAGAACTTGATAAAGTACAAGCAGACTCTGCTGCTTAGCCCAACAGTATACATTAGAGGAGGAATTGTAATGTATTGAGCGTTAATAAATCTATAGGTGAATGACTCTGAAAGCTGTACTCTAAAATTTAGCTTTTGGTTTAGGATAATGCTAGCTACTCTCACCAAAAAATACCTAGACACAATAAGTTAATTCATTTTCACAAAGCAGTCCAAGGTGAGTGTTCCTTGTCAGGGATAGCTCCCTTCCATGTTGTCTGTCACACAGGGGCTCATGTTGATGGGAACTCTGATCAGAGGAATCCAAAAACAGCATGGTTGTCTCATTCCAGTGAGCTTTAATGGATAAAGAGTCAGGGACATTTTCATCAGTTAGGCCTGGAAATAGTACATATTCATTGGCTGGGCCTGGAAATAGCACTTTCACACCATCATATGGAGACACAATAATGCAAGAGAGACTGAAAAACATTGTCTAACCTTATGCCCTCAAAGAAGAGAAAATATTTAAAGTAGACTCATCTACTGCCCAAGTGAGACAGCCTATAACTTCATTCCATTGCTGTATCCATTTCAAAGTCCAGGATATCTAAAAGATGCTCAGTCCTCTCAATCAGGACCACTGCTGTGTTATTATATTTTAATTCCTAAGAACTAAAAGATAGCATATGCTATCTTAAAGCAGGTACATGGCAATCATAAGAAACATTCATTCTGGAAATGGATGAATAGGAAACTCATGGCAGGCTCTAGCACAGAGCAATGGTGGAATCCTTCTGGGAAGGCATTTGAAAGATCTCTCTACACTGTCAGTGGAGGAGGTTTCATGATTAGATCTTAGTCCTGTGTTCTGGAAGAAATCTCTTGTCCATTTATCTCCACGAATTCTCCTGCCATTCTCTTGAAGAATCTTCTTTATGTATTTTCATCTACAGACACCTTTGAAATGAACATTGGGAAGTATTGCTCTCCCAGTAGTCTATGGAGCTTTCAAAACCCAATTCTTGATCATAACACAGTTGGGAGCCTAAGGATTGTTTTATATTTAGTCTTTTTATTTGTTTAACTTTTTTGGCAAAACTCATAGTTCTTTAGCAATAGAATTACTTCAAAAAGTTATTAGGGTTCTAATCTAGTTGTGTCCAGTTTATTCCAAGTGCTAGTAAACATACCCAAGGTCCTTTTTTAAGATTTACTTCTCTATCTTGCTATATTTCTTTGCTTCTTTGCTTTCATGCCTATTTCTTTCAACATAGTAATAGCTGCCCTCTGAACAATAGGTTTTGGTAGGAAGGTGACATCCTTAATATTACCTTTTGCAGCAGGGTTGAATTCCTTGTCTAACTGAGAAAACTAACTGCGATTTTGTGCTCAAAGCCTTTTTCAGTTTTATCTCTTATATTAAGGGTTTTGAAGAAGTAGGCTTCTGCAACACTGCAAAATGCTTAATTTCTGCCTGCAAACCTGCCAGTTCTTTCCTGAGCTCATTTATTTCTCATGGTGCTTTGACAGATACATCAAGCACCAGCCAATACAAACTAATATGCTGGCTTTTTTCTAACCTTTCCCCCTGAGCTACAAGTTTATTAGACCCTTAGTCTTCTTCAAAATTTTCACAGGCAACAGTTTTAATAAATATTTAACCAAATAATTACAGAGTTCTCCAACATTTTAGCATTCTGTTTCTGTTTCTTACCTACTTGTTGCCGCCATTTTTAAGTAGTGAACTTCAATAGCACAGTGCTTGTTCCATTCCATCCGCCTTAAGTAAGAAAGAGCATGGAGACGTCCTAGAGAGATTTTCAAACCAAGGCTGGAAGGAAGCAGTACATTTCGCTTTGAATCGCATCCCTTTGTCTAATTCTCAGGCACATGCCCAGACCTAACTGCTTGGAGGCTAGAAGATGTACTCTAGCTCTGTGCCCAGGAAGAAGAGGAAGTGGATTTCAGTAAGCGCATAGTAATCTCTGTCACAACTTCTCATGGATTTAGTATGTACACCAAAGTTTTTTCTCTCATACAATTATACCAAACCTGGAATTTTTATTGAGGGTTCTGTCTGAAAATATTTCCAGTAGTTGTCTATTCTGAATTGTGTCAGTAAGCATTTATCACCATTTGTGGATATAAATTTTATGTGAAAAAATGTACATCTTTAAAGTTCATTATGAGATACAAATCTGAAGAAAGCATACAGAATGAGATGTATTACACTTCAGAAGAAATTAAAATTTACTACTTTTTAACAGATCATCAAATCAGTCTCATAAAAAATATCCTTGAATCATAGTATGATAGTTGAACATGGACATTTACATCATTCTGAAATTTTTGTTTAGAATAAAAATGTTCTAAGAAATACTTGGTTTATATTAATAGACTTGAAAGTTTCTGAGTGGAAGAGGAAACTTCCAAAAACATTACACTACAATCAAGGTATACAGAGAAAAGAACAAATGCAAGATCACAGTAGATTCTAAGAGTTCAAGGACCATGTCTGTCTTTACCTCTGACATGCAGTCTTTACCTCTCCAGCAGTAGCAGAGGGCTGGGCATGCAGGTGGTGTGCAATACATATATTTGATGAACCAGTGAGTAAAAGAATGATGCATGCGTCAAACAGCTACTAAAATCTACTAATAGCTACTAAAAACAATAAGTACGAAAAATGTTATGGGATCTCAAATTTTCCCAGCAAAATTGCTAAGTTATATGAAAATTTATGGCAAATATATAGAAAAAAATATTAAAAGGATACATATCAATAAGATGTCACAGTATGGTTTGATTTTTATATTTGAATTTTGCTGATTACTAAACCAATATTGGAAGTATTTAAAAGGTATTTGAAGACTTGGATAATATAACTGTGGTAATGATACTTAAAATGAAATGGGAAATGTGACCAAAGATGAAACTATGATATTAACACAGTCTATGTTTAAGATTATCATGAGGGGAAAAGTTTATACATAGGTAAAATATTAAAATTTAAATCATAGCAATCAAGTTATATTTCAACTAGCAAGAATTTATTAGGTTAAATATCTCTAAGGCAAAGTTTGATGGTTCTTATGATTAATGAGTACAAAGAGAGAAATATAACATTGTTCTCAAAAATTATTATTATTATTATTATTATTATTATTATTATTATTATTATTATTATTATTATTTTTGCGGTACAAGGGCCTCTCACTGCTGTGGCCTCTCCCATTGCGGAGCACAGGCTCCGGACATGCAGGCCCAGCGGCCATGGCTCCTGGGCCCAGCCGCTCCGTGGCATGTGGGATCTTCCCGGACCGGTGCATGAACCCGTGTCCCCTGCATCGGCAGGCGGACTCTCAACCACTGCGCCACCAGGGAAGCCCTCCAAAATAATTTGATAGCTGACATCATGCAGTCTCATTTTTTTCAAATTGTTGTGGCTATGTATGTTAATAGAGAAAAATCAAATAAAAACCAGGGTAATTAGATAAGCTTTGTTGGGAGTGAATGAATCAATAAAGTTATTGTTTCATAGATGAGCTAAAGGAAAAAATGCAAATATTTTCCTGAGTCTTCTCCATTATTTTGAAGGTAGTTGCTATTGAAAACATTACTAAAAAGAGGAAAAACATAAAGGGATTACAGTAGGCTGAATCTTAATATTTACAGAGTAAAATTATCAGAAATATCTCTACTATCACTAACGTTTGATGGTTTTATATTAGCAAAGTATTTCTAACAAGAAAATATTTCTAGCAAACGATTATCAGCCACATGCCAGGCACTATATGCTTGGTACTAGGGCTAAATCAGTGAGCCAGACAGACAGGACCTAATCTCCGGATGCTCAAATTATAATGGAACTTTCCTCTTGCCTATGTAATTGAACTTCTCTCCATGCTGAAGAACAATAATCAGAAAGTCTGAATCCTCCTCACTTTGACTTTCCTTACCTTTAGGTATAACTGTGCATCTGAACACATGTTCTTAATCTATTTAGATACATGTTCCCTCACTTCTAAATCATATCACGTATAATAGAATTATTTTCCTTTGATTTTATAAATGGTCTTTTTGAAAGTGTGGGTCAATGGAATAGTAGCAATTAAAACCTGAAGGAAAAAAGCAAGAATGTGGAAGTGGTAGCTGATGAGACTATAAGTGAATAGCTTACTAAGATTAAACATGCACATGATGTTTTACAAATAGCAAAACGATTTCATTGGCAAGGAAAAGGATCCCTCTACAGAACTTACTAAGAGTGTTTGGGATAACCTTCAAAAGAGGAAAGGGATGCAGTGACAGCTAAATTGTATGGCAATGTGATGCAGAAAAACAGTGAGAGAATTTCTGTTGGAAATAATCAAAGACAGACCTAGGAGAAATTGAAACAGTCTGTCTCATAGACATAACTATAGAGATAAAGTGGGTGATCTAATAACCCTTTTCTTTATCCACTTTTGTTGTTTCTCCATTACAGTGAAACAAGGATTGTAGAAATCCAGGCTTACACTGTGCACTGTTTGAAGAATGAGGTATACAGCTATTGATAAGAGCTGTATCTGTGTCAGAAAGAGTAGAAATCTTGACATCACCCCACAGGTTTAATTTTTAAATGAATATAAATGGCTTTAAGTACTTTTTGTTGTTCTGTTTGTGTGAGCCATAGGTCTTCCTATATTGCACTGTAAATTAACAGTGTCACTAGCATTAGACTCATTGTGATGGATGGTGTACCTTTCTCAAACCTCAATTGTCTCATTATCCAAGTTCTACTGGGTCATTAAGCAAACATAAGACATGTGGATACTTGCTCTCTCCAGAATAAAATTACTCACTTGGGACTCGGCTCCAGAATGACTCAGTAACTAGAAACCTTTGCAAAATTGATAGATAGATAGATAGGTAAGTAAATAATAGATATATAAATATAGTAGATTATCTATCGCATTAATTTCACACTATATATATATCAGTGCTTTGATTTTATAGCATGAGCTATATGGCTAAGCACATAAAATACCTCCTCTTTTTTTTTCCTAGTTCTAAAGCCTTCTGATTTTGTATACAGTGTTGGAATGCTAGCTAATGTCCATTAGTTTATTGAGGACTTGTGTTTCTATTTACAATTCTCTTCCTAACGTTAATTGTTAACTTTAATAAGAGGTTCCCTCTTACTGATAGAATATTTCAAAGAAAATTGAGAAGTTTTGAATTGTAAACATTCTGCCTTTTTCACAAGGCTGCAAGTCTTATCTTAAAAAAAGAAAACACAAAGAAAGCAAAAGTAATGCACTTGTCCCTTTTTCTTTTTCTTCTGTGGCCGTGAGACTTAGTCTTTCATCTACAGTCATTCATGTACTTTTGTGTCCTTAGATGAACATTAATGCCTGAGAAATGAGAATTGAACAGTTCATATTATATTTAGATAATTTTTTATAACTTTTACTTTTTTGGAAGAAATAAAGGGTGTTTTGTACATTTTAATACATTGTGATTCTTGCTGATAGAGTCATGAAATTGAGGGTAAGAAAATGCTGTAGTGTCCATTTGGAAGCAGAGGAAATTCCACTAATTTTATGTAAAGCAAAGCACACTTTTGTGCTACTGAAACCTTTAAATAAATAATCCAGTCACTGTTATGTATCACAGGGCAGGGACTAATCTTTTAAAACTCACAGGAACTTTTCCATTTTCCAATCTCTTTGATCACTGGCATTACTTGGAAGTTGGAGAGACTCCCTTGAGCCCTGACAATCAGTGAATAAATCGATCTATCAATACATATTTACTGAGCACTCTCTTTGTGTATGATACTAAGGTGTTTTGAGAGACAGAAATATAAGGCAGGATAGGTACTTAAAATAAGTTTAATATCTAGTTAGAAAAGAAAGCATAATAAACTAAAATGTAACATTAATGACAAGTTAATAGTGATAGCATATAAATAATATTTTAGTATAACAGTATGAGTTATGTGCTTTCAAAGTGATTCTTTGCCAATTTTTCTGCTTTCTTTACTCATTTCTGTTGAACTGCTAATTTGAAATATGATGGGAGGGATAGATGTCACTCTTTTTCTAGGATAAATGGAGTCAAAGGTCTACATTTTACACACTTGTTTCCATCTATATTAGCCTGCAGGGTACCAAAGTTATCAAATTTATAGAATTGGGTCCTTGATAGTCATGACACTCAGAAAACTTAAGGTCTGTGTACACACAAACTGAAAGTTTAAAACTTTTGAGATTATTTGACCCTAAAAAGAAAGATGAGTTATTGTTCAGTTACCTTAGTACTTGTACAAGGTACAAGTAGATAGGGAAGTGTGTGTTCTCAGTAAACATGAAACAGATCTTTAGACCTTGGACTCCAAGTCGTCTTAGGCAAGAGAAGAAAGGGTGAGTCTGGGGGAAAGAACTGATGATGACACAGTTTTCTGCTTGGTTATAACTAACATCCCATGTAGACCCAGACATCAGTGAAGTCAGCTTTTTCTGCAGCAGTTTTTCCATCTACTAGGAGCAGTTTTATATTTATTCATAGCAAATAGCTAAAAGCACATTATTAGAAAACGCTTCGCTTACATAAAGTAAAAGACAAGTTTTTTTAATTGATTCTTTTTGGAGAGAAAAGTGTGCAAAAGAGAAATTCATTTCTTTAGAAAAGTGAGTACTAAATTCTTTTATTTTGAGTTGCTGAATTTTATTTTTTTCAAGGAAAAACATTCAATGATATCTTACCATTATTTAATTGAAAAGTAAACATCAATATTATTAATGGACATACACATACATTCTCTCAACACATAACCTTACTTCTAAATTTTAAAATTAATTATTTTTAAATTTTTCTTTCAGTTTTATGAAGATATAATTGACATACAGCACTGTATACATTTAAGATGTGCAGCATAATGATTTGATTTATGTAAATCATGAAATGATTGCCACAATAAGTTTTGTTGAACATCTATCTTCTCATATAGATACAAAATAAAAGGAAAAAAATTTTTTCCTGTGATTAGAACTCTTAGGATTTGACTCTCTTAACAACTTTCATACATAACATACAGCAGTGTCAATTATATTAATTATGTTGTATTTATTTATCTAACAAACTGAAATTTGTACCTTTTGACCATCTTCCTCCAATTCCCATTCCCCCCACCCCACTGGTAAACATAAATCTGATCTCTTTTTCTATGAGTTTGTTTGTTTTCAAGTATAATTGACCTACAACATTATGTTACTTCCTGGTACACAGCATAATGATTCAGTGTTTCTATACATTACAAAATGATCACCATGGTAAGTCTGGTTACCATCTGTCACCACACAAATATATATTACTTTGTATTATGTACAGTATTAAGCATCTCTAATTTCACAGAATGTTCTAGCTTTCCTTATGGTTAAAAAAAAACAGCTGTCTATTTATTTATTTATTTAGGCTGTGCCAGGTCTTAGTAGTGGCATGTGGTATCTTCATTGTCACATGTTTTTAGTTGCAGCATGCAGGATCTTTAGTTGCGGCATGTGGGCTCTTAGTGGCATGCGATCTTGTAGTTGCGGCATGCATGTGGGATCTAGTTCCCCAACCAGGGATAGAACCTGGGCATCCTGCATTGGCAGCGTGGATTCTTACCCACTGGACCACCAGGGAAGTCTCACAGGTGTCAATTTGGAAAGCTATAAAGTTAAGCTGTAGGACTTCTATGTAAGATTTTCAGGGTAGTCATCTGGCTAAATTTTAGGTAGAGGAGTGTAACAGGGCAACTAAAGAACTTACCTAGAGACTTTATTTGCACCATATGCCCACTTTTCTTCCTTCCAGAGGATTTGTGTGTTTGAAGGTGGAGGAAGATGGTGGTATGCTACAATCTCCTAAAGCCATATCTTGGGGCTGCCATGATTTAAATCAAACTAATACACTCTCTACGTCCTTAACTTTATGTCCCTCTGGAATCCATTTTGCCTGCATCTAGAAATATATATGACTACATCATGTTAATATCATTTTTCAGAGTCACACTTTGGGGTGGGCCCAAATCATTGAGGAAAAGAACATTGAATTCCACAGTAAGTATTTGACCTTCATAAAGAAAATTTTATTTCAAAAAATAAATTATTTCTGGTTTGGAAGTGATTACATTTTTCGCTGTATGTACTTACTTTCAATTCTAAAAATATTTGTTTGAAGATGTCTAAGTAAGGTTGAAACAATTTTTTATGAGCTCAGAACGAATCTCTTTTCCATGCTCCCTTAATTCAAAAGCAGCAGATAAACTTTTTTTAAGATTAAAAGAAAATTTCTTTTATGTTAAGATGAAAAAGAAGTTTTACCTCCTATAAACATTACACAGGCATCTTCAAAGCATGTGAAAAGAACTATTCAGGTAGAATGACTTATTGACCTTTAACTTTATTATTATCTCTGTTATTTCACACACACATACACACACACGCGCGCGCGCGCATGCACACACTAAAAGATCCCTTTCTGTGAAGCATAGACAATGCTTTATTTAAGGCCATAAATAAATGAGTTTATTTTGGAATAGCAGAGGAATTGCAATTCAGGACGTGCAAACGTGCGAGCCAAAGGCAACCCTGAGTGGTATGGTGGTTCCTCATTCACTGCTGGTGGTGGGTAGCTTGCTGTTGATGAGTCAGAAGGAAATCTTTCTTCCTACTGAAGTCTGTAGGCTGTAGTGAGTGATATTGTTGTGAGAACACCCCGTTTGGGGCTTCCCAATTCCATTTTAAATGAAGCTTTCCTTATTTTCACATTTCCAAATGCCATTTTCTAAAATTACAAGTCTCAGTGTGTGAAGGTGGATTGAGAAGAAAAGCTAACTCAGTATCAGTGTATAATTACGGTCTAAACTGAAGCTTATGTGTATTGATTAATCATAGAAGTAGAATGGAGGTAGATGGGAGTCACGCCAAAGCTTTTCTAATTAAACCTTTTGTCAGGGAGAATTGGTCACCACAATTATCTTTAGATTGTTGGAGACAAGTTTTAAATCTCAAGACAGATTTCCTAATCACAAGCTTAAAGAGACAAAGTAGGAAAATTTTGCCTACCAATCACTTTTAAAATTTCTTTTTGAATCAGATTAAGATTTCTCCAGCATCTTAAACATCTTTTTCATTGCTTAACTAGTTCCCATCAGGCTGAACTTTAAATGATTCTCTGTACTCTTTCTTCTCTGAATGGTTCTTGGCTCTTTCTACAATGGTTTTCCTTCAACTTGTGATTTTTTCAAAATTATATGAAATAGTTTAAAAATGATCTCATTATATTTGCGAACACATTGTGTTTGGCTATCCACTTTATCATGCAAATACTGAAACATTTATTTCCAGGGATTTCTTTTAGCAAATTAATTGAAACTTGACTCTATCTCTCCCTGCCCCCATTCCACTGTATGTTTTCATTTCCTTCTTTAAACAGATTGATAATTACATCTCTGTGACTTGAGAGGGAGCTCGTTCTGGGAAGATAGGCCCTACATTTTCCATGACCTTTTCTCACAGTCTAGGAAGACATTTATTTACCAGGTGACAAGTCAGTATACTTTCATTTTTTATGCATTTATTTTGCAATTATTATTACCTACAATGTTTTCACATTGGAACGTCTAAAAATTACCTGACCAAATTTTCTCATAAATAAAGTATATGTGTTAAGGATATTCTGAGGCTTTAGTAACTCATGTTATTTACTGGAAGCCAAGAGATACATAGTTTTCTGATGGTAACTAATTAAGCTAAATGTAGACTTCTACTTCTTCCTTAGGAATTAAGGACTACCCTTAGCCTTACTTACATTATTAAACAATCAAATATTTGCGGAACATGTGCCTGATTCTGCAATGTACTCAAAAGCACTTAAGGAATTTGTCTTTGCTTTCAGTGAGCTTATGCTGCAAAGACATAACACCAGGAAACAGCACGTCACAGAGCTAAGATTACAAGACTCAGAGCTGTGGTATGCTGGTAAATGTTCAACAACTGGCTCCTGGTGGCAGTGTTTGCTGAACTATTGGTGTCAGTACTCCATACACCCGCCTTTTCAAGTTCATTCTTAGTTTTTCATTGTTCTGTTTTTTCCAAAACATTATTGAATTACTGCAGTGATGAATAATGTGAATATATAATTTTTTATTAACTCAGACTGCTGCCCCTTTAGACCTGCTGAGCGACACCTGTTCAAATGTTCAAAGCATGTATTTCTTTCTTTTTTTTAATATAAAAAGCCATAGTTTCATGACCAAAAGAATAAAGGTCAGTACCTAAAATTTACATTCCTGGTTACATACACACCTGTGGGTGTTTCAGCATCACACCCCTTCCTGGGTCCAGCCCCGTCTGCTTTCCTATGCAGGACAGCAGCTGCCCCAGTGAGACTCCGACGGACCACAGCCTCATGCTGCTGCCCCCACCGTCTGCCTTTGTCCCCACTCTCAGCCACCTTGGAGTCATTTACCATTGCTTCATCTTTCAAAAGATGTCTCATCACCTGCCGTATCTGCTTGTCAAAATTTGCTCCATGTCTTAGAAGAAACCTGAGTCACCACCCAAAGTGCTGCCTTAGAACCCCCCTGGCTCTCTGTGCCTCTCTTCTTTGGTCTTTGGTTGTGATTGTTTCCGTGCTTCCAAAAAAGAAAAAAAAAAAACCCTATTCACTGTGGTTCTCAGGCTCTGCCTTGTCACCACCAGCACTCGGGGCTGCATCTCTTTCTCCGTTACTAGTCTGACTGCTCAGGGCTCCACACGTGACTCTGCGGCTTCTCTTACCACCTCCCACCTGGATGGACACTCCAGTTCTCACAATTCTACAATAAAAATCCTTCTCAGCTGTCGGGTTTCTCTGGGATGTATCCCTAGGAGTGTCCTTCCTGGGTCACAGAGCGTGTGCATCTTCACTGACTGGGTGTTTGCACACTGGTTCCCAGAGGGCTGCACTCGGCTCTCACTCCGGGTCCTGGCTGGTCCCCAGCACCGCCTCGCCAGTCCCTCTCACGATGCATCTCCTTGGTCCTTGGGTGCATCTCCCGCGTGCCGGCAAGCTCTAGCATCTCTCATCTCTTCCTGCCCTGTGGGCTTCCTCTTCTGGGCATTGCCTGTGCGTAGGCTTTCCCCATTTGGGGTCGTTTTGCTTTCTTAGAGCCATGTAGAATTTCTTTACATTGTCCTCAAAGCATGTATTTCTTTACCTTCTTTTTGTCATAGATTTTCCCCTCAAAGCCCTCATTGTTGCCTAATCTTCTAAAATCAATTAGTTCCATTTTTTTAGTTGGTTCACTATTTCCAGTATCTATAAATAGTTTGAGTTGTGAATTTAGAATTAGCCTCTTACCCTCTCTGATCATTGATCAGCCAGATTAAGGAAGTAGATGAGGTAACAGCTTCTCTGGAAGCCCAGAGAAAGAGGAGGAGGCATCAACTTATAGGTATATGCATAGCAAATGGTTTCATGGCTGGAAGCACAAGCTCTGGAGCCAAACTGCCTAGGTTCAAATCCTAGCCCTGGCACCTGCTAGCTTTGTGACCTTGGAGAAGTCCTTTAACTTAAAAAGTCCCTCATTTTCCTCTTATGGATAATAAAGATGATAATAGTAATCACTCAGAGGTTTGGTGCATGGAACATTTAAAAGTACTCAATAAATGTTAATAATTATTTCTGTTCTTATTATTCTATTTGTATATTGCCTGTGTAAGCATCTTGAATGCATCCTGAGGCACTGTGAGAGTGTGATGTCTATGTCTTTTAAAGGTTCTCTTCATACCTGCTTTTCCCTGCCTGAATTCTGCCTTCCTATCTATTCATCCCCTTATAGACTTTTCACTCAGTTTCCTAGGCTCTAATTTTTTTCTCTCCACACTTTCTTTTTAATCTCCCTCCTCGGCTTCATATTGAAGCAGCAGTGTGTTTCCGAATTGTGCAGTGCCTTATCCCTGGACCATTCCTTAGACCTAGGCATTGATTAGTCTATAAGAAGAAAATTGGAAATTTTTCTCTTGCACCTTTATCTTTGGACAGATTTTTAGACTCTCTTTATATCATTAGTTAATGTGGTCCTAGGCTAAGTACAGTGACATATGTACATGTAGATAATTACTGTTTCTTTTAGGATTGCCTCAGGCAATTGATTCATCTCACTTTTGTGATTTGTGCCATCTTTCCTGATATCTTTTCTCTGTCTATTCTGTTCTGGCTCTCAAAGGGAAACCTAAATTAACTGCAGATACACTAAAAGTATGTAAAACAGTCACTATAGAAATTTGCATTTAAATTCTAGGCTTCTAACCAAATGACTCTCACAAAATTTAGGTCTTTCCACCAAATCCTCACAGCCTACACTTTACCCTGCGATGGTTAATTTTGTATGCCAGCTTGGCTAGACTATGGTGCCTAAAAATCAGTTGACATTAAGTAAAAGAGATTACTTTTAAGAACATGAATGGGCCTCATCCGATAATGTTGTTGAAGACCTTAAGACCAAAAACTGAGGTTTTCCAGAGGAGATGGAATTCTTCCTCAAGATTGTAACTTAGAAAACCCGCATAAATTGCCAGCCTGCCAACCTGCTCTACAGATTTGGGACTCCAGACTGCAATTTTAACCTTGCCTGACTTTCCAGCCCACTGGCCTACCTTACAGATTTTCATTTTTCCAGTCCCTACAATTGCTTGAGCCAATTCCTTAAAATAAATTCATATTTCTCTCTCTTTCCCCATCTCTTCCTCCCTCCCTCCCTCCCTCCCTCCTTTCACCCTCCTTCCTTCTTAATATATCTCACTACTTCTCTTTCTCTGGAAAACCATGATACAGATTTGGGTACTAGGAAGAAGAATGCTGCAGTTACCAATACCTAGAAATGTCAAGTGGTTTTAGAATTGGGTGATGGATAGAAGCTAGAAGAATTTTGAGGCGTATGATAGGAAAAGCCTAAACAACCCTGTGTGTAGTAAATGGAGAGTGAGTCCTCCTTGTGGGCTCTAAGGAGCGCTCCAGTGTGGTCACAGAAATCGCACTTTGAAGGGCACATAAAATGAAAGGATTTATTATATTCATAGGTCCAGGAAGAGGAAGGCATGATACACCATGCAGGGAGCCATATGGATGAAGTGCCAAGGGAGTGAACTCAGCCAAGTATGTAGGGAGCTGAGAGAATGAGTGAGGACCCATGGGCAAAGGCCTTTCCTGGGGTTCAGGGTGCAGTACACAAGCAAAAGATGTGAGAGGATTTCATTGGTGTGTTTAAATGTTACTAGGTTGCAGTCAGGGGAGGGAAAGAGGGGGAACTTGTGGCAGGGACCAGCCTGATCACACTGGTGCACCTGGTCACCTGAGCAGGTTGCTCCCAGCCCATCTGTGGGAATGCTGAGGCATCAGGAAAATATACAGTTTTGAAGATTGGCAAAAACGCCCTGTAAAAGACTTGAAGGGACAGTTGGTAGAAATGTAGATGTTAGAGGAAATGCTGGTGAGAGCTCAGAAAGAAAAGAGACAATGAGGATGCCGTGTGGTGATGGAGGCAGAGATCGGACTGATGCATCTACAGGCCAAGGAACACAAAGACTGCCAGATGTCACCAGAAGCAAGGAGAGAGGCAAGGAACAGATTCTCCTCAGAGCCCTCAAAAGGAGTCAGCTGTACTGACAGCTTGATTTTGGGCTTTTAGCCTCCAGAACTGTGAGAGAATAAATTTCTCTTGTTTTAAGCCACCCAGTTTATAGTACTTCATTATAGCAGCTCTAGGACACTAATACATACTTCTTCCCACTTCCAGAGGATAAAAGAATTCTGCGATAATGCAGAATTATTAAAAGCCTTACTAGGATATCTCAGCAAACATGTTGTTATCATGCAATACGAATCTCCTATTATTTACTTTAGAACCAAATAATATGATCTTATACTCATGATTTTATATTCTAAAACCTAAAAAAGATAATATCATTATACTTAATTTGAAAGTAAATTGTAATTCATTTAAACAGCCCAAATTCACAGACAGCACATCCATAATGAAATATGATCATATAATAAAATTTAGAGGGCTGAGAGGATTACGTATATCTTTGCCTCAGTGACAGGGCTAAGAATAACTTCTTCTGCAACCTAATTGCATAAGTGTCTTAAAGCCTAGTTAGAAAATTTTGGAAAAATATTCTTGATACCAATTTACATCTATAGGAGATCGATAGACACACAAGCTTTTACAATAATGAGGCTACTATAACAGTAATTCATAATTTTAAAAAGTCAAAATGATATCAATGGTAAGACATAACTCAAGATAACACTGGTGACTGACTGGAGAGAAAGTAATCTTCCCCCAGATTGTAGAAATTCTAAGTATATGTTTGGGTGTGCCCAGTAGGATTTCTCTATCTTATCCAAATGCTAAAAGGAAGTAGGTCCTCTTAGAATAGTGAACTGGGAATATCAATAAAAGCTATTAATGTAGTTATGCTTATTTATGAATAGTAATGTTTCTTAAATTTTGATAATTTACTTAAAGGATTTCTGGTGGCAGCCTTTAATCAGATGTAAAAATCAAAGTCGTGAGATAGAATATTATTCACCCCTATTGAAGAATTTGCTAGTTTCAGGCCTATAAAGAAATCCCTGGTGGCATAAATCCTACTACTGGAAACCTTCTAAAGTGAAAAGTCCAGTTTCCACATTTTGCTTCAGAGATCATGCATGAAGATAGTGGTACCTGGTCTCCCTGTCTCTCATCCAATACTCCTGTAAGGAGAAGGTCAGATATTCAGGAGCACTTGGAAAATTACTGATGGAGATTGTGGAAACTCTTTTCCTGGGATGTTTTTAGATGTTATCAATGTTTCTGGTTACTTTGGTTGTATTGACAGTGGGGATTCCTCAGTATCATTGAAGGAGCCTGAGAGTATAAATCCTGTCTTTGCTACTTAATGGCTATATAACTTTAGGCAAGTGATATGATAAAATGATAGTGGTAAAATTTACAATTTATTGAGCACTTGTTGTGTAGCAGATGAGGCTCTATGTGCTTTATTCATAACTCTACTCTTCACAATAATTTCTGAGGAGGGCATCCTTACTCTGTATGTGGGGAAGTTGAGGCCCAGGAAGTTTGAATGAGTTGTCCTACTAAGTGATAGCCAAGGCAAGTAAATGGGGATGTTGCTTACTCCCCAGACAAGGTGGAGGAAGCAGACTGGAACTGCCCAGGACTTTGGCCAGTTTTCCATGACTGTCCCAGCTTGTGCCACACTTGAGATAAGGTCTTGCTCAGGCCCCTATTACCCCACTGTGGGTGGAGGCTGTCATGGCCAAGGAGAGGGTGCAGTTGTGAGGGATTAAGCCAGCTTGGCTCTGGTGTGGCATCTGAAAGGGACAGGGAAAGCTAGAGCCACAGGGGTGGCAGGTCTGGAGGGGTATTGGAGCTCTGACTGGTGCTAGGACAACCCCAGCACGTGAACCAGACAATGCAGAGTGCCCACTCTGTCCCCTCTTGCTACACAGCACAGCTGCCCCTTAGGACAAAGGCTGCTGCTGCTGAGCAGAATGTGCAGTTGTGGGGATGCAAATGGCTCAGACCTGGCTTAATTGATGCACAGGGCGAGGGCAGCCAGTACTGGCGCTTGTGGATGTGGCAGATTGGGAGCAGTTCAGAACTCTTAACTGGTTCCAGGACCATGACAACCCATGCTCCAACCCATGCCAAGCTTCCATTCTTGCCCTTCTTCCTCCAGCACTGTTCCCTTTTGGGGTAAAAGTGCCAATGTGGGGAGGAGGGAGAGCACACACCTAGAACAGAACCAGCTCAAAGCCAACACTCAGGGCTTCAGCTCCAGCAACTTGGGACCCTCTCCCCACCCCCAATAGGGTGATGTTGGCCACTGAGCAGAGAAGAAGCCCCAGCTCACACCTGGCTCTGGCTCTAGCCCCACCTCCTACCAAGGGGATAGCTGCCAGCACACACTGGGGAAGATATGACTTGTGCTCATTTCAGATGCAGTTCTCTCTACAGAGCCACTGGACGCATGCAGACTATAGGGGAAAACCTGCAACCTAGGATACTCTAGGTTATCATTTAGGACAAATAAAGATTTTCTCAGATGAGCAAAGACTAAAAGGATTCAGCAATATGAAACTTACCTTAAAGAAATATTAAAGGATATTATCTAAATAGAAAAGAAGCAAGAATCTATAGGAAAGGGAAAATTGAAGAGCACTTAAATAAGCTAGTACATGGATTAAAAAATCAAAAAAATTTGTAAAAGTGATTATGATTAACAGCAAAAGAATAAATGTGAAGATGAAAAGAGCACATTAAAATCACAAAATGTGGGGGAGGGGAGTATAAAAATGTAGATCTTTTAGAATATGTTTGAACTTGTTTGACTATCCGTATAAAGCAAGTAGATATAGTTATGGACCAACATATTTGAACTCCAGGGTACCTGCCAATCAAAAATATACAGTAGATATAGTACAGTACAGTAGATTCACAAAAAACAAAAAGAAACGAACTCAGCATAATGCAAGAGAAAATCATTAAACCTCAAAAGAAAAAACAAAAAGAAGAAATGAACAAGGAAGAACTATAAAGACAGTTGGAAAATAAGAAGTAAAATGGCAAGAAGTACATGCACATCAATAATTAGTTTAAATGTCAATGGACTTAGTGCTCTGATGAAAAGACAAAGATTGGCAGATGGGATAAGAACACAAGAACCTACAATATGCTCCCTACGAGAGACTCTCTTTAGGGTTAAACACACAAACACATACTGAAAGTGAGGAGATGGAAAAAGATATTTCATGCAACTGGAAATGACAAAGTAGGGGTAGGAATACTCATATCAGACAAAATAGACTTTAAAACCAAGGCCATAAAGAAAGAAAAGAAAAAGAAAGACATTATATAATGATAAAGGGATCAATACAAGAAGAGGATATTACACTCATTAACATAAATGCACCCAGTATAGGAGCACTTAAATATATAAAAAAAATACGAAGAGACATAGACTCTAGAAGAGTCTATAAACTCCTAAAACATAAACAAAACATTTTCAGACATAAATTGTAGTGATATTTTCTTAGATCAGTCTTCCAAGGCAAAAGGAAAAAAAGCAGGAGTAAACAAATGGTACCTAATCAAATCTTTTGCACAGCAAAGGAAATCATCAACAAAACAAAAAGACAACCTCCAGAATGCAAGAAAATATTTGCAAATGATGCAACTGACAAGGGGTTAATATCCAAAATATACCAGCAGCTCATACAACTCAATATCAAAAAAACAAACAACTCAATCAAAAAATGGGCAGAAGACCTAAATAGACATTTCTCCAACAGACACATGAAAAGGTGTTCAACATCACTAATTATTAGAGAAATGCAAATCAAAACCATGTTAAGGTATTGTCTCACAACAGTCAGAATGGCTGTCATCAAAAAGTCTACAGGTAATACATGCAGGAGAGGGTGAGGAGAAAATGGTACCCTCCTACACTGTTGGTGGGAATGTAAATTGGTACAGCTGCTATGGAAAATAGTATGAAGGTTCCTCAAAAAACTAAAAATAGAAGTACTGTATAAGCCAGCAATTCTACTGCTGGACATATATCTCGAGAAAACAAAAACACTAACTTGAAAAGATACATGGACCCCAATATTCATAGCAGCATTATTTACAATAGCCAAGATATGGAAGAAATCTAACCATCAACAGATTAGTAGATAAAGAAGATGAGAGAGATGTACACACACACACACACACACACACATTCTGAACTATTACTCAGCCATAAAAAAGAATGAAATATTTACCATATGCAACAACATGGGTGGACTGGGAGCATATTATGCTTAGTGAAATAAGTGAGACAGAGAAAGGCAAATACTATATGTTATCACTTGTATGTGGAATCTAAAAAAATAAAACAAATGAATGAATATAACAAAAGAGGAACAGACTCACAGATACAGAAAACAAACTAATAGTTACCAGAAGAGAGGGGTGTGGAGAGGGGCAAGATAGGGGTAGGGGATTAAGAGGTATAAACTACTCTGTATAAAATAAGTAAGTTACAGGGATACATTGTAAAGCACAGAGACTATAGCCAATATTTTGTAATAACTTTAAATGGAGTATAATCTATACAAATATTGAATCACTATGTTGTACACCTGAATCCAATATAATATTGCAAATTAGCTATACATCAATAAAAAAGAGACACTACTCAAATTTTCAGTGCAAGGGTTGGTGTTTTCTTATGCAAGCTGCTGCTTTTTTCAAGTGAGTAGCTTAAAGGGGTGAGACAGATTGTGGAGACCAACCTCAAGAGTCAGGTCAGGAGTAAAATTTCTCCCTGTAGAGATGAAAGTGTGTCCACAGCTTTTGTCCTATACAGAGGAATAACTAAGTTAACTGAAATTTTTTCTCTTTGTTATGTTTCATTTTATACTCATCTGAGATTGCTGTGCCTAATTTTTAAGTATTTCCCAGTATATCTTATGTATAGTATAGTTAATCATGTTGGTCAGACAGTGATCCTCAGGTTCTGGGCCAGAGTGTCTACAGTGTGTCATTCTGATTCAAGGTCTGTCAGACAATAAGGGGCCTAATAACATCAATGAACACCTACTCATAAAGCATTAGAGTTGACTTTGGATCAAGACCCAATGCATCTGAACTTCTGAAGTACCCCATCAGTTAACCTTCACACCTTTGTAAGAAGATAAAAAGAGAGGCCCCTACAGTAACCGTGTTACTTGACAAGTATAGATGATATAATTAAAGTGCCTGGTATAAACTCAGCACATTGTAGATACTCATGATGGTGGTGATTATAGAGATGATAATTATGGCTATAAAATGTTTTCCATTCCAATGAGTCTGTTGTTTGAATTTCTCGGCTCTAAATAGAAAACCTGGAAGGAGAGCACATGTCTCTTTCCTTTGTTTAGAGAAGAACCTGCACTGATTGTGGTGCTCCTAGGACAATGGTGTTTCAAGGACAAAGGACGACTCTGCCTGAAAAAGTGTCAGCGTTACATGCCCTACCGGACTCTTAACCACCCTCCCCACCATGTTGCGATGGTTACGAAACTCCTGAGCCCACCTGGGCGACACCCACCTGGGCAACAGGACCTGTCCCAAATAAGGAAAGGCATCTGCCCTGTTCCACTCCCACCTTATAGAAGGAAGGTATATGTGCTCGACCAATCAGTAAATGAAATTTTCACTTGGGACCATTCCTTTGTTTTCTGGCTATAAAGACTGATCAATAGCACATGTTTGGCTCTACTCTCCCAGACTACTAAGAAGTCGGCCTCTGTTCTGGCAGCAACCCTTCCCTCTAATAAATTCTGTCTTCTTTACATTCCGCCTTATGTCTGGAAATTCTTTTCCAACCCGTGTTCAGACCACGACACAAATCCCATGTGTAGACAGTTAATAAAAATAATTTTAATATTATGATGAGAATGATATGATTAATTCTAATAACCAATGATTACCATGGGCTCAAATGCAGAAGAATGTCACTATAGCAGGAAGCAGGATAAAGGGGAATTCCCATAATGCACATATTCCAAATTAAAAAAAAAAGTCACATTGATGATTCAACAGCAGTTTTATTTGTTTGGCTGCAGTATAATTCACATATGTACCCTTGAGAAGTAACTAATAAGAGAGTTTAGCAAGGTTTCTGCTTCTGAAAAAGGAAGTGATGAAAACATAAAAAGTTTTCATGTTCTATTAAACAGAGATGTACGTAAAACATATCATCCAGGGAAAAGCAGTAGCATTTTGTAGGTTTCAGACACAAATTTTATTTCAAATAGGGTAAATTTGTGAGTAATTTAGGAAAGATTTCTTCATAACAAATACTGTTTCAAAGAGGATTTATGTTTCTAAGACTTGCTCATAAAATACAAGCCTTTGCTGGTCTGTTCACTATTCCCCATTGTTTCAGAATTTTGGCTAAATCCTTACTTATAGCCGAAGGTAATGGGTAATAATTCCTTCCATGTTTTAAAAGGAAACACTTGAAATAACACATAGAAGCCTTATTAATAGGAGCAATAACCAGCTCTGAGATCATGATTGCATCATCGTCTCCAGCCTACATAGGTAAAACACAGACTTTAGTTAGAGAAGAAGATCCAGATCCTTTAACAGGTATTTGTGTGATAAGAGCACTGTAATGTTTTCCTGTTGTTTCAGATGGGGGTGGGGAGAAGAGTTTCCTCTTCTAGTGAAAAAGCAAGAATGACAAACGGACCCATCAGAGAGATTGGAAGTGGCTTTGCAAACGGCATTGCTTATTTTGTGGCTGGATGCTACCAAAGTGCACAAGCATATAGGCCTGTTCTAACCTGCTACTGGAGGAGAGTAGCAAGGAATTATTGGGAAAACTAGATACGCGTCTCCTGCAATTTGTGAGTCAAGGAAAATGGTGCCTGACTTTCATCTGGAATTGTCTGAAGGAAGGAGTTTAGCTGAAGCTACTTCTGATTTTAAGGCAAGAAAATCATCCACTTTGGAACAAGCTTCATTTGTGCCGTTTAGCTGGGAGAGTGTATAAGACTTCTTCTCATTGTCCAAGTGAATGCTTAAAAGGTAGCCAGACTACAGCTCTCTTTAAAGGGCTTTGACCAAGAGGAAGGTCTCCTGGTGTGATGGGACCGCAGGAAATAGGGCCCTGTTGGAAGGCAGGTGTTATGGGACTGATAGGCAATCAGTGGTGAGTATATAGCCTGCATCAGGCAAAGGTGCAGAGAGGGCTTCTTGGTGGGGGGTCGCTGACGTTCTCACTTGTGTGTCCCACAAGAGTGAGCCAGAATGTGAGCATCTGCCTCACAGAGGGTTGATGATCACATTGTAAAAGCACAAGTCAGATTTCCCTCTTTGGTCTAATTCTATCTCCCCCCACCCCTCATCAGGAGAAGCCAAAAGCAACCATTCTTAGGGGTAGATGTGGAATAAAACAAGAGAGAGAGAAAAGAGCACATCTCTCTTTTCTAATATGGATACACAGAGTTGTGTCCGGTCTGAGGAAAATGAGAGGAGAAATTTTAAATTGGATATGAGATGGTAGTACTGAATTAGATTGCACTGGATTTTTTTTACTACTTGGCCATGAATTTTTGTTTGTTTTTTTGTTTTGTTTTTGTTTGGTTTGCCTAAAAGTAACCAGAAAGTGATGCTATCTTTTGAAATAATGCCAAGGAATAGGGCAAAAAGAGTGATCAGGGGAAAATATGCTGTATTCTGCTTATATCCTGCTGAATTTGGCCTAGTTAATAGACCAAATATATATTCCATAAATCATCTTAACAAGTGTTCTCTCCCACCCCTGTCTATATGAAAAACTTCTCTTTAATTAAAAGTTTGAATCTTAAGAGAGACAGAGAAAGATGGACAGACTGACACACGTACTCACATGCATGCACGCACACACACACACACACACACACAGAGAAACAGAGAATGATTGAGAGAGACTGGACATTAACTAGCTCAACACAGTGTTTTCTGAATGAGGAACTAAAGCTAAGACTAAAGAAGGTAACTTTAGCTTTGGAACAGACTTATAAGACCAGCCAATAGAGCCAATCTTTTTCTACATGAGTATCTTGAGACCAGGAAAGTTAAATTATTTGCTTAATGCCACACCGCTTGATTTAGAAGGAGAACCCATTTTGGTCTTGATATTCCTGACTCCTAGGCAAGTTTTGCATTTACCATGGGGGTAGAAGTTTACCTGAGTTAGTCTGGGAGAGCCATAACTTGGATTATATTTTTTTAATTATCAGTTCTGGGCTTTGGCTCCTTTCAGTTTGTTCATTACACCTTCCTGTGAATTGAAGTTGAAGACAAGAAATGGGCTCTAAGTGATGTCTTTTTAATTTATTAGCCTAGTATATGTTGATTTAGATTCTCTTTACTTGCTCCCAAATCAAACCACATATATCCTCAGTCCTCTTGGATACACAAAGTGGTACCAAAAATTAAGGAAAGAGAAGAAGGAATAAAGGATTTGAGGATTAATTTGCACATGATAGTTTTTCTTTTACTAAAAGAAAATTGATGGGGTGCTTGGAAACATTGAATCTATTTCTTCTCTGGGTCCCATGGAGGCAAATATTGATTTCCAACAATGAGTTCATTTCAAGAAAACAATACTATACCAAAATATTTTAACTTTTAAAATAACTAGCTAATTATACATGGATTTAGTGCATATTTCTTGATCTGTAGCAGCTAGATTACTATAGGAGAATAGATTTACCTTCTCTAGACCAAAAGAATGAGTTGCAAATAGATTTGACACAATCTAAGACTGGTAAATTGCTATTTTAGTTTACTTACAAAACAAACATATTCATTCCTTTGGTAAATTGAAATGAGTAACTGAACTGTCTTTAGCCCTTGTGACCATGAGGATGCTTTGAATTGCAAGTGGCAGAAAACTATCTAATATGAGAATCAATAAGAAAATTTATTGACCTCCTAAATATAAGTTAAGACGTTTTCAGGATGGTGGAATCAGTGGCTTAATAATGTAAACAAGGACTAAGGTTTTTCTACTTTTCTACCTTTTTCCTTACTATTTGCTTTCCACTAGCCTGGATTATTTATGAACAAATCCCAGGGAAGAAAAATTCTATAGCTAATACCTCTATTTGCCTATTCTGAATCTACTCTCCCCCGTTGCCTCTGAAAAACAAAACTCTGATTTTGCTTAGGGCTGCAATGCACTTTGCTTAAAATTGCATTCTCCCTTGTAGTTAGGTATGCTTATGTGTTTAAGCTTTTGCCAGGCACAAGAGATGTGTGGAGCTTCCAAGCAAACGCTCTAACGAAAATGAGCATTCACTGCTTGGAAGCCCTGTCCAGGATGTATAACATTCAGGGCTCCTAGCAATGATTTTTAAAAGAAAGGGTATTGAGCCCTTCTTGTACTCTTTCCTTCTTTCTGGTTGAAATCAGGTTCTAATGGATGGAAATATGGAAAGACCCTGCATCTCTGATGACTTTAGATCTGCTAAGCCATGCCTGTTTGGTCTATCTCCAGACTTCTTTTAAGTTGACCATTGATATTAGTCACAACTGAAACAAGTACCATATTTTGGTTGTTTTGGCCCTTGTTGTGGATCAATGTTAAGGGAGCTGGGATTAAAATGATTGGTTTAAGCCAGTGATTCTCAACTTTGGCTGCAGTTTAGAGTCACCTTGGGAGTTTTAAAACCCTGGGCTCTTCCTCAGACCAATTAAATCAGAATCCCTGGCCTGGCACCCAGGCATTAGAGTTTTTAAAGCTCCACAGGTGATTCCAGCATGCAGCCAGCTGGCTGAAACAACACAGAGCCACCCCTGGAGGGAGCGTCAATTCCCAGACCACACTGATCCTACATAATCAGGGAAGAGTGGCCTGGATGTTGTAGAGTCAACTCCAGTGTGCACTAAGATCCTGTCCTTAGAAATGTCACAGAGCAGTAAAAAGGGGACAGTTTACTATAGAAAGAAACATGAATGTAAAAAACGAAGTTGGCTGGCAATGATGTCCTTATTCTATCATAAGCAATCAGAAAAATTCAGAGGGGAGAAAAATAATTTGGGTGTTGTTATAATGCCAGTGTTTCATTGTCATCCTTTCTGTTAAAGCTAAATGCTATTTTGCTAAATGCCAGCACCACAAACTAAAGGGTGTACAACTTCTCTTTGTTTGACTGTTCATATGCAGTATCAAAGCATCTTTCTTTGTTCACTATTTTTTTGCAAAGTTCATCCTTGGCAACTGCGTTGGTATAGAGAACAAAACCTTTCAGTTTACAATGAACAGAAAATATGATGTATCAGAATATCGGAAAAGTATAAACCAGGCATAAAGGTACATGGTTAAAGTGATAAAATGGCATGATGAAATTTAAAAAGCTGAAGGACATTTTCACAATGCAATACTGAGGTGAAATAAAGATACCGAGTAGCTTTGATGGTAATAGTAATCCTTTAAGTGAGAACATTACAAATAGGCTGGGTTTAGAAGCTGCTTCTTATAAATATTGGCTGGAAATATGATATTATCTCTTTTTCTAGACTGTATTTTAAGCTCACTTAGTTTGCCCACACCAGACAAGGGGGCTTCCTGAGGATTTACAGTCAATTCTCATTATTCACAGATTCTGTATTTGAGAATTCATCTACCAACTAAAGCTTATTTATCACCCCCAAATCCATACTGAGGGTGCTTTTGCTGCCTTTCATGAACAAGCACAGGGTGATGAAAAATTTGAATTGCCTGATGCACAAGTTCTCAGATGTGGCCAAACCATGTGATGCTTTCTTATTTTAATTCTCATACAGTAAACAACTGTCCTTTTCAAGGTCTATTTAAGTGCCTTACTTTTTGCATTCTTGTAATTTTTGTTGTTTATTTCATTGTTTAAAATGGCCTCAGCATAGTGCTGAAGCACTTCTAGTGCTTCTAAGTGAAAAAAGGCTCTCATGTTGCCCTTTTGTAGTTACATCCTGATCTCCTCCACCACCTCCCATCAATGACTCTTGGCAACCACTCATCTGTTCTTTATTTCTATAGTTTTTTCATTTCAAGAATATTATATACATAGAATCATAGTGTGTGACCTTTTAGGATTGGTTTTTTGACTCTGCATAATTCCTGGAATATTTTCAAGCTGTTGCATTAGAGTTTGTACCTTTTTATTGCTGAACAATATTCCATGGTATGGGATGTACTACAGTTGGTTTAACCAGTCATCCATTTGAGGACATTTTTTGGTGTCGGTTGATTGTCTTTCTCATTCATGTTGTAGTTTTCCTGGCTCTGAATATGATGAATGATTTTCTGTTGTATCCTGGACATTTTAAATATTATGAGACACATATATAAACATAAACATATACATGTGTGTATATGTATATATGTTTATGTTTATATATATTTATATATGAAATATATATATATATATATTTCATATATTTATATACACTTGTTGAAGTGCAGCCTGCGGTCTGGGTGAGTATGTGTACTCAGCTTCACTTGTCCTGTCACCAGCGCCCCGGCAGAAGGGGGGCACTAAGTCATACTGCATTGTTTCAGACAGGTGGGATGGAAGGTCTACCTCCTACCAAGCCTCGCTCACACTTTCTGGGTGACAGCAGCCAAGGGACTTGCACCGCCCTGTTGCCTCTGAATGAAGGTGGCAACTCAGCTCCCTGTTAAGCCTGCTGACACCAAAAGAGGGGAAAGTGGAAAGTTTACTCTCCTTACCTCCCAGCACCTCGAGAGGGAGAGGTAAGCTTTCTTCTGTTGGTCTTTGTCAGGAGTCAGTCAGGGATTACCAAACAGGTTATCTCTTGTCAGGTTAACCTTTTCTAAGTCTTTGGCTAGGAGAACTAGGCCCTTGGAGTTTTTTCTGTCCTCCTCTTGGTGGTTCCTGATTGGAGGCTTCTGCAATGTCCGAGACCTATGGAAGGCAGTAAGGAAATCTAGGGAATTCGCCATGTGTTGTTGTGGACCGCATGTTGGGCGGTCCACATGCTTCTAGCTGCATTTCAGAAATTTCCTATATGTGTTTGTCATGTTATGTCCAGGCCATTTTAGTGTAAAAGGGAGGATGTAGGAGGAATGGGGTTACTCTGTCGTGGTGAATCCAAAGTCTCTGGGTAACATTTGAAAAGACAAAAATGAGTTTTTGAGGAGGGGAAGTAGTAAGTGGAAAAGAAAAAATACATAACAAAAACCCACAAAAGTGAAAAAAATTATGTCTTTCTATTCACCTCTCTTAACACATCTTCTGGGAACCTTGTTTCACTTGTCTCTGTTTAATTTTCAAATTTAATTATGCTTTTTGTCTTTCTGACTCAGGGACTGACTTTATTAGACATTGCAAAATAGCCAGCATTTTTAAATGTTTTTCCCGACAATCAAATGGTATATTGGGGTAAATTTGGGGTCTTTAATTGTTTTCTCCGCTGATCTTTGTGTTGAGTGCTGTAGGAGATGTCATTTCACTTTTTTAAAAAAAGTATTAATTTTTTTGGTTTGCTTCTTTTGTTTGCTTGGTTTTTTTTCTTTTTTCTTTTTGGTTGTTGATTTTGTTGTTGCTTCAAAGCTAGGCCACAGCCAGGAAGTCCCAGAAACCTGCGCTATGCAGAAGTTTATGTGCTGATAGCCATAGTATTTTTTTTTTAATAAAAAGTTAATATAAATTAGACTTTACAGACATATGTAAGAATATCACATTTTTGGCTTTTAATGTATTATTGATGAATACTTAGAAACTCATCTCCAGTAGTACTAGAACTAAATTACCTAGTCCTGTACTACACTCATGCAAAATAATATATATCCACAAGGTAGTAGATAGTGTCTGAAAGAATGTCATGAAATATGTAATGATTAAGCAAAACCCATAATGCTACTTCTTCAACCAGTGTTTCGTTTTGTTTTTGCTTTTGTTGGTTTTGTTTTTAATTCAAATTACATGAGTTAGATACCCAGAGTATGTACTGTAAGACATTTTAAAACTTCATAAGAAGATTGTAAAAATTCTGATAATTATGGTTTGGGCTAATACTGGTATTAACCTTTCTCACATATATACTGTAGTATTTATCCCACAGGTTGAGTCCCTTAGAGAGTGACATTTAGAAACCTAATGAGAACTCCTCAAGTCCCTTATGGAAAGGTAGTTTGAAGGAAGTTGAAATAGAGGAAAACACCTTCATCTGTCTAGGAAAACGTAGTGAGAATCCAGATGAAGTCAGGGGCAGTGAACCATGGCTGGGGAGTGGATTTGAAGGTTGTGGGGGATGAGGAGGAAAGAGAAATTAAACAAAACTGTGGCTCAAGCATATTAGCGTAGATGGGCAAAGATCATGGATTCAAATCCATTATTTAATTGAGACCTAGAAATACCAGTCTGGAGTTCTGAAGAAAGGGTGGAGTGGATCTCTGATAAGTGGAAAGTTACTGACATACAGATGATATGAGATATAAGTCTTTAATTATAAGGTATGTGCTATGGACTTAATTTTGTGCCCCCCCCCAAATTCCTATGTTGAAACCCTAACCTAAACCTCCAGTGTGACTGTATTTGGAGACAGGATCTATAAGGAAGTAATGGGCATTAAATGAGGTTATAAGGGTGGGACTCTGATCCAGTAGGATTAGTGTCCTTATTAGAAGAGATACCAGAGATTTACTCTCTTTCTCTCATTCTGCACATATTTGCAGTGGAAAGGCCATGTAAGGACATAGTAAAAAGGTAGCCATCCTCAAACCTGGAAGAGAGATAACACCAGAAACTGAATTCCAGAATATTAATCTTGACCTTCTCAGTCTCCAAAACAGTGAAAAATAAATTTCTGTTGTTTAAGCCACCCAGTTTGTGGTGGTATTTTATATGGCAGCCCAAGCAGACTAATGTAACATGTGAATGGAAGAGATTTCCAAGGGAAAGTGGGAATCATGAGAACAGCTAAGTAGTAAGTGTTGGAAGGTATACATTTACTATTTTAGTAGGTGATATGATTGGGATAATCAAAGTTATCAACTGGAATCTCACAGAATTAATGTGGGGATAATAATGCATCCAGTAAAAAAGAACACATTTTAAAAAATTAATAGTTTTCCTAAATACAATTAATTACCAGGTAGAAAATAAAGTGAATGAAGAATTACATTCACAATAGCAAAAAAGTAAAAAGTTCATAGCGTTACTTAAAATAAATAGTAATTGTCAGTATATAATAAAGAAAATTATAAAACTTTACTAAAGATATAAAAGAACATGTAGGGCTTCCCTAGTGGTGCAGTGGTTAAGAATCTACCTGCCAATGCAGGCGACATAGGTTCCATCCCTGGTCCTGGGAGATCCCACATGCCGCAGAGCAACTAAGCCCATGTGCCACAACTACTGAGCCCACGCATCTAGAGCCCATGCTCCACAAGAAGAGAAGCCACTGCAATGAGGAGTCCACACACCGCAATGAAGAGTAGCCCCCACTTGCCGCAACTAGAGAAAGCCCACGTGTAGCAACAAAGACTCAAGTCAGCCAAAAATAAATAAATAAAAATAAATAAATTTATTAAAAAAGATAGAAAAGAACATCTAAATGTTCTAATCCATAAATGGATTCGATGGTCTATTTTACTTATTAGAAAAACCGAACACTGTAATGCGGCTGTTTAATAGTCAGTACCATTACTGCAATTCTGGCCAAAACATATATCATCAGGACTTTGTTTCAGAGATATGACAGAGTTATGAAATAAGCTCACAACAATGGCTCAGAATATTTAGGAAAAGACACTAATGAATGTCCTTGGCCCCCTCAGATATTGAAATCTCATCATCACCATAACCATCACCATCATCACCATCATCGTCATCCACAATATTTGAAACAGGGCGGTACTCAGAAAGGTACAGACACTTGAACGAGTGGAACATAAGGTCTAGAAATAATTCCACAGAAGTATAAAAATTAGTTTATAGTAAAGGTGATGCTACGTACCCAGGATGGAAAAAAGCATTTGATTTTTATGTAATCCTAAAAACACACAAAAAATTTATAATTGTACTACAACAACTGGGGTAGTCATTAGGAAGACAAAAGTATTAGGTCTAACCTCATACCAAGGTAAATTCCTGATATAGCAACAATTTTAAATGGGGAAAAGGGAATACATAAAATAGTGAAGAAGGGGAAAACATATCTAACTGTGAAGTAGAACCTTGTGCACATGACACCAGAGTTCAGAGCCACAAAAGAAAGTGCTGATTTGATTACATAAAAATTCCAAATTGTTAAGATTGCTAAAAAAGCTACAGGTAAACTTCAAAAGTGGTAAAAATTGCACATTGTCTCAGAACAATATAGCAACATTCAATATGACCGTGATTAAAATTCCAATAGAAAAGTAAGATGAATTGTGGAAAAGCAAGTTTTAAAAAAGAAAATATGAATATAAATGTGAAAACAAAAATATGAACATATTAAACCCCAGGATGACTCAAAAATTTTGTAGTAAGATAATAATTAAATATATATTGTATTTAATAAATTAACAAAGATTTTAAAAGTCTGTATTGGAAAGAATGAGAATTATCATGCATTACAGCTGAAATGTAAATTGCTGCAACTTATATGTAGATCAATTTGAAAATAGATAGAATAGAGCCTGAACATTTGCACACTCCTGTGATATTTGTCTGAAAGAATGCTTAAGAATAAATGCCAACTGTTATGTACAGAACTGTATACACACTGTTTTTAAAAGAATCACGTAAAAACAACCTAAATATTCAAAAGTATGAGAGTCATTAGATAAATTCATGTAATGGAATAATACCCATTCATTAAAAGTAATTAGCCAAGCTTATTTAACTAAACTCAATTAACTAAACTTATGTACAATTAACTAAACTTATTAATTTGGAAATATGTTCATGTTATATATAAACAGGTTGCAAAAATATGTAGAGGAATAAACCTTTAAAATACATTCTGTGTATATGAACAGAAGAAAGTCTAGAAGTGTAAGTATCAAATTAATAATGTTGAACACTGTGTGGCAAGTATTTCCTCTGTGTACATTTTCTGATTTGAAAAAAAACTAAAGACTATAGATATCTTGTGAAACAACGTATTATGTTTAGAGTAATAAGAATTCTTAGTCATTCTAATATGGGTAAAAGAGAAATAATAGGAAAAAAAGGAAATAGGGATTTAGGTAGAAAACACAAAATAGAGATGATATTAAATCAGAAAAAAATAGACTTTAATGAATAATGGAGAGGGAATAAGAGTGTCCATTGCCTCCTGATTTGTTCGGTGCTTGGAATATGCCCACCACCCTTCTATGTGCTGAAGGAGGAGAAGTGAAGACATAGAAGTCTTTACCTTGAGAGAAATTAGAGTTTGTGAGGGAGGAACAGGGTGATGGGTAGGACATGATTTACAATGCTTGTGTAGGATAGTGTGGTGGCAGTGGAGATGGAAGACACGGGTGGATTTAGGACATATTTTGGATGAGAACTCACAGGTCTTGCTGACAGGTTGAATATGGCGAAGAGGCAAAGGGAATTATCTGTCATCAACTACTAAAATTAATAACATGGAGGGAGAGAAAGTTAATCAAAAGTTAAATTTTGAATGTACTAAATGTAGAATGGTGATTAGGTCAGGTAAGACTTGGATAAATATGCTTGAAGCTTAACTGAGGAATAAATGCTGGAGATAGAGATTTGGAAAATCATTAAAAAACATATATGGCTATTAAATTCAAGAGATTAAATGAGATCACTTAAAAGGAGAATGTAGCTGGTGAAGGGCTTAGCCTTGGACCACTCAAATGTAGGGGTGTTTGAGAAGAAAAAGGCTGTCTAGATAAGGAAATGAGCAAGAAAGACAGGAGAGTGTTCACAAAAGCCATGAAAAGAAAGGGTTTTAATGAGTAAAGCATATTCTATTGGGCTAAATAATACTGGTAAAACAGAAAAATATCCCCTGGATTTGGCAATACCGATGTCACTGACAAGAACCTAGTCAAGACCAGTTTCAGTATGTGCTGGATCAGAAGCCAGATTGGAGTGGGTTAAAGAGTCATTCGGCAAGTGTGGATGAGGATTTTGTGGGAAGGAGGAGAGAAATGGATACTTTCTGGAAGGGGTGGAGGCTCAAGAGAGGCATTTTTTATTAAGATGGGAAATAGCATGATGAGATTTTACCTGGTTTAGAATGACCCAGTAGAGATGAACTGAGTCTTGGCTCTGCAGGGAGAGGGAAATAAGGAGTAGAGCTCTTGGAAAGGTGGGAGAGGATGGGTCCAGAGCATACATTTTGGGATTAACATTTTTAGATGAAGGGACTTGTATTCCAATATAACCAGCAGAAAGTCAGAGAATATGGCTATAAACGCTGGCGAATTTATAGATTTAGTTGTCGGAGGATGTAGAAATTCTTGTTTTATTGAAGTTTTCCTATCAAGTGGAAGACAAGCTCAGCAGCTAAAAACTGATGGTGTAGCATAAGGATGATTTGTGAAGTGATAAAAACTACAGAATACTCAACTGGAAGCATAGGAAAAAATATTTTCTAGGGACATGTAAAAAGATTTCTAAGCAGTACTATGTGTTCATTTGTGGCATGAAATACAAATATGAAGATTAACCTGTTGGTCTGGTTGTATACAGGCATACCTTGTTTCACTGTGCTTCGCAGATATTGCTTTTTTTTTTTTTTACACACTGAAGGTTTGTGGAAACCCTGCATCACACAAGTCTATTGGCACCATTTTCTCACTTTGTGTCTCTGTGTCACATTTTGGTAATTCTCACAGTATTTCAAACTTTTTCCCTATTATATATTGAAATATATAATATTCAATATATTTGTTACAGTCATCTGCGATCAGTGATCTTTGATGTTACTATCACAAAAAGATTGTAGCTCACTGAAGGCTTATATGATGGTTAGCATCTTTTAGCAATAAAGGATTTTTAAAATAAGGTATCTACAGTGTTTTTTAGACCTACTACTATTCCACACTTAATAGACTACAGTATAGTGTAAACTTAACTTTTATGTTCACTGGGATACCAAAAAACTCATGTGACTTACTTTCTTGTGATATTCCCTTTACAGTGGAACTGAACTTGTAATACCTTTGAGGTATGCTTGTAATTTCTACTGGAATGTTAAGTACTCAGGTGTAGGAACAAAGGATGTAGAGAGTTAGGTTCAACCAGGTTTGGGATGTTTTCAGGTGAGTACTACAAAGGAGAAGTAAGGGAGTTGAAGGTGCTTGCAAGGCAGTACATATCATGAGAGCTCAATCTAAGCTGGGTAGGTAGGAAAGTGGCAATAGATTATAGATGATAAATAATTAATAAGAACCAATACTAATAGACTAAAGACCTAAAGTCAAAAAATCGTTAAAGTACTAGAGTAGGTGATCTGGAAGAACACACTAAAGTTGGTAGGAACTGGGGAGCCCACCATCTGATTTTGGGAGAGTGTGACTGGGAGGATGGCATTGGAGGAAAAGATAGTTAGATATATAAACAGGTAAAAGAAATGAGAAGTCAGGAAACTACATGTCATGCATGCTCGTGGTCAAGTCACAAAGAATGATAAGGAGTTTAGAGAAAGAGCGAAAGACAGTGTGACCTAGGAGCTAAAATCTTCAGCAACTTAGGGGAAATGACATGGAAAGCAGTACAAGTGAAAACAAAATAAAACAAAACAAAAGCCAAAAACCCCCAGAAAAACCCAAAGATGAGTACCTATCAATAGTATTGTGCTTTTGAAGAAAGAAAGAGAAAAATATATCAGAAGTTGAATCCCAGAACATGAACTACTCATCTCCAAAGCTCCTGTACATATGACACTTCCCATTTCATTTGACGCCAACACTATCTTTCCAGTTGCTTAAAGTTAAACCAAAGTCCCCTTAATTGTCCTTGACTTGCTGAACTATGAAGGAACCTTAACATAATCTAGTAAGAAGTATAAACTTGGAACTCTATGAATCCAAGTGTTGGGTGAGGGATAGGTGATATATTTATTAATAAGAAAACTTACTGTTAATCAGGTAAGGTTTGGTCAAAACCTAATGAGGCTAATCACCCCTTCTCCAAACTTTTTGTCTCATCCACGAGGTATCTGAGAAGCAGAGCCTCTATACCAGGGGCTCTATTAGAAGCTGAGTCCTCAAGGCACATCAAAATAAGATAAGAAGGTGGAGACCTTATTCCAAGAAGAAACTGAGAATATAGAGGAGTCTTCTGATCATCAAATGGGTATTCTAGAGGACACACTGAAAAAGCTTAAGAGAGTGGAGCAGAATGGGGTTTAGAGAGAATTAAGATGTGCCTAATAGAATAAGGATGAGAGAACCCAGTGACACCAGATAGCATGGAGGCTTGGACATCTAGGAATGATAAGGTAAATAGTGACTATTTACTTCAATTTTCTCTAAAGATGGAATGGTTTTAGTTTCCTTGAGAGTGCTGGCAATCAGTGTTAGCTAGAATTCTACAGATTTAGTTATTTTGATGTTGAGCAATGAGAGAACAAAATTTATTACATAAAGGAAGAGATGATTTTCCTTTTTCAAATTCAGAGTTACTGCTTTCAAAATACAGGTGGTCTTTTGTGTTTATGCATAGCCCAATGGGCATAGCTTAAATTAGATAAACATGGCCATAAGATGTAGAAAGAAGAGGAATGTCACATCTGAGAGGCTTTGGAGAAGATTGAAGGTTCAAGTGGTCATGAAAGCAAAATCCTTTATTGCCATCTTCAGGATCTCATAGTGGCCCCAGAAAGGTTACTGCTAGGACTATTTGAGGAAGGTTCTGAGAGGAAGGAACTCCTGACTGATGAGCATATGTAATATGCAGGAAGGGAATAAAATACCTGAACTAGATGGTATGATAGAATACATGGAAAGAGAAAAGAGGGAACAAAGGCAGGAGATGTACTTATGGTAAGAATTACTAGGGGATGGTGAAGTCAGGACCAGGAGTTATAGGCAAGTGGTTACTAAAAAAAGAAAGAACTTGGTTTAAAAAACATCTAATATTTAACATTGGTAAGCTGCTGTTATGTATCAGACACTCTCCTAGAGTTAATGCTAATGTAATTTGTTTAATCCCCATTAGAAAATAAAAACAAAAACTAGGAGTTGCATACAACACACATCTGTGTTTTATAGATTAGGTGATGGAGACTTGGAGAGGTAAGTACCCTGCTAAGGTCTTGCCCCCAGTAAGTGTGGCCAGGATTCACACCAACTCAGCCTGTCTCCATAGCTCTTGATCTTTACCACCAGAAATGCAAAATAAGTAATTCAAGGATAGTACAATAAATCAAACAACATTGTTTTAGCAGAAAATAAAAGAACATTTCAGGAATGTTCAATAGTTGAGGAAATAGTGTATAGAAAAATTTAACATATTTATGAGGTCACATCATTATTACCATCATAAATGTCAAGTATTGAAAATTTAATTATTTTTTCTAATATGAGAATTTTGATTCAAAAAAAATTATAGACGAGACTGGCTTCATGGGTATGCAGCCTGAGAAGTCACAAAGGGCTCTCTGCCTAGGGGAGTCGTTTGCTTTGTTTAATGCTTTAATGTTAACAGAGCATTAGTCTCATTACATTTTGAAAGAGGAGTCTTGCATTTCATTTTGCCTGGGAAGACTTGCAAACATGTAACTGTTCCTATATGTAGATAGTGAAATGGTCAACAAATCATCCCAACATGCCAATATATTCAAATTGCATCTGATTTTAGCCAAAGAGAAGCACAAAAAAAGCTAATGGTTGAAGATTTGGAATGTATTATTAAAGCATAAACAAATGAAATTTATCGAATGTGCCATGTTCAAAAAACAACAGTATATCTCTGGCTCTGAAAATGGGGAAGTCATTTGCAACTAATTCACTAACTTTAAAGTACTTTGGAAGAATAGCTGAATCATCTGTAAGGTAAAGCCTCTTAGAGTGTCCCAGGTAGAACTTGCAGCCAAAAAAAAAAAAAAAGAAAGAAAAGATTCAACTTAGTTTCAGGAAGAAAATTCACAAAGGAGTGAGAAGGCAGTCCCAGAGAATCTGCCAGCTCTACATGGGGAGACAATAAGAGAACACATGGGAACAGAAAGTAAAAACTCATACCCATACAAATCTAGACATTTTTTGGCAGGCAGAAGAGAATTCACCACAATATGCTAAGTCCTTTAGGACACATCTGCAAAAATGGATGAGGAAAACCTTCCAAATCTGCTAGATTTTTGCTAACGCCATTTCAGTCATTAGTAGGTGGAATGAAAGAATGCCACTTAATCCTATGGGGGCCCACACAGAGATGTACATGGTAGTGTGTGGTCTCTCTCAAAATTTCTGCTTCAATGTATAGGGCAATAAAGTACAGAGAAGGAAAAATCTATTCTGTCCAGTGACATATTCCTTATTAGCATGCCCAGAGTGAGGATTTAGCACTCCAGATAAATATGGTTCTATAGTAAAGGATGATACAAGGATGCCACTAGAGAGTCAGTTTGCTAGACAATGAAATGACAGTATCTTAAGTCAAGAGACACTTCTGACAAAAGCTCTTGGCTACTCCAAGATTATAATAGTCTTTTTTTTTCTTTTATTGAACACATATATGTGTTTTCCTGTATGGAGACTTTCTGATATCATAAAAACAATAAGAGCCCCATATGTTGAATGGAAATTAACCAGATTAAGCATTTTTTCATATACCTTCATATTAAAGTACACAGTTAATCATAAAAATGCTGTAAGCCAAATTTCTATATTATGCTACTTTTGAAAATAAAAATAGTTGCTAAATATTCTAAGTAGATTATAAGAAAATTGATCAGTTCTTTATTGCTTTCTCATTCAAGAAATACAGATAATCTCTTAAGCATCAAAAGTGATTTGTTTTCTAACACCTCAGCATTGATTTGTGGATTTTTAATTGGATGATGTTGCAGGAAAATATTTTGTTTATTTATTAGCATGTCTAGCTTTGACAAACAATATTACATATCCAGAATAATTCCTCTGCAGTATAAACTACAGTAAAATTGTTGTGATGCGAGAAGCATCACATTGCCTGTATCTGAATCAAGAAATCCATAATTGTGGAATCCAGATTATCTGAAGCTTATTAGTTTTCTTTCAACATTTAACTAACATTTTTGCCTGATCTAAGGCTGCTGAGAGATTGTCTGCATTTTATTAATCTCTGTATTACTAGCAAAGGGCACAGAACCTGTCATGTAGTAAGCATGCAATAATATGTTTATTCTGAAGTAAATAGTTTGGAATATCCTTACCCATGGAGAGAATCACTTGTATCTAATGTGTGTTAGGGTGCTAGGGATTTGGGTTCAACTTTTGGTTCAACTTTAAACAAATAATTTTTGAAATCTCAGTTACCTCAACTGTAAAATAGAAATGATTCCCTTCTCATTGGAAAAGGTTATTTTTTCCAGTTTTATTGAGATATAGCTCACATATAACATTGTGTGAGTTAAAGGTATACAATGTGTTGATTTGAAACATTTACATATTGAAAAATGATCACCACATTAACATCAGGTAATAATTCCATCACTTCATATAATGATCATTATTTTTTTGTGGTAAGAAAATAGCACCTTTGAACTATATAGTATTTTTAACTATAATCATCATACTGAATATGAGATTCCCAGAAATTATTTGTCTTACAGCTAGAAGTTTGTAACCTGTGACCAGCCTCTCCTTATTTCCACACCCTCTAGACCCTGGTAACCACCAATTTAGTATCTGTACAAGTTCAGCTTTTTTAGATTCCACATATAAGTGATATCATGTAGCATTTGTCTTCTGCTATCTATTTCATTTAGCATAACACCTTCAAGGTCCAACCATGCTATTGCAAAATAGCAGGATTTCCTTAATTCTCATGGCTGAAGAATATTTTCCTGTGTGTGTGTGTATGCATAATAAAACTTCCTGAGAATCTTTCCTGTGATGAATCCAGATATTGCCAGTCCTCTGATGAGTCACGGGCAAGGCAAATGAAATTCTGACTACAGAAACATTTGTAGAAAATTCCTCTGTGCTGATAGCCATAACTAGGAACTTTTCTGCTTGTTACATATATAATACATAAACGTAGAAGAATATAAAACAGTTCATGAATCATAAACATAAACTAATTATATTAGGGAGAATTAAATTTCCAATATTAAGTATTGTTATGTTTTTTTTCCTTTGGGATATGTTTATATTTCTGTTCCAATTAATATGTTCTGAACTTTCAGATCTATCTATCTATCTATTTATCTATCTATCTATCTATCTATGTACCTGTCACATCTTTATCCATTCATCTGTTGACAGGCACTTAGGTTGTTTCCATATCTTGGCTATTATGAATAATACTGCAACGAACATGAGAAAGCAGATGCATCTTCAAGATCCTATTTGAATTTCCTTTAGATATTTACCCAGAAGTAAAAATGCTGGATTATATGCAGTTCTATTTTTATTTTTTTGAGGAACCTGCACACTGTTTTCCATAGTGGCTGTACCATTTCACACTCCCATCATTCTCTTTTTTCCACAGCCTCATCAACACTTATCTCTTGTCTTTTTGATAATTATTGTAACAGGTATGAGATGATATCTCATTGTGGTTTTGATTCGCATTTCCCTGATGATTAGTGATGTTGAGCACCTTTTCATGTACCTATTGGTAATTCATATGTCGCCTTTGGAAAAATGTCCATCTAGTACTTCTGCCCATTAAAAACAATCACATTGGGCTTCCCTGGTGGCGCAGTGGTTGAGAGTCCGCCTGCCGATGCAGGGGACACGGGTTCGTGCCCCGGTCTGCGAGGATCCCACATGCCGCGGAGTGGCTGGGCCCGTGAGCTATGGCCGCTGAGCCTGTGTGTCCGGAGCCTGTGCTCCGCAACGGGAGAGGCCACAACGGTGAGAGGCCCGCGTACCACAAAAAAAAAAAAAAAAAAAAAAAAATCACATTGCTTGGGTTATTTATTATTATTATTATTGCTGTTGAGTTGTAAGAACTCTTTTTATAATTTGAATATTAACCCCTTATCAGTTATATGACTTGCTGTGCAGAAGCTTTTTAGTTTGATGTAGTCTGACTTATTAATTAAGTTTTACTTTTGTTGCTTGTGCTTTTGGTGTCATATCAAAAAATCATTGCCAGTCTTCCCTGGTGGCGCAGTGGTTGAGAGTCCGCCTGCCGATGCAGGGAACGCGGGTTCGTGCCCCGGTCTGGAAAGATCCCACATGCCGCGGAGCAGCTAGGCCCGTGAGCCATGGCCGCTGAGCCTGTGTGTCCGGAGCCTGTGCTCCACAACAGGAGAGGCCGCAACAGTGAGAGGGCCGCATAACGAAAAAAAAAAAAAATTCATTGCCAAGACCAATATCAAGGGGCTTTCCCCCTGCATTTTCTTTTAGGAGTTTTGTGGTCAGGTCTTGTTTCTAAGTCTTTAGTCCATTTTGAATTAATTTTTGTAAGTGATGTAAGGTAGGGGTTCAGTTTCATTCTGCATGTGGTTATCCAATACTCCCCACACCATTTATTGTAGAGACTCTTCTTTTTCCATTGAGTATTCTTGGGTCCCTTATCAAATATTAGTTGACTGCAGTGTATGGGGATTTGTTTCTTGGCTCTTGCTTCTGTTCCATTGGTCTATGTGTCAGTTTTTATGCCAGTACCATACTGTTTTGACTGTTAATAACTTTGTAATATAGTTTGAAATTAGGAAGTGAGATGCCTCCAGCTTTGTTCTTCTTTCTCAGGGCTGCTTTGGCTCCTCAATGTCTTTTGTGGTTCCACACAAATTTTAGAATTGATTTTTCCATTGCTTTAGAAAATGCTATTGGAATCTTAATAGGGATTGCATTGAATCTATAGATGGCTTTGGGTAGCATGGACATTTTAATATTAATTCTTGTTATCCTTAAATTTTGGATATCTTTCCAATTGTTTATGTCTTTTTAAATTTCTTTCATCAAAACCTTGTAAATAGTTCTCAGTATACTAATCTTTCATTTCCTTGGTTAAATTTACTCCAAAGTATTTTATTATTTTTGATGCAATTGTGAATGAAGCTATTTTCTTTTTTTTTTTCAGATATTGTAGTGTTTAGAAATATAACTGATTTCTGTATATGGACTTTGTACCCTGTAACTTTACTGATTTATTTATTCTAATAGTTTGGGAGCAGAATTTAGGATTTTCTGTATATAAGACTATATCATCTGCAAACAAAATATATTTTACCTATTCCTATCTGATTTATGTATATTTTGTTTATTTTCTTGCCTGACTGTGCTAGGTAGGACTTCCAGTACTTTGTTGAATGGAAGTGGTGAGAATAGGCACCCTTATCTTGTTCCTGATCTTAGCAGAAAAGCTTTCACACTTTGACCATTGAGGATGATATTGGCTGTGGGATTATCATATATGGCCTTTATTATGTTGAAGAATGTTTTCTACACCCAATATGTTGATTGTTTTTATCATAAAAAATGTTGTATTTTGTCAAATGCTTTTTCTGCATCTCTTGAGATAATCACGATTTGATCTTTCATTCTATTAATATGGTGTATCACATTTATTGATTTGCATGTGTTGAACCATCCTTGCATCATAGGGAAAATTCCTGCTTGTTGATGTTGTGTGGTCTTTTTAATGTGTTGTTGAATACACTTTGCTAATATCTTGTTGATAGTTGTTACATCTGTGTTCATCAGGGATATTGGTCTGTAATTTTCATTCCTTGTAGTGTCCTTATCTGGCTTTGGTATCAGGCTATTACTGTCCACATAAAATTAATTTGGGGGTGTTCCCTCTTCTGAAATGTTTGAGAAGAATTTGTGAAGGATTGGCATTACTTCTTTAAATGTTTAGTAAAATTCACTGATGGAACAATTTTGTCCTGGGCTTTCCATCCTTGAGAGGATTTTGATTATTGATTAAATCTTCTTACTCATTATTGATCTGTTCAGATTTTTTATATCTTCATGATTTCATCTTGGTAGGTTGTATGTTTCTAGGAATTTATCCATTTCTTCAAGGTTCCCCAATTTGTTGATATATACTTGTTCAGAATCTTTCACGATCTTTTGTATTTCTGTTAGATCAGTTGTAATGTCTCTTTCATTGATGATTTTATTTATTTATGCCCTCTTTGTTTCTTAGTGAGTTTATGGAAAGGTTTCCTTTTTTGTATATAAAAAAAATCTAGTCTTGGGGGCTTCCCTGGTGGCACAGTGGTTGGGGGTCTGCCTGCCGATGCAGGGGATGTGGGTTCGTGCCCCGGTCTGGGAAGATCCCACATGCTGTGGAGCGGCTGGTCCCGTGAGCCATGGCCGCTGAGCCTGCACGTCCGGAGCCTGTGCTCCGCAGCGGGAGAGGCCACAACAGTGAGAGACCCATGTACCGCAAAAAAAAAAAAAAAATTTAGTCTTAGTTTAATTTGATCTTTTCTAATGTTTTTCTGGTCTTTATTTCATTTATTTCTGCTCTGATGTTTCTTTCTTTCCTTTTGCTTATATGAGGCTTAGTTAATCTCTTGCTAGGTTCTTGAGGTGTAAAATTAGGTTGTTACTTATTGTGGACATTTATTGCTAAAATCTCCCTCTTAGCATTGCTTTTGCTGCATCCCATAAGTTTTGTATGTTGAGTTTCCATTTTTGTTTGTTTCAAGATATTTTGATTTTTCTTTTGATTTCTTCTTTGACCCATTGCTTGTTTAGAAGCATATTGTTTAATCTCCACATATTGGTGAATTTTCCAGCTTTCCTCCTGTCACTGATTTTTAGTTTCATTTTAATTTCATACCACTGAGTTTTGGAAAAGATATTTACTATGATTTCAGTCTTCTTATATTTGCTAAGAACTTGTTTTGTGACTTATCATGTGATTTATCCAGGAAAATATTCCATATATGCTTGAGAAGAATTTGTGTTCTGTTGCTATTGGATGGAAGGTTCTGCACATGTCTGTTAGTTCCATTTGGTCTAAAGTTTGGTACAAGTCCAATGTTATCTCATTGATTTTCTGTCCAAAGTATCCATTGTTGAAAGTGGTGTATTGAAATCCCCTACTATTATTGTGTTGTTGTCTATTTGTCCTTTCAGATCTGTTAGTATTTGTATAGCATATTTGGGTGCTCTGATACTGGGCACATATACATTTACTATTTTATCCTCATAATGAATTGACCCCTTTATAATTATATCATGATCTCCTTTGTCTCTTGTTACAGCTTTTGGCTTAATTCTATATTTTTTCTGATATAACTATAGCTACCCCTGCTCTCTATTTTGTTTCTACTTACATGGAATATCTTTTTCCATCTTACAGATATAACAGTCTGTTTTACATTGATAATAACTTCAATTCCATAAAAAAACTACCCTTTTACTCCCTCCTTTTTTTTTAATGTCATAATTTGGTTCTTTTCATATTGTTTGTTCATTAACATAATACTGTAGCTATAGTTATTTTTAATACTCTTGTCCTTTCTTCATCTCACTACAGTTAAGTGTTTAACACTCTATCACATTGTAGTGTTAGAGTTCTGAATTGAGTATATACTTACCTTTATCATTGTGTTGTATATTTTCATCGTACTAATTACTATTCTTTCATTTCAGCTTCAAGAAGTCTTTCAGTATTTCTTGTAATACAGACTAGTGACAATGGATTCCCTCAGGTTTTGTTTTTCTGGGAAAGTTTTTGTCTCTCCTTTATTTCTGAAATACAACTTTGCTGGGCAAGATATTCTTGACTGGCAGTTTTTTTCTTTAAGACTTTGAATATATCATTTACCTTCTCATGCCCTATAAGTGTTCTGCTGTGAAATCTGCTGACAACCTATGGGAGTTCCCTTATAAGTTACAAGCTTCTTTTCTCTTGCTTCTTTTAAGATTCTCTCTTTGTCTTTGATTTTTGAGAGTTTTATTACAGTGTGCCTTGGAGAGGATCTCTTTAAGTTGGTTTTGCTTTGTGACCTCTGAGCTTCATGAACTTGGATATCCAAATCTCTCCCCAGAAGTTATCAGCCATCATTTCTATAAATAAGTTTCCTGACCTCCTTCTCCCTATCTTTTCCTGGAACTCCAATTATTTTGAAATTTTTTTCTTTTAATGATATCCCATAGATCAAGCAGGATTTCTTCACCTTTTTAGAATTCTTTTTTATTCTCCTCTGACTAGATAATTTCAGTCTTTTCTTCAGTCTCACAGATTTCTTTTTTCACTTGATCAGTTGTATTGTTGATGAGGTTTTTTTGCATTTTCATTTCATTCATTGTTTTCTTCAGCTGCAGGCTTTCTGTTTGATTCTTTTTTTATGATTTCTGTCTCTCTTAAAATTCTCTTTTTTGTGTGTGTATTGTTCTCCTGATGTCGTTAAATCATCCTTCTGTGTTTTCATGTAGCTCATTGAGCTTTCTTAAAACAGCTATTTTGAATTTTTTACCTGGTAATTTGCAGATCTCCATGTGTTTGGGTGTGGTTACCAGAAGATTATTGTGATCTTTTATTGTACCTTGATTTTTTGTGTAACTTGAAGTTTTGCATTGTTGTTTTTGCATATGAAGTGGCAGCCACCTCCTCTCTTTACTAAGTGCCTTTGTGGTGTGGGGGGGTGGGGGGGGAGAAATAACTTCCTTCAGCCCTGCTAGAGATCCTGAGGCTTTCTTAGACCTTCTATAGATACAACTGCTCCACACATCTTGCTCTCTCTTGTTGCAGGATTCTTAAGCTCCTATGCCTTCTTTGTATCCTGCAATACATGAGGCTGAGTGCTGACAGCCTTCTTTTGTTTCCCCAAAGGTGACACTAAAGCTCAAGTTTGTGGTCTCTCCCTCGTCTGCAGATTCAGCCAGTTTTCTACATGCACTCACTAGCTGACTGACAAAGCTTGCTGTTACCACTGCCATCTGGAGCATACACAGGGAGCTGGCCAGGGGGTGGAATATGTGTGGATGAGGCATTTGGAGCACTGGCAGTGCCCACAGGCCAGTTGAGGGGACCCATAGGTGAGGCATTCTCAGTGCCTTATGGGCAAGCTTCTTGATGGAATCAGTAACACAATAGTGTCTACATTCTTTTAATATTTCCCGAGAGTTCTATCTTCTCTTCTTCCTGCTACTTCCCACACACTAGTCATTTAGCTCATGATCAGTACTGCAGATATGGCTAGAGAGAAATGAGCCCATTTGGCAGTCTTCAGCACAGATGGGGAAGCTGGGTACTTACTTACTAGTTCTCCTTTCCCCCTGCAGGAGAAATCATGGGTCAAGGATAATCTCTTCTGTCACTAAACTGTGTAACCTTGGGGGAGATATGATCTAGCAAAGTCAACTCTTTCTCTTACCCACTCCAACACATCCAAAGTTGTATTTTTTTTTTGTCCAACATAGTGCTGGAACTTCTCTGGAAACCTGGACTTCCACAAAGGCTCTTTTGTCTGTGGGTGATTTTTTAAGTTAGTAATCTCCAGGGGCTCCCACATCATAGCTTAGAGTGGCTGGAGTTGGCCTATGGGCTACTGCAGGGTCCATAACCAGGACTGAGTCCTGTCTGCCTGTTTCCCAATGCATTGTTGGACAAGACTCCTCCTGGTCCCTTGACATATGGTGCTGGTATACAGTTCCCTTAAACGTACTTTTGTTTGTGGATGGATGTTGAATTTTTGTTTTTGAGATGAAAACAAAACAAGGGATGTGTTTTGCCACACAATGCTGATGTCACACCAAAAAGATCTTTTGAGAGTAAAAAAACCTCATTGTTATTTTAATAAAACAAATATATTCTTTGTTCATTCAGCAGCAATAATTGTAAAATTTGAGTCAAAAGCAGAACTTGGAGTGCTTAGCTACCAGTTTATCAGCTTTATTTCTTAGAGCCACTAAAGTCTCAGTTTGATTTTAATTCTTGAATTTGCTGATCATCATGTTATAAATCCTTGAAGTAGTTAACACTCTAATATTCAATCTCTTATCTTACTGTATTTTATGAAAAAGATTACTTTGAATACTATACTTTGTCTCATATAATTTACATACCCATATTAGATGTCCTCTAATTGAATCTTAAAATTGGCCCTTTAAAGCTTAATTATATTCTATGGTATAGTTTATGTGAATTGTTTTTAAATTTTTCCAGGTCAATTTCCAGGTACTAAAGGTTTTAATGGAATGCAACTAAGCTATATTCTTGACCAAAAAGCATAATTTCAGTTATTTCAATTTCTCTTGGTTATGCACATCCAGAATATTTAACCATGTTCATGTTTATTTGGACTATCATCATGAATTTAATTGTATGTTAAATTGTGTGTGTGTATGTCTCTGTTGTTAAATTAAGGGGCACCATTAAATACATTGTTTTCATTTAAATTGTGAGAAAAATATTTATCTTTACATTACCTTGAGCTATTCCTCATTTGTTTTTTTAATTAATAGACATTATTTTTTAGAATAGTTTAATATTTATAGAGAAATTGAGTAATAATTTAATTCCCATATAGCACCCTCTCACAGTCTTCACTATTATTAATATCTTACATTGGTATGTTACAGTTTTAACAATGAACCAATATTGTTAACTAAAGTCTATAGATGATTCAGATTTCCTTAATTTTTACCTAGTATCCTTTCGTATTCCAGGATTCTATCCATGACATCACACTGCATTTAATCATCATCTTCCCTTAGATTCCTCTTGGGTGTGACAGTTTTTCAGATTTTCCTTGTTTTGGGGAACCTTGACAGTTTTGAGGAGTATTGATGAAGTGTGTTGTAGGATGTCCTTTTATAGGAATCTGTTTGATGCTTTTTCACGTTAGACTGAGATTATGGCTTCTGGAAAGCAAGACCACTGAGGTAAAGTGTGATCATATCATATCAAGGGTATATAGTATCAACATGATTTATGACTGTTGACATTGACCCTGATCACCTGGCTAAAGTAGTTTCTGTCAGGTTTCTCCACTATAGAGTTACACTTTTATTTCCTCCTTTTTATACTGTATTCTTTTAGAGGGAAGTTACCTTTAGAATGAAGTATCTACATAATTTATTTGAAATTCTTCTACACGGAAAATATTTCTTCTCAATTATTAATTATTTAATCATTTTTTATACATCGGTATGGATGCATAGTATTTATTTTATATATAGGATTATAATGCCTACTTTATCAATTTTATAGCTCAATTTTTTCCATCCTGGTCATTGGGAATCTTTCAGTTGGCTCTTATTCCCCTTTGACATACCTCATCTCTTTGCATGTGAGTGTGCGTGTGTGTGTGCGTGTGTGTGTGTGTGTATGTGTGTTTGAGCACTTCATTGTTTATGGCATTATAGGATGCTTCAGGCTCATCTCGAATATTTCCAGCTCTAGTTCTAGAATCAGGGAATTCTCCAAGGATCTCTGATTTTGTTATTTATAAGGATTTTTTTTTTTTTTTTAAGAGACTGGTATTAGACACCAAGATCTGGGCAGTAGCTGTGCTTGTTACTATTGGGTGTCATTTCTTTTAAGCTCTTTCTGCTCAGCTGATAGAGCAAAGAAAGATATGTTTGTATATTAACCTACGTATATACATATATCAATAAATATTTCTACATGTAAAACTATCTTTAACTATATTAAGTTAAATATGAAGTCTGATGGTATTCCCAACTCTAATACATTACCATATGGATATTCTGGCCTCATTTTTTGCTTATCTATAAATTCCCACTCCAACAATGAGAAACTTGGATCCTGTTATCTGCCATCCATTTTCTTAATGGTTCAATTCCAATATTTTTGAATAACAATATCAGAATTGTTCATCCATATCTCTGTAGTAAACAACCTTTTGAACTAGAGTACAGTGCTTATATGCAGTCCCTTTTGTCTTTGGTCTTATGTACACCACTCATTTCCATAGTTACTCAGGTTACCACCCTTCCCATACCCACTTCAGTGAAGCTGTAATAGACTAAGTTTCTTTTGTCACATTCTGCATACTTTCCTGAGATTCCTCAAACATCCCAAGTGATATTTTTAAAGTTGCATAAACTAAGGTTCATTCTTTATGCTATAAATTTGCATGGGTTTTGACAAATACATAAGGGCATGTATTCATTATAGAACACACAAAATAGTTTTATTGCCCTAAAAAATCTCCTCTGCTTTGCCTGTTCTCCTTTCCACTCCCTGAACCCATGGCAACCACTTATCTTTTTACTGTTTTTATTGTTTTGCCTTTTCCACAATGTCATATAATTTGAATCATAAAGTAGGTAGCTTTTTTAGACTGATTTCTTTCACTTAAGATGTATTTAAGTTTCTTCCAAGTCATTCTGTGGCTTGATAACCCATTTCTTTTTTCACATGGTAATATCTCATTTTACAGATGTACCACACATATCCACTCACCTGTTGAAGGACATCTTGGTTGCTTCTGCCTTTTGACCATATGAATAAAGCTGATATAAATATTCCTGTGCTGGTTTTTTTATGGATATAAGTTTTAAACTCAACTGAGTAAAAACCTAGGATCACGACTACTGGATTGGGTAGATGACTATGTTTAGTTTTGTAAGATACTGCTAAACAATCTTGGTACTTTTAAGTTCAAATATATCCTTACTGATTTTCTTCCTGCTTGATCTGCTAATAATTGAAAGAGGAGTTACTATAACAGTGGAGACTTCTCTGTTTCTATATATTTTTTATAGGCAACATATAGTTGCATATAGTTTTTTTTTTTAATTGGGGTATAGTTGCTTTACAATGTTGTGTTTCTGCTATACAATGAAGTGAATCAGCTATATGTATACATATATCCTCACCCTCTTGGACCTCCTTCCCACCCACCCCCATCCCACCCATCTAGATCATCACACAACACCAAGCTGAGCTCCCTGTGCTATACAGCAGGTTCCCACCAGCCTATCCGTTTTACACATGGCAATGCGCATATGTGAATCCCAGTCTCCCAATTCATCCCTCCCCTTGCCTCCCCCCACCCTCCCCGTTTCCACAGGTCCATTCTCTATGTCTGTGTCTCTATTCCTGCCCTGCAAATAAGTATGCACTCTACTTTTAATTGATGTATTTAGACCATTGACATTTAAAGTGGTTATTGTTGGATTAATATCAAAAATATTTGTGCCTAATTTCTATTCACTGCATTTGTTCTCTGTTTCTTTTTTATGTTACATTCCTTTTCTGCTTTCTCTAGTTTTAGATGAGTATTTTGTATGATTCCTTTTTCTCTCCTCTCTTACCTTATCAATTAAGTTTTTTAATTTTTCTTGTTTTAGAGCTTATACCTTTACAACTAATATAATTCAGTTTCAAACACTATACTGCTTCACTAATAGTGCAGGTATTTTCTAACCTAGTGTTTTCAACTTCTCCTCCCCTTCCCTTATAACATTACTATCAGCCACTTAACTTAACCAGATATAATCACCCAGTACTTTGTTACTACTATTAATTTAGACAAACTGCTGTCTATTAGATCAATTAAGAAGAATACCAAAAAAATATTTATTTTACCTTAATGAGTTTTCTCTCCCACTTCTCCTTTCTTTATGAAGATCTGAGTTTTGAACTATGCCACTTTCCTACTCTGTGAAGAATGTCTTCTAACATTTATTGCAGGCTTCCTTACTGGAGACGAATTCCTTCAGTTATTGTTTATCTGAGAAATTCTTGATTTCTCTTTCACTCTTGAAGTGAATTTTGGGTCAGTGGGTATAGAATTCTGGGTTGGTGCATTTTTTTTTTCTTTCAAGACTTTCATTCCACTACCTTCTTGCTTGCATGCTTTGTGACAGGAAGTCTGATGTAACTCTGATCCTTGTTCCTCTATAGGTAAGGTGTTTATCACCCCTCAGGCTGCTTTTAAGATTTACTCTTTGTCTTTGGTTTGGTTTTCTGCAATTCGAATATGGCTTGATGTAGATTCTTTTGATATCTATCCTTTCCAGTGTTCTCTAAGCATCCTTGATCTATGTTTTGTTGTCTGTCATTAATTTCTGAAAAATTTAAGCTGTTATCTCCAATATTTCTTCTGTTTCTTTCTCTCTTTATTTATCTTTTTAATTCTTTCTGTTTGCATTTTAGTTTAGGAAGTTTCTATTGACATATCTTCAAGCTTAATGATTATTTCTTCAGCCACGTCTAACCTATTGATGTACCCATCAAATGCATTCTTCAGTGTTGATTCTAACATATCGTTTTGTCTTTTTCTTAGGGTTTTTTTTTCTCTCCTTACATTATCCGTCTGTCCTTGCATGTTGTCTACTTCTTCCATTAGAGACTTTAACATATTAATCATAGTTATTTTACATTGATGCTATTTATGAGTCAGCTTCTAACACTTCCTTTGTCTCAACAGACTGTGTTTCTTTTCATGCCATTTAGAATGCCTTGTTATTTTGTTTGTTGAAAGTCAGTCATGATCTATTAGGTAATAAAAACTGAGACACATGGGCACTTATGTGAGGTTTTACATTAATCTGGCTTGAAGTTCGTCTGTGTTTCATGTTTGCTGTAGCTGTAGTTACCAGAGGCTTCAGATTCCTCCAGTGTCCTTGTTTTCCCTGTTGTCTTTGGGCTCACTGAGAACTAAATCTTAAATAGATTATGTTTTACATTTATTTCAAATATAATCCACTGCTAGTATATGGGTCCTTTTATGTTGTGGTAACGTGCGGAGGAAGGGAAAAAGTCTGTAGTCTTATGATTAAATCTCACTCTTTTAATGGGCTTGAATCCCTGAGCTGTGACTTTCAGAAATGTTTCTCAGCATTTTTCCCCCACCTAGGTGAGATATAAAAATTAGAGGGGGCTTAAGTTGGCTAATTGCCCTTCCTCCAGGGTGGATGAGGCTCTGGTAAAGTCTTTTCTTTGAAGAGTAGGCTTTCGTTGTGGAGAACATTCTGGGCATATTTCAGAATGGTTATTTTTGCCCTCTCCTTGCTAAAAGTACAAGGTGATTTTTATTGGCTCTTTACCTTAAGAACTTGGTGAGATTTCTGGAGGTAAAACTCATGAAACTATGGGACCCTAGGATTCTGACCTGGCACAGAAGCTTCTGGATTTGTATACTGTAAAAACACTTTATGAATTACAGGAGGTTGCCTGTGGATTAGCTTGAGAGAGTGCAACTCCTCAATCTAATTTTTGCTCCTTAAGATTTGAGCTAAGGGAACTGCAGTGTGAATAGATTTTACCACCCTAGCTCAAAGAATATATCAGAATGCTGGAAACATTGAGGATGTTTGTCAATACATGTATCTGCATACATTGTGCTTCCAACCACCAAGCACCAAGATTTAGGTATATAAAGCAATCTCTTGATCTGCATAATCTAGAGGTAGACAATTTTATACCCTAGAATGGCTCCACTGGGATTTTACAGTGGAAAAGCAGTTAGACTGAGAAAACTTCTTTCCAGTAGCCTCAATGCATTTCTCTGTGAGAAGAAATGAAATATTGGTGGTCACACAGGCACCCAGTCTTTTGGCTTGAGGCAATTGATGGATGTATTCAGGAATTTCAGTGAAATGACAGGAAGGTGGCACTAGTTGCATGGGGAAAAGAAGAGAGAAGGGTCCATGTGAATGGGATGTTTGGGAGATTTTCAAGGAGAAAGTTCATAAAGAGAGTCCTAAAGATTGAGAAACTCTGGATCAGTTACAAACTGTGAGAAAATTGGAGGTGAGAGGCAAGGGGATTTTTGTAACATATTGTCATGCTGTTGATCTGGAGGTCTTTGAACACGTCTGTACAAGCAGCATTATCCACATGAGCATCTGGCCTATATTTGACTTATAAAAAAAAGTAGAAGGATCAAAAATTTTGCTTGCATGTGGTATAGTAGAATAAATAAGCAAAAATAAAAATATATCTTATGAAATATTTTAAACCAAAAAGTATGGAAAGGTACATTTTAAGAACACCTGGAGCTTTTATGAAGATATTAAAATGCCAGATTTTCACAGTGATTTTAAATGTTAAAAATGAATTGCAGGGCTTCCCTGGTGGCGCAGTGGTTGGGAGTCCGCCTGCCGATGCAGGGGACACGGGTTCGTGCCCCGGTCTGGGAGGATCCCTCATGCCGCAGAGCGGCTGGGCCCGTGAGCCATGGCCGCTGAGCCTGCGCGTCCGGAGCCTGTGCTCCGCAATGGGAGAGGCCACAACAGTGAGAGGCCCGCGTACCACCAAAAAAAAAAAAAAAAAAAAGAATTGCAAAATGTTTATAATAATACAGTTGTCCCTAGAGTATCCATAATCACCCATCAGATGATCAGTCACTTGAAGAAATATCATGATCCATCTTTGTCATGGAAAATGAAGTTGTATTATAACCAGCTCTTTGTCAATGGTCAGTGGTCAAAGGTACTGATTCCTAAGTGTGGTAACAATGAAAAAAATTGAATAACTGTGTAAACATTAAGGTTCATTTAATTTTTGTAAATTTAAATAGATTTAAATATTCAGATAAACTTTAGACATTGCTTCATTAAATTTTTCTATCTTGAACTTTAAAAAAATATTTCTATGTAAAGTACAAGACCAGTTTTGTAAGAAGATCACAATGTTTGTCAATAGACTCCAGGGTATGAAAGGGAAAATATTTACTCTTTGATTTATTAGAGACCTAAATGCCAATCTCTTTCTTCAGAATCTAGTGTTGTCATGAGGTGTGCCAGCTGATTGGATCTTAATATTTTTTATTACATGTTTGAAAGACTTCAGCTTTCAAATTTGTAAGCAATTTTTACTGTTAGACTAGAGAATTAAATTGTTAAATTCCTTTAGGGACATACTCTGTTTCTTAGGGGAGGGAAGAATTTTTAGTTTTGCAGTGATAGAATTAGTTTTGATGACATGAAACAAATGTCTGCTCATTGATTTTAATAGGGTAAGGGAATTGTCACTGGGGTCAAAAGCAACTTGGGCCTCTAGAGGCATGGTATACTCCAAGTGGTGAAAGGGCTGGGGATGTGAGTATTATTACCCTTGACGTTAGAAGGAAGCTGATTGTTCCCTGGACAGTTCTAGGGATTCTGAAGTTGAGTATGCTAAACTCTGAATAGCTGCTTCTAATAATATTTGGAGATGCTATCCCTCCCTTAGTTTAGAGAATTGACAGAAACCGTCCACAAAGGACAGCTGTATCCAGCAGAACAGAGGGTCAGTAGCTAAGACAGTGACCTAGTAGCAGATGATGCCATACAACCTTAGGTAAAGAGTGACCTGCTCATGAGTCATGGTACCTGGTGAACAGTAGTATAAAGAAATTGCTTACCATTATGCTTAAGATATTTACTAGTGACCAGCTTCACAATCCTTACCACCACTGGCTGTCATCCACAGCTCACAGCAGTGTGTCATACACTCAAAGGCTAGAGAAACTTCTAATCATAATTGTTTCATGCAGACATTTGAGTCTGACAGTGCTTTCTATATTTTCCCCTCTCTTCAGTCACTGATATAACAATAGGCTTCATGATCATTACTGAACATTGCTATCATAGGTAACAACACCTTGTAGCCCACTGTTGTACTTACATGCCAATCCAGGCTCCCATTTCTCCACATCCTCTCCCTGTCTGCCAGTCCAAAGTGTGGGACCATGGCAAAGTTGCTTAAATTCAGTTGCACTACCACACTGGATTATTATGAGTATCATAAAAGGCATCATTTCTTTTCCTCCTCCCAGGTCTACCCAGGTTATATATCACCCTCTCCCTTTAAATTCTACCAAGTTCTTTTCCTCTAGGTAGAATTTATTACTTCCTATTTGAATTCTCCTAATACTTTTAGAAACCACTATAACTTATCATACTTAATTATTTAAATGTTTATCTTTATCAAGTAACTGTGATTTCCTTAAAGAGAGTGATCATAACTTTTTCACATTTATGTTACTAATATTTAGCACAATGCATGGCACATAAGAGATGTTCTTTAACTATTTGTTCCTTGAATGAATTACAGTACTGGGATAGTGTTTTGCAATTTAAAGAAACTATCTTCCCATCATTACCATAGCTGCTGTGTCCTGATGGAGGTTCTTAATAGGAAAGAAAGTTGTAGGAAATAAAGAAGTAGGTGTTTTACACAGGGGGTAAAATATTAAAAGATACAAACAACAGGTGAAGGAGTGATGATCATAAGGTAGATTTACTGTGTAAACAAAGCAAAGTATATTAAATTTAGTTATTCAGTAAATATAGTATTTTAGTAAGTAACCTTAAAAGATACTATATATTATATTTGGAAAAGTTTTACATAATATGTTAGTAGACATAATATGTTCTAGGTGGATATAAAATGTTATGTCTTGGTCCATTGAAGAGAAATGAAGATTAGGGTGAGTTGGGTCAAGGAAGTAGTAGGTTGTATACATTCAAGTAGCAATAAAGTCAAGATGAGTAAAAAACAAATGGCAATCAATAAATTTAGCAGAGGGTGCAGTTCAGATTAACCATTATAATCAGTATTCCTGTGAGCTGGGTTATGAGTGTTCCCCTGGTGTTACTGTAATTTAATAGATAACATCACAGGTAAATGGTTAAAGAGTAGAGTTGAAATAGCACCTGGGATTGTGCGCCTCACATTGGAGGAGGGATGGAAGGACTATTAAGTTTTTTAAATAAGGAAAAAAGAAAAAAAAAAAGAAACATCATGTAGAGAAGGACTTTGATGATTATAGGAATAAAAGAAAAGGAAACCTTGCATGTTTAAGAACATCCTGTTTAGTAATACATTACTTCTTATGACATAGTTACAACAGCAAAGAGAAATCATGATTCCACGTACTTTGCCCTGTCCAACTTGTCACCATCACTGCTTGGAGGAAGGCCCTCAAAAGAGTCAGACAGAGCACTCAACGGACACCAACATGATCCCCTCATGTTATCAACTTGTTCACAATATTGCTGCCTACTTCTCCCTAGCCATCAGACTCCCAGAATCTACTAGTCGTGCTGGAGACTGCTAGACTTCTTCAACATTTATTATATGTCAAATCATATAGTAGGTGTTTGAATTATTTCATTTAGTAGACCTCATAAATATTTAAAGTAAGTATTTTACTACCATTTTTGAGATAATAAAATTGAGGATGAGATATTAAATAACTTGGCCCTTGTCAAACAGCTAGTAAATGGATAAGCTGCAATTTTCAGGTCTAGGTAAGTCCGCAAACTCTGCTTCTTACAGTATCAGGTGCTGTATCCCAATAAATCACTTTCTGGTTCAGTTCTCTAAATTCTTCAAACGTCTAGTATAATATTTTAATATAATATGTTTTAAATTAATTTTTAAAATGAGACAGCAAAATGTTCTGCTTTCTTCAGAAAATAGTAATTATTGTTTGATCAAATAGCTCTTCTGAACTTTTAAAATATACTACTCATTCCCCTAGTCATTGTGCCATTATCATACTCTAATTTTTTTTGACTAGTATAAAATACAGAAGTCAAAGTTTCTGTTTCTGTTAAATTACTGTTTTTGAACATTTAAGATGGAAAATTTTTTAAATGAATTAATTTAAAGGCAATTCTTTCTGGGCCAAAACTTCCAAGAAGATTTTTGTCATACACATTAAGAAAATAGGTCACTGAGATGAGATATTTTTTGTCCAAATAATAGAATAGATAATTTCAACTTCTGAGTCACAACAGCAACAGAATATTATTTAATAATTGAAGTATAGTAATGGTGTCCCATTAATAAAAATAGATTCATATAATCATAGTGCCTAACACAGAATGTTTGAAATGTAAATAAAAGTACGTATGGAAAAACAAACATTGATAATTATTGAAAATATTTAAGATTAACTTAAAGAATTTAAATGAGTACAGTAATTTTACTACATACATGTATTTTTAAAATTAAAATTTATACTAGTTTATATTATAATTAAGGCATGTTCAATGTAAACAGACTAGAAAATAGAAGGAAAATATCACCATCATTTACCATCAGACCTCTGGTATCTTGCCCTCCCATCTCTTCCGCTGCCTCCTTTAAGTTGAATCCAACAATGGCCAATCTATACGCCCAGACAAATTCTGCTTTCAGAATCACAACTCTTTATATTCAGCTGCCTAATGAAGAGAACTAAAACATAATCCAAATTTGGGCAGAACACGTCAATAAGTCATAAACTCGAAAGAGACAATTTTTTTTAAATTTCAGACCTGACTCCACCAAATTGGAATGTACTCTATAATGTAACTAACAACATAGGTTTTTTTTAAGGTACCTAACAGAGACAGATGAAGAAAATTTATAAAGGGTATTCAAACTTTCTTCCACTGAATTTGATCCTCCCTTATCTAGAATCCAGGTATTTCCCACTCTGAAATAAGTGACAAGATGGCAAAAGTTAAACTAGTAAATACTTCCCAAGGAGATACATCACTTTTGTTTTGTTTTTTAAAGACATTGGCTTAAGGATGTCTCTCTTGATTTATATTTAGTTAAGCCAAAAGGTAGAACTCGGATATTGTCTTTAAAAACTTGTATATCTTAGTTTATTTCTATCAAGGACATTTTTGCCTGTAGACCTCCTTTTTATGGGTGTACTCAAAATTTTCTATCAAGTAGAGAAACTATTTTCACCCCAATTTTCTAGCAATGTGATCTCCAGAATGGGGTATGTGAACTAGTCAAGTCCTTGAAGAGCCAGGGCTTATTTATTTTTATCTCATTTACAGTTTTGTTGTATAAGGTAGATATTACAGAAAAGCATTCATGCCACACTGGTTAACACTTAAAAATATGTATACCTGGGGGACCTTTAAGATGAAAGAGGAGTAAGACATGGAGATCACCTTTCTCTCGACAAATACATCAAAAATACTTCTACAAGTGGAACAACTCCTACAGAACAACTTCTGAATGCTGGCAGAAGACCTCAGACTTCCCAAAATTCAAGAAACTCCCCATGTACCTGGGTAGGGCAAAAGAAAAAAGAAAAAACAGAGACAAAAGAATAGGGATGGGACCTGCACTTCTGGGAGGGAGCTGTGAAGGAGGAAAGGTTTCCACACACTAGGAAGCCCCTTCACTGGCAGAGATGAGGGATGGGTGGAGGGGGAAGCTTCAGAGCCACAGAGGAGAGCACAGCAACAGGGGTGCAGAGGGCAAAGCGGAGAGATCCCCACACAGAGGATCGGTGCCAACCAGCACTCACCAGCCTGAGAGGCTTGTCTGCTCACACGCTGGGGCCAGTAGGGGCTGGGAGCTGAGGCTCGGGCTTTGAAGTTCAGATCCCAGGGAAAGGACTGGGGTTGGCTGCCTGAAGACAGCCTGAGGGGCCAGTGCACCACAGCTAGCTGGCAGGGAGTTTGGGAAAAAGTCTGGACCTGCTTAAGAGGCTAGAGACCATTGTTTTGCGGGATGTGCGAAGAGACGGGATTCCTTCCCTGTGTGCCCACAGAAGGCAGAGCACCACCTAAGTGAGCTCCAAAGACAGGCGTGAGCCTCGGCTATCAGCTTGGACCCCAGAGATGGGCATGAAACGCTAAGGCTGCTGCTGCTGCCACCAGGAATCCTGTGTGCAAGCGCAGGTCACTATCTACAACCCCCCCCCCCCAACCACCAATGGGAGCCTGTGCAGCCTGCCACTGCCAGGGTCCCATGATCCAGAGACAACTTCCTCGGGAGAACACACGGCATGCCTCAGGCTGTTGCAATGTCATGTTGACCTCTGCCGCTGTAGGCTCGCTCCAAATTCCAATTATGACTACCATACCAGTCCCTTCCTCCAGCCTCAGTGAGCCAGACACCCCCAATCAGGTGCTGCTTTAACCCCCTCCTGTCTGGGTGGGGAACAGATGCCTGAAGGTGACTTACACGCAGAGGTGGGGCCAAAACCAAAGCTGAACCCCAGGAGATGTGTGAAAATAAGAGAAAGGGAGATCTCCCCCAGCAGCCTCAGGAGCAACAGATGAAATCCCCACAATCAACTTGATGTACCCTACATCTGTGGAATACCTGAAGAAACAAAAGAATCGTCCCAAAATTGAGGCAGTGGATTTTAGGAGCAACTGTAGACTTTGGGTTTGCTTTCTGTGACTGATCTATTTCTGATATTTATGTTTATCTTAGTTCTAGTGCTTCTTATCATTGGTGGATTGGTTTAGCTGCTCTCTTCCTTATTTTTTTAATTATTATTTTTTATGTTAATTAAAAACTTTTTTATGTATTACTTTTTTTCTTTCATTTTTTCTCCCTTTTCTTCTGAGCTATGTGGCTGACAGGGTCTTGGTGCTCTGGCCTGTCATCAGGCATGAGCCTATGAAGTGGGAGACCCAAGTTCTGGTCACTGGCCCACCAGAGACCTCCTGGCCCCATGTAATATTAATCAGCGAGAGCTCTCCCAGAGATCTCAGTCTCAAAGCTAAGATCCAGCTCCACTCAAGAACCAGCAAGCTCCAGTGCTGGATGCCCCATGACAAACAACTAGTAAGAGAGGAACACAACCCCACCCATTAGCAAAGAGGATGCATAAAATCATACTAAGTTCACAGACACCCCAAAACACAACACTGGATGTGGCCCTGCCTAACAGAAAGACAAGATCCAGCCCCACCCATCAGAACACAGGCACCAGTCCCCTCCACCAGGAAACCTGCACAACCCACTGAACCAACCTTACACACTGGGGGCAGACACCAAAAACAATGGGAACTACAAACATGCAGCCTGAAAAAAGGGGACCCAAAGCATAGTAAGTTAAACAAAATGAGAAGACAGAGAAATACACAGTAGATGAAGGAGCAAGGGGTAAATACCCACCAGACCAACTAATGAAGAGGAAATAGACAGTCTACCTGAAAAATAATTCAGAGTAATAATAGTAAAGATGATCCAAAATCTTGGAAATAGAATGGAGAATATACAAGAAACGTTTAACAAGGACCTAGAAGAACCAAAGTGCAAACAAACAATGATGAACAACACAATCAATGAAATTAAAAATTCTCTAGAAGGAATCAGTAGCAGAATAACTGAGGCAGAAGAACAGATAAGTGACCTGGAAAATAAAATAGTGGAAATAACTACTGCAGAGCAGAATAAAGAAAAAAAATGCAAAGTATTGAGGACAGTTTCAAAGACGTCTGGGACATTAAGCATACCAACATTCGATTTATAGGGGTTCCAGAAGAAAAAGAGAAAAAGAAAGAGACTGAAAAAATATTTGAAGAGATTATATTGAAAACTTCCCTAATATGGAAAAGGAAATAGTCAATAAAGTCCAGAAAGCACAGAGAGTCCCATACAGGATAAATCCAAGGAGAAAAACGCTAAGACACATATTAATCAAACTATCAAAAATTAAATACAAAGAAAAAATATTAAAAGCAGCAAGGGAAAAACAACAAATAACATACAAAGAAATCCCCATAAGGTTAACAGCTGATCTTTCAGCAGAAACTCTGCAAGCCAGACCGGAATGGCAGGACATATTTAAAGTGATGAAAGGGAAAAAACCTATAACCAAGATTACTCTACCCAGCAAGGATCTCACTCAGATTTGATGAAGAAATTAAAACCTTTACAGACAAGGAAAGGTTAAGAGAATTCAGCACCAACAAAATGTCTTCACAACAAATGCTAAAGGAACTTCTCTAGGCAGGAAATACAAGAGAAGGAAAAGATCTACAAAAACAAACCCAAAGCAATTAAGAAAATGGTAATAGGAATATACATATCAATAATTACCTTAAATGTAAGTGGATTAAATGCTCCAACCAAAAGACATAGACTGGCTGAATGGGTACAAAAACAAGACCCATATATATGCTGTCTACAAGAGACCCACTTCAGACATAGGAACACATACAGATTGAAAATGAGGGGATGGAAAAAGATATTCCGTGCAAATAGAAATCAAAAGAAAGCTGAAGTAACAAAACTCATATCAGACAATCTAGACTTTAAAATAAAGACTATTACAAGAGGCAAAGAAGGACACTACATAATGATCAAGGAATCAATCCTAAGAAGATATAACAATTGTAAATATTTATGCACCCAACATAGGAGCACCTCAATACATAAACAAATGCTAACAGTCAAAAAAGGGGAAATCAACAGTAATGCAATAATAGTAGGGGACTTAAACACCCTACTTTCACCAATGCACAGATCAACCAAAATGAAAATAAATAAGGAAACACAAGATTTAAGTGACACATTATACAAGGTTGACTTAACTGATATTTATAGGACATTCCATCCAAAAACAACAGAATACATTTTCTTCTCAATTGCTCATGGAACATTCTCCAGGATAGAACATATCTTGGGTCACAAATTAAGCCTTGGTAAATTTAAGAAAATTGAAATCATATCAAGTACCTTTTCCAACCACAATGCTATGAGACTAGATATCAATTAAAGGAAAAAAACCATAAGAACTACAAACACATGGAGGCTAAACAATGTGCTACTAAATAACGAAGAGATCACTGAAGAAATCAAAGAGGAAATCAAAAAATACCTAGAAAAAAATGAGAATGAAAGCAACATGACCAAAAACCAATGGGATGCAGCAAAAGCAGTTCTAAAAGGGAAGTTTATAGCAATACAATCCTACCTCAAGAAACAAGAAAAATGTCAAATAAACAACCTAACTTTATACCTAAAGCAGTTAGGGAAAGAAGAACAAAAGAACCCCAAAGTTAGCAGAAGGAAAGAAATCATAAAGATCAGATCAGAAATGAATGAAAAAGAAATGAAGGAAACAATAGCAAAGATCAATAAAATTAAAAGCTGTTTCTTTTTTTAAATAATTAATTAATTTATTTATTATTTTCTGGCTGCATTGAGTCTTCATTTTTGCATGTGGGCTATCTCTAGTTGCAGCATGCAGGCTTCTCATTGTGGTGGCTTCTCTTGTTGTGGAGCACCAGCTCTAGGCATGTAGGCTCAGTTGTCGTGGTGCAGGGGCTTAGTTGCACCACGGTATGTGGGATCTTCCTGGACCAGGGCTCAAACCCGTGTCACCTGCATTGGCAGGTGGATTCTTAACCACTGTGTCATCAGGGAAGTCCCTAAAAGCTGGTTCTTTGAGAAGATAAACAAAATTGATAAACCATAAGCCAGACTCATCAAGAAAAAAAGGGAGAATACTCAAATCAACAAAATTAGAAATGAAAACGGAGAAATAACAACACACACTGCAGAAATACAAAAGATCATGAGAGATTACTACAAGCAACTATATGCCAACAAAATGGTCAACCTGGAAGAAATGGATAAATTCTTAGAAAAGCACATTGTTCTGAGACTGAAACAGGAAGAAACACTGAAATTGAAACTGTGACTAAAAATCTTCCAACAAGCAAAAGCCCAGGACCAGGTGGCTTCACAGGCAAATTCTATCAAACATTTAGAGAAGAGCTAACACATATCCTTCTCAAACTCTTCCGAAATATAGGAGAAGGAGGAACACTCCCATACTCATTATATGAGGCCACCAACACGCTGATGCCAAAACCAGACAAAGATGTCACAAAAAAAGAAAATTACAGGCCAATATCTCTGATGAGCATAGATGCAAGAATCCTCAACAGAACACTAGCAAACAGAATCCAACAGTACATTAAAAGGATCATACACCATGATCAAGTGAGGTTTATCCCAGGAATGCAAGGATTCTTCAATATATGCAAATCAATCAATGTGATACACTATATTAATAAACTGAAGGACAAAACCATATGATCATCACAATAAATGCAGAAAAAGCTTTTGACAAAATTCAAAACCCACTTATTATAAAAACTGTCCAGAAAGTAGGCATGGAGGGAACCTACCTCAATATAATAAAGGCCATATATGATAAACCCCAGACAACATCGTTCTCAATGGTGAAAAACTGAAACCATTTCCACTAAGATCAGGAGCAAGAGAAGGTCACCCACACTCACCACTGTTATTGAACATAATTTTGGAAGTTTTAGCCACAGCTATCAGAGAAGAAAAAGAAATAAAAGGAGTCCAAATCAGAAAAGAAGAAATAAAGCTGTCACTGTTTGCCGATGACATGTTACTATATAAAGGGAATCCTAAAGATGCTACCAGAAAAGTACTAGAGCTAATCAATGAATTTGGTAAAGTAGCAGGATACAAAATTAATGCACAGAAATCTCTTGCATTCCTATACACTGATGATGAAAAATCTGAAAGAGAAATTAAGGAAACACTCCCATTTGCCATTGCAACAAAAAGAATAAAATACCTAGGGATAAACCTACCTAAGGAGACAAAAGACCTGTGTGCAGAAAACTATAAGACATTGATGAAAGAAGTTAAAGATGATACAAACAGATGGACAGATATACCATGTTCTTGGATTGGAAGAATCAACATTGTGAAAATGACTCTACTACCCAAAGCAATCTACAGATTCAAGGCAATCCCTATTAAACTACCACTGGCATTTTTCACAGAACTAGAACAAAAAATTTCATAATTTGTGTGGAAACACAAAAGACCCCGAATAGCCAAAGCAATCTTGAGAAAGAGAAAAGGAGCTGGAGGAATCAGGCTCCCTGACTTCAGACTATACTACAAAGCTACAGCAATCAAGACAGTATGGTACTGGCATAAAAACAGAAATATAGATCAGTGGAACAGGAGAGAAAGCCCAGAGATAAACCCATGCACATATGGTCACCTTATCTTTGATAAAGGAGGCAAGAATATACAATGGAGAAAAGACAGCCTCTTCAGTAAGTGGTGATGGGAAAACTGGACAGCTACATGTAAAAGAATGAAATTAGAACACTCCCTAATACTATACACAAAAGTAAGCTCAAAATGGATTAAAGACCTAAAGGTAAGGCCAGACACTATCAAACTCTTAGAGGAAAACATAGGGAGAACACTCTATGACATAAATCACAGCAAGATCCTTTTTGACCCACCTCCTAGAGATATGGAAATAAAAAGAAAAATAAATAATGGGACTTAATCTTAAAAGCTTCTACACAGCAAAGGAAACCATAAGCAAGACAAAAAGACAACCCTCAGAAGGGAGAAATTATTTGCAAATGAAGCAACTGACAAAGGATTAATCTCCAAAATTTATAAGCCTCTCATGCAGCTCAATATAAAAAAAACAAACAACCCAATCCAAAAATGGGCAGAAGACCTAAATAGACATTTCTCCAAAGAGGATATACAGATTGCCAACAAACACATGAAAGGATGCTCAATATCACTATTCATTAGAGAAATGCAAATCAAAGCTACAATGAGGTATCACCTCACGCCAGTCAGAATGACCATCATCAAATAATCTAGAAACAATAAATGCTGGAGACGATGTGGAGAAAAGGGAACCCTCTTGCACATTTGGTGGGAATGTAAATTGATACAGCCACTATGGAGAACAGTATGGATTTTCCTTAAAAAACTAAAAATAGAACTACCATACAACCCAGCAATCCCACTACTGGGCATATACACTCAGAAAACCATAATTTAAAAAGAGTCATGTACCAAAATGTTCATTGCTGCACTATTTACAATAGCTAGGACATGGAACCAACCTAAGTGTCCATCAACAGATGAATGGATACAGAAGATATGGGACATATATACAGTGACATATTACTCAGCCATAAAAAGAAACGAAGTTGAGGGCTTCCCTGGTGGCGCAGTGGTTGAGAGTCCGCCTGCCGATGCAGGGGACACGGGTTTGTGCCCCGGTCTGGGAGGATCCCACATGCCGCGGAGCGGCTGGGCCCGTGAGCCGTGGCTGCTGAGCCTGCGCATCCGGAGCCTGTGCTCTGCAAGGGGAGAGGCCACAACAGTGAGAGGCCCGCCTACCGCAAAAAAAAAAAAAAAAAAAAAGAAACGAAGTTGAGTTATTTGTAGTGAGGCGGATGGACCTAGAGTTTGTCATTCAGAGTGAAGTAAATCAGAAAGAGAAAACAAATACCGTATGCTAACACATATATATGGAATCTAAAAGAAAATGGTTCTGAAGAACCTAGAGCCAGGACAGGAATAAAGACACAGTCATAGAAAATGGACTTGAGGACACTGGGAGGGGGAAGTGTAAGCTGGGACAAAGTGAGAGAGTAGCATTGACATATATATCATACCAAATATAGAAGAGATAGTTACTGGGAAGCAGCTGCATAGCACAGGGAGATCAGCTGTGTACTTTGTGACTGCCTAGAGGGGTGGGTTAAGGAGGGTGGAGGGAGACCCAAGAGGGAGGAGATATGTAGATATATGTTTATGTATTGCTGATTCACTTTGTTATACAGCAAAAACTAACACAGCCTTTTGAAGCAACTATACTCCAAGAAAGATGTTCATTATATATATATATATATATATATATATATATATATATATATATATATATATACCTGTTATATATTGAATATGTTTTAAATAGCAGAAATTAGCATTTCCAAAATTGTTTGATAATCGATAAATATAGAAATAGACTCTTGCATGTTGATATCTCTGAATATGGTGGCTACAGTTTTTGCAAGGTGTGTATTCTTAAATTTGTTTTCTTTACTTAGAATGTTTTATTAAAGCAGTGGTGAGACCACATACCTTCATCAACTATAGTGCCGAACTCCTATTAATGTCTGGGCTACTCAGCGAGTTAGAGGAGGCACTGAAGAGCTATTCAAGTTAGGGTCTCAGAGAAAATACAGATTTATAAATACCCGTTTTTTTAGAATATGGTGCCAATCTAGTAATATAGGTTTAAAATTTGTGCATGCTGTGCTTGATTATTTCATTTCAATAATGAATAGTAGTACTTATTTTCTTTGGTGAATGGCCTACAGCTTTATTCAGTTGAGTACTGAGTACAGCATAGAGAAGTATTAACATGTTTTTATCTATCCAGCACAAACCAGTAAGTCAGTTGGCTTCATGGGATGATGAAAATTACCTCTTGCCAACATCAAAGCAAGTTCTTTTAAAATTAAATCAATCTAGATTTGGAGTTACTGTTGAATAGCCCCTTAATCTCAGATAAAAACACGTAAAACACATGCACAAGAATTATGGCCTGGGTGTTTCCTATTGGTGCTTATCTTTGCATTTAACTATACACTTCGATAGGATTTTTCTTGAAGAGCTACAACTGTTGGCTCTACCTAGCATCCTGGGGTTTGTAGCTTTTACGTTTTCAGTTATACTGGTTACTATCTGTTTACAGGATAGACTGCTATAATGGACTCTAAATTATCAAAGCCAGAGATATTTGGGCAGTATGCCCCATCATTCTTCTGTTAAAAGTTCTGTGAAACTTAACAGAAAGGACCAGCAATTTTATGTTAATTAAGCTGTTCAGATTTTCCATTTATGGGGATTTTCAATTTTGGCAACTTATATTTTTACAAGGAAATCATTCATTTCTTAGAACTTTTCAAATGCATTGCCATAGAGTTGCAAGTATTATTTTAATTTCATCTTTTCTGTGCCTGTGTCTCCTTTCTCCTAATTTTGTGTGTAGCCTTTTCTCTCTCTCTCTCTCCTTCCCTCCCTCCCTCTTTACCCCTTCTCTTGTTAACAACACGTTTAACTATTTTATTCATCATTACAAAAAACAGTTTTTGAATTTATTCTTTCTACTAATTTGGGTTATTTATCTTCAGCTTCATTAATTTCAGCTTCTATATTTATTAATTTCATTTCTTTCAAATTGTGTTACTCTTTTCTCTTTTATGTAAAATTGTCAAATAGTTTTTTTCATTTATAGCCTTTCTTCTTTAATATTGAAAAAATTAAATTAAATGTACATTTTCCAAGCACAGTTTTTACTGTGTCCCATGGGTTGTCAGTATGAAAAATTCTATTTTTCAATATCTTCAAGATGTTTTGCAATTTTCTGTTGATTTCCTCTTTGATCCATGGGTTACCTAGGAGTCTGTTTCTTAATTTCTGATCGAATAAGATGTTTTGTCACTTTATTATTTAGTCCTAATTTTACTGGATTCTGACCAGAATATCTGGTGTGTAATTTTTTACCTTTTAATTTGTGTAGTTTCTATATGCCCAAGAAAATTATTACATTTTTTGTGTTTCATGAATATAGGAAAAAAACATTCTCCATTTGAGAGATACAAAGTTTTATATATGTGTGTGTTAGGATATGTGTTCAAGGTTATAGGTTTTTAAAATTCATTTCTTATATACCCTTCTCTTACTCTGTACCAGCTGCTGTAACAAAATACCATGGACTAAATAGCTTATAAATAATAAAAATTTATTTCTCACATTTCTGGAGTTTGTGAGTCCTACATCAGGGTGCCAGCATGTTCAGGAGAGAGTCTTAAGTTGCAGGTTGCCAATTTATCCCTGTGTCCTTACAAGGTGGAAAGAATGAGGGAGCTCTCTTGGTCTCTTTAATAAAGACATTAATCTTATTCATGAGGGCTTTGCCTTCATGACCTAATCTCACTCCAAAGTCTCCACCTCCAGTACTAACACATTAGGCATTAGGATTTCAACATGTGAGTTTCAGAGAGACACTAACCTTCAGATCATAGCAGTCTTTACTGATTTTTGCCTACTAGATATACACAACAGAGAAAGAGGGATATTCTAGTTTCCCACTCTAATTTTAATCAAAGTTTTTTGTTTGTTTATATTTTTGATAGCTTTTGCCTCACATTATGTATCTGCTGTTCTGTTTGGCACACATAGTTTTGTGACTGCATTATCTATTTTCATAAATTGTAAATTTTATTATCAAATACTTTCTAGTTTCATCTTCAATTCTTTGAACCTTAACTTTCACCTTGCCTGATGCTGCCTTATTTCCATTTGCATTTTCTCTTTATCTCCTTATTTTTAGTGTTTCTTTTAAGCATCAAATAGCTGTGTGTTCATTTTTTAGCATAATCTGATGATCTCTGTATTTTAATCGAGGAATCCAAATGCTTCATTTTTAGGGTATTGACTGATATGTCTTATCTCTTCTTCCTTACTGTAAGTTTGCTATTTATTTTACATTGTAGTTTTTTGTTCACTTTTTTCTTATCGTTGTTGATTTTATTATTATGCACTTCTTTTGTTAATTTAGAAGCTCTCCATACTTTTTCATGCAATATTTACTTTCCTCCAACTTCCACATCCATTACTATATACATGCTAGGTATCCTGGATTTAACCTCTCAACTGTTTATCTTTTCCCTCTTTATTACTATATCAGCATTTTTCTCTTTGTTATAAAATATTTTTTTTGTACTTGGTAATCCACATTTTTCAGGATTATTATGCTATTCTTTAATTTATTGAATTATTTGGAAACCCGTGTTCTTTTAAGATTCAGAAAGGTTTTTTCAATGTGTGATATATAGTACACTTGAACTTCCTTAAATGCACCCTACCCCAGCCTTAAAAGTAAAGTTTTTGTCTGGATTATCCAAAAGCTCTATTTTGTGTTCTGATTTATCTTCCTCAGTAAACTCTTGGGCACCCAGAGATGTAATGCTTTTTTTCTTTGTTGCCTCTTGTGACTCAGATTCAGTTGAGAGAGTATCTTAAGAGGGGGTGTCCTAACCAGTAGTGGAAGATAATTTTGTCATGACAGGCTACAGCTGTAGAAGCAGGGAGGTTCCAAGGCGTTTGCTGAGGCACTTGGTAGAGGCTTTCCTGCTCTCCCAACTACCTGTGTTCTTTTTGTATGGAGAAAAGTCAAGTCATCTTTCACTTCCTTCTTGGCATCTTGTGAATAACAAAAGATCAGGAACACTGGAGGGGAAAGAGGCAATGCTGACTTTTATTAAAAGATATCACAGATCTCTGCAGGCCACTGCTTTCTATTCCTCAACCTAGGTCTCCCCAAAGCTGGTCTCCAGACACTCATCCAGCCACTGGAATAAAACCTCTCCTAAATCTTCCCAGCTTGAACGCCAGACTTCCTCTTTTGAACCAAGAAGATAAACTCAAAATGGATTACAGACCTAAATGTAAGGCTGGATACTATAAAACTCTTAGAGGAAAACATAGGCAGAACACTCTTTGACATAAATCACAACAAGATTTTTTTTGATCCATCTCCTAGAGTAATGAAAATAAAAACACAAATAAACAAATTGGACCCACATAAACTTAAAAGCATTTGCACAGCAAAGGAAACCATAAACAAAACAAAAAGTCAACCCTCAGAATGGAAGAAAATATTTGCAAGTGAAACTGACAAGGGATTAATCTCCAAAATATACAAACAGCTCATGCAGCTCAATATCAAAAAAACAAACAACCCAATCAAAAAATGGGCGGAAGATCTAAATAAACATTTTTTCCAAGGAAGACATACAGATGGCCAAAAAGCACATGAAAATCTGCTCAACATCACTGATTGTTAGAGAAATGCAAATCAAAACTACAGTGAGTTATCACCTCACACCAGTCAGAATGCGCATCATCAAAAAATCTACAAACACTAAAAGATGGAGAGGGTGTGGAGAAAAAGGAACCCTCTTACACCACTGGTGGGAATGTAAACTGATACAGGCACTATGGAGAATAGTATGAAGGTTCCTTAAAAAACAAAAAAATAGAGCTACCTTATGATCCAGCAACTGCACCCCTAGGCATATATCCAGAGAAAACCATAATTTGAAAAGATACATGCACCCCAATGTTCATTGCATCACTATTTACAATAGCCAGGACGTGGAAGCAACCTAAATGTCCATCAACAGAGGAATGGATAAAGAAGATGTGGTACATATATACAATGGAATATTACTCAGCCATAAAAAAGAGCAGAATAATGCCATTTGCAGCAACATGGGTGGACCTAGAGATTGCCATACTGAGTGAAGTAAGTCAGACAAAGAAAGAAATATCATATGATAGCCCTTAAATGTGGAATCTTTAAAAAGGGTACAAATGAACTTATCTACAAAACAGAAATAGAGTTACAGATCTAGAAAACAAACTTATGGGTTCCAGGGGGTAAGGGGAGGGAGGGATAAACTGGGAGATTGGGAATGACATATACACACTACTACATATAAAATAGATAACTAATAAGGACCTACAGTATAGCACAAGGAACACTACTCAATACTCTGTAATGGCCTATATGGGAAAAGTATCTTAAAAAAGAGTGAATATATTTATATGTATAACTGATTCACTTTGCTGTACACCTGAAACTAACACAATGTAAATCAACTATACTCCAATAAAAATTTTTTTTAAAAAGCTATAGGGGAATGGTAGGGAGTTTATCTTCCATTCCTGTGTCCCCATCAAAAATTCAGACTTAGTGGTGTCTTTAGGGCCACTGATGAACTTAGGTGAAATGTGCAGTATTTCAAGGAAACACATTAGTATTTCATCAGGTTATATATGTGCAATGAGCCTATTTTATTTTTCCCACTGGCCTGGTGATTGCCCATGCTCCAATTCTGCAGCAAGAATTTGCCTGTGCTTGGCTTTATAAATGCCCAGTATTTCACAAACTCATTCTAACAGAATTAGTCACTTTATGCAAAATCTTTACAAGTTATATCTTCATTAAATTTGATCATTTTATTTTAAAGTGAAAATATAATAATTTTGTCCTTGTAAGTCATAAAAACCATCCAAAGTTTAGATCTAATTAGCAAGCTATACTTACATTTCATAGTGTTTTATAAAGAATTGAATTTCCTTATTAGTATTCATGATTTATAATAAATAAAAGGAGAGAAGCGGCTGCATAAAAATGTAATCTCTGTCAGATCAGTGGTTGGACTTTTAATTCTGAAGCATCCTCCATGTCAAAAAATATTGTCCTCTTTCACATTGCTAAGTTGTTAATTATTATTATTAGATGCTCTTCATTATTTTCTCTTCATTTTCTCCCTCTAATCAGTTTATCATCATGAGAATAAGAATATTCTCTGGAATATTTATGGTGATATTAAAAAATCATGTAACTAATTCAGAACTTTGAATAACAGAAAGATTAGTTATACCATTGAGAAAATAAAAATCCACTGGGAAAAAAGTCTGAAACGTTAACAGTGTTTTTGTACAGCACTGGAGATTTCTTTCCAGCAAAATACTGATATTTTAAAAATCTACCACACCAAAATCAAAGAAAAGAAATTGTCCCTTCCATTATTTTAAACTTAAGTTTTGTTGTATCTATTTCTTCAGTAAAAATTACCTTAACCCTTTCTCCTAGAACATTCCTAGTTTCTCCAAAGTTGACCTCCTGTTTTTAAATCTCTATCTGATTTTTCTTCTGGAAATCTCTCTGTTATCTCATGCAAGATTAATCTAAAGACAACCCTTTTATCAACTTACCATAAAACTCACCTACCTAACTTCAAGTCACAGCAATTTTTCAAAATTATGTGAATAAATAAAAGCATATTTAGGAAGATCTTAGAGTTTGTGGAAACCTAAGTTTGTACATGGGGTGAGGTATATCATGACTTGATACATGTGCCATGTTGGGAATAGAAAGAAATGATTCCCACATTTATCTCTGTATTTTGACCAAGGCTTTCTAGCATGTCTTTATAAAGAGTTTGTCTGTGGTCAAATTTTGAAGTTTTTTTTTTCTGCTTCACTAATTCATCTTTTAGTCCATATTTATCTCTCTTCATTCAACTCTCAATGGCACCCAAAGCTTTCACCTCTGCTTTAGGGCCACTGATTCCTATTGTGTTGTCTCAATGCTTGCAGCAGAGACTTGCTGCCAACAACCTGCCTATTCCCTCTAGATTATATATCCCAGCCTCCTTTGCCATTGGGTGTGCCTATATAACTGAGTTCCAGTCAGTGGAATGTGAACAAAGTGACTAGTTCACTTTCTGGGTGGACTGTTACGTCTGATCCTTCGTGGTCTTTCCTTTTCCTTTGGCAACACTTGAAGCTGTATCCTGAAGACAGGGGAGCCCTTGTATGGAAGGAGTTCAAATATCTGGATCAACATTGATAGAAAGCCACTTTTTAGGAAAACCCATTTGGACTCTATGTTTTGAGAAATAATCTTCCATCATTTAAGATAGACTTTCTTAAATTTATATTTAAATTTAAGATTTAAATTTAAAGCATTTAAGTTAAATTTAAATATATTTATATTTAAATTTATTTATAATAAAATTTAAATTTATAAGAATTTCACAGGTAATACTTTAATACTTATACTCCTCACTAATTCTCAGCCTCCTTCCACCTAACAAAATTTACCAAGTCCCAATTCCATTTTTGTCCCCTAATAAAAGGTAGGATGTGATTAAATGAATTACTTAAATTATTTTGTAATAAAGAAAATATAAGTATGTTATTAGAACTCTTTTCTGGATTGAGATGACTCCTTTCTCTTTTTCATGCTCTAGTCAATTAATCGATTTTTGAAAACAAGATAGAGGTTCAGAAGGCTGAGATATAAATCTGGCAAAGGGAGTTTTTCAAGAAATCTCTTTTTATTTATTTTTTAACCCTAAACATTTTAAATGATGTTCAGATTTTACTCAGCTTTTCGCTTAATGGGATTTTTCATTTTTCAAAATACTGAGTATATCTGAGTCCTACCCTCAGTGTTTCATTGTGATATAAAAGGAGGAAAATATTCTAATCCCTTTAATACCACTCCTAAGGAATGAATTATGAGCAGTGCAAAGGCTTAGTTAGAACTCCATTACTTTGTTGGAGGCAAGTTCAATTGTCAAATGACTCTTTTTTTTAACATTTTTTTGTGTTTGCTTAATTTTTAGGAAAAAGTAGAAATATGCCAAAACCCTTTGGCAGGCATTTATTTTAAGAATTCTGTAGCATTTCATATTGCACTTATAATAAGTTATATAATTTCTTTTTTAGAGAGTAAAAGCAAATTTTGGTATAACTTGCCTGTAGTCACAATTTGTTAACTATACATTTTTTTTCAAGAGGCAGAGAAAACTAATATAAAATTTATGCCAAGTATCAGAAGGCTTCAGGCCTCTAACACATAATTTCCTCAAGGATCTACCAGAATAATATCATGTTAATATTTCTACAGAATAAAGTCTATTAGTCTAAATAAAATAGGCTTTATAGTTTAAAATTATTTTTTAGTAGGAAATTGTATTAGTTAGGATTCTCTAGAGAAACAGAAATGATATATATGTATGTCTATAGATATAGGTATGATTTATTAAAGGAATTGGCTCATATAATTACAAAGGCTGAGAAGTCTCAAGATCTGCAGTCAGCAACCTGGATCCCCAAGAGAGCTGATGGTGTAGGACCAGTCTGAGTCTGAACACCTGAGAACCAAGAGAACTGATAGTGGAAGTTACAGTCAAGTCCAAATCTGAGGGCAGGAGAAAACCAATGTCCCAGCTCAAAGACAGTCAGACGGAAAGAGTAAATTCTTTCTTACTGAGTCTTTTTGTTCTATTCAGGCTTTCAACAGGTTGGATGATGTCCACCTACACTGGGGAGGGCAATCTGCTTTACTCCATATACCTTTTCGAATGTCAGTCTCACCTGAAAACACTCTCAGAGACACACCCAGATATAATGTTTAACCAAATATCTGTGCACCCCATGGCCAAGTCAAGTTGACACATAAAATTAACCATCACAGTGATATAGTCACATGGTTCAAGGTGCAAAAGGTATGAAAAGGTAATACAGTAAAAATTCTTTCTCCTTCTCCTCACCCCACATCAAATCACTTAGTTCCCTTCCCCAGAGGCAATACATGCTATTAGCTTTGTATGCATTCTTCCAGAAATTTTTTTCATTGTTATGGATACATATATGTATATATTTTCTCTTCCTTCCTTACACAAATACTGGTTTACTATACACAAAGAACATCTAATTCTTCTTTATCCTGCTGTATCCAACATTAGTTATTTAACTAAATTCATTAATATATGAACTATATTGTTTCCATTGTTGCAAGTACACAGCACAGTGAATAACCTTATATGTATGTCATTTTACAAATGTTTGTGTATGTATGTAGGAGAAATGCTTAGAAGAAGAATTGCTGGGTAAAAATTATGCTCTTTTGTAATATTCATAGGCATTTCCAAATTGCTTTCAATATGGGTTTTATCTATTGACACTCTTACAATCAATGTACAGACAGCATGCTCCCCACACCCAATACAATCCATTTCTTAAAAAACTTAGTTTCCTATCTTTTTATTGATATGTAATTAATGTATGACATTGTATTCATTTTAGGTGTATAATGTAATGATTTAATATATTTATTTATTGCAAAATGATTACCACAATAAGTTAACATCTATCACCAAACATAATTAAACATTTTTTTTCATGTAATGAGAATTTTTAAGATCTACTTTCTTAGCAACTTTCAAATATAAGATACAGCATGGTTAACTATAGTTAACCATGCTGTATATTATATCACCAGGACTTTTATTTTAAAACTTGACATTTGTACCTTTTGATCACCTTCACTCATTTCACGTCCCCCCCACCTCCCCACATCCCCTGCCTCTGGCAAGCACCATTCTGTTCTCTATATCTATGATTTTTTTTTTAAGATTCTACATATAAATGAGATCAAACAGTATTTGTTTTTCTTTGTCTGACTTATTTCACTTAGCATAATGCCCTGTAGGGCCATCCATGTTGTCACAAATGGCAGGATCTCCCACTTTTTTATGACTAATACTCCATTGTGTATGTATGTGTGTGTGTGTGTGTATATATATATATATACACCACATTTTCTTCATTCATCCATCAATAGACTCATGTTGTTTCCATGTCCTGCCTATTGTAAATAAAGCTGCAATGAACATGGACGTTCAGATGTCTTTTCAAGATAGTGATTTTCTTTCCCTCAGATAAATACCCAAAGGTGGAATTGCTGGATCATATGATAGTTATATTTTTAATTTTTTGAGGAATCTCTGTACTGTTTTTCACAGTGACTGCACCAATTTATATCCCCACCAACAGTACACAAGTGTTCCCTTTTCTCTATATCCTTTCCAACACTTAATTCTTGTCTTTTTGATGATAGCCATTCTAACAGATGTGAGAATTGCTATTACATTGTGGTTTTGATTTGCTTTCCCTGATGATTTGTAATGTTGAGCATCTTTTCATCTACTTACTGGTCATTTGTATGTTTTAAGTGGAAGATAGTACCTTGGTATAGTTTTAATTTGCATTTCTTTTTTCTTTAAAGTTAAGCATATTCTTATGTTTAAAAGCCAGTTCCATATATTTCTCTGTCAACTGTTTATTACTTAAATTGAGCCATCTGCATTTTTTGTATTATTTTGGAAGTACTCCCTCTATTTACCTGACTTTATTCCTTGATGGGGTATGAGTTAAAATGTATTTTCTCAGTTTCTTATTGATCTCTGACTTAACTCAGAGTTGTGTTTGCCATACAGAAGTTTTTCGTTTGTTTGTTTGTTTTTATTTAATCCAATTTACGTCTTTCCTAGATTTCTGCGTTTTGAATCACTTGAGCATTTAAAGAGAAATATTGACATATACTCAGCTATATATATATATATGTGTGTGTGTGTGTGTATATATATATATATATATATATATATATATATTCTTTTACTTGCTCCTATGCAGCAAAATGTGGCCATATGACTAAATTATGGTCAGTGAAATGTAGTCATGGGACTTCAACAATGCTTGCCTTAAAGGAGATAATTCACTTGTAGGGTCAGTTTTCCCTTCACCTTTTTATTTCTTCCTGCCATCTGGACCACAAACATGATGACAGGAACACCAGCAGTCCTCCTGGACCACGAAGTGATCTTGATAATGGATATTATGAGCACAAAGGTTGAATGAGCTTGGATTTTTGACAACTTCCTAAAGCTACCATAGAAGCACTTTATGCCTACTGCAGGGCTTCTATTATCTAACAGAACAAACCTTTCATCGCCATTGTTTTTGAAAGTTCCGTTAAGTTTGAATTTCTCCATAATCTGGGGAAATTATTTTAAAAAACAAAAACAAAAACAACAGCCATTTAAAATTTGAGCAGCAAGTTGTCTCTCAGGAACAATTAAGTCAGTGCCCTTGGGGGAGCTTTGCAGTTCTTTGTTATATGGCCTGCTCTTTTTCTTGGGCATAGTTTTTGCCTGACTGCTTCAGAGCTGAAGGCAGGGATGGTGACTTCCTTCCCCTGAAGTGATACCCCTGCTTTATGGACAAAACACTGAGTGAGGCATAGCTGGTGGTCTTCCTGACTTGCCTTTCTGGTCTTGGAACCTCTGCCCTGTGACCCAGCTGGGGCGAGAGTGAACTGGTTCTCAGTACTCTTGCATTGCCTTATCTAGGGTAGAGCCTACACTCTATGATTCGAGGCTGCGTGCAAGAAAGGAGTCTTCAAATTTTCAGTTACACTTTCCTGGAATTTAGCCTCTGCAGTACAGAGCTGGGAGGGAGGGTGAGAAATGTTGGTGATCTTCCTCTTCTAGGGGATTATACTGCAGTCCTTGATTGGGGGCTAGGACAGGAGAGAGCCCCATCTTGGCCCCACCCATCAGAGTGAAGCTAGTCACTCTGAGAAGGGGTAGAAGCTCACAGGTTGTGGCTCAAGTGCCACAGAATCTTACTGTTTCTACAGAGATTTAATAGGTTTTCTTAAATAAATGTTTCTTAATTTTCTGCATGCCCTTAGGACTTTAGATGGTTGGTTGTTTGTTTTAAAATAATTTTCACCAGCTGTATTTCATTAGGGAAAAGCTCTTCAGAAAAACTCATGCTGACATTTCAGAAGTTATCTCCCTCCATAAATTGTTTTTAATATTTTATTTATTTTAATGTATTTTTTATTTACTTTTCTAATAATATTTCCTATGTGTTTTACTGTTTTAAGGAATCTTCATTTTCTTTGTATTCCTTTAATTTTGCCTTTATTTATATAATTATCTTGTTTTTTTCTATGTTTTTCTTGGCTTTATCAACTCATCTTTCATTTCCTCCATATATTTTTTAATCTCTTCATATAGATGACTAATATAAGTTACTTTTTAATAGTACTCATGGTGAAATATTTGATCTAAAATTTTATCTCATCCATGACTAAATTTTATCATCAGTATATTCTTCTGCTATTTTTTCTAGTTGTTTTTTTGCCCAATTTTCTTGTATTATTTTTGTATAGATTTTATTACACGTTTTCATTTCTCTTTTGTAATGAAGCACAATTTTTAAAAATTTGCATATGATTTATACATGGGAGGAATCAAGGTCTAGAAGGACTTTTCCTTTTAACTTAGTTTTGTGTGAATTCCTCTAACTTTCATTGTCTCAACAATAAAAGCAGAAACCAGTGGAATTTTAAATGCAAAGTTTCTCTTTTCCCTCACTGCCTCAGAGACAGAACACTTCCTGCAAGTATGGCTTTTCTGGATGGTTTCTCATCTTTGCTTCTCAGAACAAAACTCATCCTAAAAATACTCTTGTGATCAGTGTGTGCGTTCTCTTCCTTCAAAAAGGATTTAGTTTTACTCCTTAAGATATTCTCCTCACCTTTAGGAAGTGTACTTCCAGCTTTTTCTGTGATCTGAAAACACAGCTTGTGCTCCCTCCTTTCATCTACCCTACCCCTAATTAATCTTTACTTTTTTTTTGTAGCCATCACACCTGTTGTAATCATTGTGATTTTTATCTTTCTCTTAGTTTTATTAAAATAGCTAATATTTAATTTATCATTTTCTTTATTGTGTTTGTATGATTTTCAGGAATAGGAGGGAAAATGCTACTATCTTCCAACATAAGCTTATTATGGATTGTTATAAAGTGACACTAATGATGAGAAAATGAATTATTTGTCAATCATATGTAATTATATAGATATTAGATGTGATTTCTTTGGGAATATACCATTGTTACCTATAGAAAAGTTCAGACTGGTGGCAGCTTCCTTCCACCCCTCCCTTCCCCTTTATCCCTACTACACAGTGATAATATATTTTAATTACAGATGTCAATACAGTTGAAATAGTTGTTTTGTCACAGCTTATTGGTAGCATTTTAATTAAAGATACAGGCATGTGATCATTGTTAAGCCCAGGAATATTTTCATTTATGTACTAACAGAGTAATTAAATAATTTATGCACATTGTTAAGAGTTGGGTTTCAAATTATACATCTCAGTTTGCTTCTGATATTTATCAAGTTGAATCAGTCAATCTCTCTCTTTTTCTCTCTTTATTTCTCTTTCTTTCACTCACTCTCCTTCTGTTCTTTTCTAAAGGTTCTTAGGGATAGCTCACTTGTTTAGAATAACTCCTGTCAATCTACTAGATACTGTTTTTAGCTGTTATAACTCCTTCCAAGTCACCTGACATGTGTCAGCATCAGTAGAAAATCTAACCATCATCTGTGCACACAGAAGAAAAAATTATATTAATTTTAGGTATACAGATTAATATAAAATCCAAATTTATAAGTGAAAAAACCCAGTCTGTAAAGGCTATATACTATATAATTCAAATTATATGACATTATGGAAAAGGCAAAAGTATAGACACATTAAAATATTTTATAATGACCAGAGGTTTGGGGAGAAGGTTGAATAGATGTTGCTTAGGGGATTTTTTTAGGGTGGTGAAATTATTTTGTGTGACACTTTAATGATAGATACAGGACACTATGCATTTGTTAAAACCCATAGAATTTTACAACATAAAGAGTGAACCTTAAGGTATGCAAATTTAAAAAAATCATTTAGGAGGTTAGAGGATCCCAGGAAAGGACACAGACTGTGACAATAGAATCTAACTGTGTTACAAATGAATGAAACAACCACACTGAAGGGAGTGAGGGAAAAGATACTGACCCAAGTAACTTTGGAAATGAGTACAATCTGTAAGATTAAAGGCAAAAGAAACTGTACATAAACACTGTATCCTAGTCAATAAAAATTTCTCTTGGGGGTATGATTAAACAATTTTCATACAAGTATATATGTATAAGGGAATTGAACTATTAAGTAAATGTTAATAAAGGATGGAGCCAGGTTTCTCCCTGTTGGAGTGGGAGGTTACAGGTAACCAAGGAGAGGAGACTGTAGTAATCTGTGTGGTAATGAAATAGAGCCAGAAACATTTGTATGAAGGCACAACTAGCTTAATATATATACTAATGGTTACACACAGAAATCTTTATAGATATATGTATATACATGGATTAGTTTAAACATATAAACTTCTAGAAGCAACAACGACCTGGTGTCAGTGACCACAATTAGAACCCAAATCTGGTGTTCTAATACCTTTTTCCAATAAAAGATTCCAAGACTCCTTAGAGAATTTGTTGATTCTAAGACTGGGACAAGAAATATGCAAGATGAACCTGGAGCATCCTGTAGTACTAGAAAGGAAGGAAATACTTAAACTCAAAGCTTAACATTCTGTGTAAAATGTGAGAAGAATTCCATAATTATGTTTGCCACGGACATATTTTCATGCTCAGATGAAAGGTGCTTTATAATCATTTAACTTGAACTAGTGTTCTATTCCATGGTATGCCTGTTTAACATTGGAGAAAACATATCTCTGGGTGAAAAAAATCATTACAGAACACTTCACATGTTAAATGTATTAGGCATTTTGTAATTAATAAGTTTTAATGTCTTCTCATTTTTCATTAACATTTCTCTCTTATAACTTGTCATTTTCTTTTTTTTTTTTTTTTTTTTTTTTGCGGTACGCGTGCCTCTCACTGTTGTGGCCTCTCCCGTTGTGGAGCACAGGCTCCGGACGCGCAGGCTCAGCGGCCATGGCTCACGGGACCAGCCGCTCCGCGGCATGTGGGATCTCCCCAGACCGGGTCATGAACCCGTGTCCCCTGCATCGGCAGGCGGACTCTCAAGCACTGCGCCACCAGGGAAGCCCTCATTTTCTTCTTGACATTTCCCCTATTTCCTTGTGGAGCCATTAAAGGCACAAAAGGCTCAGTTTTTCCTTCCTGGGTATTTGGGTTCAGTTACCCTGGAAAGAAGATCCTCTCTCTTTTATACTTATGCTACCTAAACTAAGAAACTCTAAGCTCTAGATATTCACTATTTTGTAACTAAGTACACAGAACCATTTCTGCAATGTAGTATAGTTGGTGTGCAATAACATTTTCAGAGGAGAGAAAGAGAATAATTCCACTGTGTAGCGAATGGGCAAGGTGTTCCAAGTTTTGGAGAGTGTGTTAGTGGGGGCTAGGAGGAAAGTGTTTATTTCTTAACAGAGAAAATGAGATGTTTTATCTAATGAAACTTAATTGGTAGCATGCTGAACTATAAAGAATAGGGCAAAATAGTGAAAATTATATTGTGAGCTGGTGAAAGGAAAGAAGGATAAGAGATGCCAATGGAGGTATAAGACTTGACAAGAGGACAAAGGAGATTTGCCTTACAGGCATTTTCCCATTTATTTATTCTGCTTATTTGGGAATACTTCGAGTCTAGATTGTTTTTATCAATAATAAGAGCTAGAAGTAATCTCAGGTAGAAATTATGCTTATAATTATAGATATTCTGAAGTCAAAATTACATATACCCAAAAAGTAGCACTGGGGTGTAGGGCAAACAGCATAAATTATTTTATAGGAGAACCCAGGGATAGTTCTAACATTTCATGTCCTCCATCACTATCCTGGTTGGGCAGAGGACATGAAGTAAATGATGTTAATGTCTACCCATACCCCTTAACCTCTACAGTCTCACTTCACTCCAGCCTGACTTCAGTTACCAACCCGTGCATATTCTTTGCCTGAAGGATTCGCTAAGCCAGGAGTTCTTGTGCAGGGCCACCCCATAGTGCCAGGGAACTACTGCTCCTCCCTCACCACCCTCAGCATCCTCTGGCTAATGGCTAGAGTTGGTATATAAATGCCCTAGCTTCCTTGCCACTTGGGTGTAATGACTCTGAGGTGCCCTACAGTGGCTTCAGTATTTCCTCAGGGACATTAAGATCCAATTATCTACAGGGATAACTCATTTAATAACAGACATTTTATTGATTGCATTCCCTTCCATCCCTTCCCTGTCTCCTTTTTCCTGGGGCGATGGGAGGAGTATGAAGTGGAACATTCCTATTGGTGTTTTCAAGACAGTCATCTCCCTAATAAACTGCTCTCACTCCTTGAGGGATCACCTAAGAGCAGGTACATTTGACATACTTTTATTTAGAAACATACTTAATTGTTTTTTATGTACAGGTTTCATGGCCTTCTTGCTTCTCTTGTGAAGTCATTGCATATTCCTTCTAGGTGATTGTGGGAGGTTAGTACTATATAAATAGTAGTGTCAACCCTCTTTATCTGACTTTTATATTTCTTCAGTTCTTGGGATTTCTGTATATGATGGTCTGCAAAAAAGAGAATATTTTATAGCGTATCATTTTTATTAATAAAAATTTCCTTCAATGTCTTGTTTATAAATTAAATTCTTTTTTATTAATAGCAATATCCAGGTGCCTTATTAGTCCTAAACAGAACCAGGAAAACAAATGGTTTTTATTATTTGTTTCTAGACACATGGAGATTAAATTCCTCTCTAAATTTTAAAATATGCATAAGACTTATTTTCCTTTTTTTTTAATTTACTGTATGACCTGAGTTAAGCAGAAGTAGTAAGATTCATTAAAAGAATATCCCATTTACATTTGCTTCATTTACATGTAAAACTTCTTTAAGATAGTCTGATGAAATAGAAAAATACAGTTTAACATATTCTTCCAAAATGATATTTACTCACTTGTCTGAAAAGAATTACAAAAAGGAAGAAAAATGAGAGCTTCTAAAAATATTTATACATTTTCACTGTTAATGTAGAATTTTATTCTTATAGTTTTCTTAAATGGCACAAATACCATATTGTCTTGTACAAGGTAAAATAAAATCTTACATTTAAATCTTAATGTATAAGCATGTGTTTATAGAAAGTTGGGGTTTGGTGGGATGCACACAATTAAAAAAAATAGAACACATGCTTCATAATAAATATCCTGCAACTGGGCTGTTCCAACCTTTTCAATTAGAACTAATCACTCCTTTAGCCATGACATTTTATGTCCTTTTACATGACATTTTATGGAACTTTCATTTTATTACTAATGACATAACCTCAACTCAAACTAGCTAAAGCTACAAAGGGAGTTAATTGGTTCATACAAAGTGGAAATCCAGGAGTGGAACTGCCTTCAGCTGCATTTCAAATGATGGTGCATACACGAACTCTAAATTCTGTTTTTCTTTTTATTGGCTTTTTACCTATATCAGGTAGACTCTCTCCACATGGTCATAAAAAAGGTCAGTGTCTGCTCCAGATTTACACTGTCCTTACAGGTTTTATCTCACAATCTATGCCCATCCTTCGCAAGGTCTCTTTTTCATCCTAATTGAGCTCCATGTAAATATCCTGGACTGAACATTGACTCATTAAAGATTGCCTAAATTAAGTAGCCATAAAATATTTCTGGAGAATAAAAATTTGCATTTTGGGGTGAAGGTGCAGACATAAACACATAAACAAAATAAATCAACAAGATAGTTTCAGGTTTGAGAAGTGCTATGAAGAAAATGAAGGACATTGTGATAGAGGATACATAGAAAGTAAAGTTCAGAGTGGGCAATAATGGACTTCCTGAGAAAATGACACTTTATAACTCTAAGATAAACATTAAATATAAGATTATTAAAATAACTATAATTATAATAATTTGTTAATAGCTATACTGTGTAAAATATATAAATTATGACATCAGAAACAAAGTATGGAGGGGAGTGTAAAAATATAGAGCATTTATATGTGTTCAAAGTTAAGTTCTTATAAGCTTAAAATACATTGTTGTAACTACAAGGGGTTTTATGTAAGTCACATGGTGACCACAAAACCAAAAGTTATAGTAGATACACAAAAGATAAAGAGAACGGAATCAAAGTATACCACTACAGAGAATCAAGAAATCACAAAGGAAGAGAGCAAGAGAACAAGACAGGAACAAAGGAACTACAAAACACCCAGAAAACACTTAACAAAATGATAATAATAAATTGATACCTATCACGAATTACTTTTAATGGATTAAATTCTCTAATCAAAAGATATGGAGTGGCTGAATGGATTAAAAACAAGACCTACTTATATGCCTGCAAGAGACTTATTCTAGCTTTAAGGACACATTACACTAAAACTGAAAAAATAGAAAAAGATGTTCCAAGCAAATGCAAAACAAAAGAAAGCAGAGGTAGCCTATTCTATCAGACAACACAGACTTTAAGCCAATGACTGTAACAGGAGACAAAGAAAGTCATTATATAATAATAAAGGAATCAATTCATCAAGAAGATATATCACTAGTAAATATTTATGCCCTCCACATAGAAACACCTAAATATATAAAGCAAATGTTAATATACCTGAAGGGGGTAAAATACTGCAATACAATAATAGCAGAAAACTTCAATACCCCACTTTCAACAATGAATAGATTTTCTTTTTTTTTTTAATTTATTTATTTTTGCTGTGTTGGGTCTTCCTTTCTGTGTGAGGGCTTTCTCTAGTTGTGGCAAGCGGGGGCCACTCTTCATCGTGGTGCACGGCCCTCTCACTATCGCGGCCTCTCTTGTTGCGGAGCACAGGCTCCAGATGCGCAGGCTCAGTAGTTGTGGCTCACGGGCCTAGTTGCTCCATGGCATGTGGGATCCTGCCTGACCAGGGCTCGAGCCTGTGTCCCCTGCATTAGCAGGCAGATTCTCAACCACTGCACCACCAGGGAAGCCCCAACAGTGAATAGATTTTCTAGATAGAAAATCAATAATGAAATATTGACTTAATATACATGTTAGGTCAGATGGACTTAACAAACAATTACAGAATATTCCACACAACAGTAGCAGAATATATATTCTCCTCAAGTGCATATGAAACATTCTCCAGGATAATTAATGTGCTAGGTCACAAAACAATTCTTAGCAAATGTAAGAAGATTGAAATCATACCAATCTTTTCCAACCACTATAGTATGAACCTAGAAATCAGTAATAGAAGGAAAACTAGAAATTCAGAACTCTGTGGAAAATAAACAACATATTCCTGAAAAACCAATGGGTCAAAGAAGAAATCAAAATAATCTTGAAACAAATGAAAATGGAAACACAACATACCAAAACTTATGGAACAGAGCAAAAGCAGGATTAAGAGGGAATTTCATAGCAATAAATGCCCACATTAAAAATAGACTAGACTAAAAAAAAAAAAAGAGAGATCTCAATTAAATATAATTAGAAATGAAAGAGGAGACATGACAACTACTACCACAGAAATACAAAAGAGCATGAGAGATTACTATGAATAATTATATACCAAGAAGTTGGATAATCTAGAAGAAATAGATGAATTCCTAGATATATAACACCTACTGAGACTGAAGAAATAGAATATCAGAACAGATAAATAATGAGTAAGGAGACTGAATCAGTAATCAAAAATCTTCCCACGAACAAAACCCAGGACCAGATGGTTTCCCTGTGAATTCTAGTACACATTTAAAGAAGAATTCATACCAATTCTTCTCAAACAATTCCAAAAAAATTGCAGAGAAGGGAAGACTCCCAAACTCATTTTATGAGGCCAGTATTACTCTGATACCAAAGCCAGATAAAGACACTGCAAGAAAAGAAAACTGCAGTCCAATATTCCAGATGAATATAGATGCAAACATTCTCAAGAAAATAATAGCAAACCACATTCGACAGCATATTAAAAATATCATACCTATCATCAAGTGGCATTTATCCCTGGGATGCAAAGGTGGTTCAATCAATAAATGTTATATACCATAATAAGAGAATGAAAGATGAAAATCACATGATCATTTCAATAGATGCAGAAAAAAAGTATTTGACAAAATTCAACATCCTTTCAAAATAAAAAAATATTATCAACTAATTGCATATTGAAAGAAAGTACCTCAACATAATAAAGTTTATATATTACAAGTCCACACTAACATCATACTCAATAATTAAAGGGTGAAAGCTTTCCTGATAAGATTAGGAACAAGACAAGGGTGACCACTGCCAGCACTCATATTTTACTTAGTACTGAAAGTCTTAGCCTGAGCAATTAGGCATGAAAAAGAAATAAATGACATTGAAACAAGAAAGAAAGAATTAAAACTATCAGTATTTGCAGATGCTTATGATCTTATATATAGAAAACCTTAAGATTCCACACCAAAAAAAAAAAAAAAGAGAACTAATAAACGAATTCAGTAAAGTTGCAGGGTTAAAAGTCAACCTGAAAAAATCAATTGCATTTCTATTCCCTAACAAACAACTGTCTGTAAAAAGAAATAGTGAAGATACTATAGATACTATAGCATCAAAAATAATAAGATACTTACAAATAAATTTAGCAGATGAGGTGAAAAATCTGTACATTCACTACTAGACTGATAAAATTAATTGACGAAAATACAAACAAACAAGAAAATATCCCATGTTCATTAATCAGAAGAATTAATGTTAAAATGTTCATATTACCCAAAGCAATCTACAGATTCAATGCAACTTTTATCAAAATTACAATAGCATTTTTTTATAGAAATAGAAAAAACAATCCTAAAATTGTATGACCAGGGAAGACCTCAAGTAGCCAAATCAAACTTGAGAAAAAAAAAGCTGGAAACATCATACTACCTGATTTCAAACTATGTTACAAAGCTACAATAATCAAGACAGTATTGCACTGGCATAAAAACAGACACAAACCAATACAACAGAAGTGAGAGCTTAGAAATAAATCCATGTATAGACAGTCAACAGATATTTTACAAGGGAGTCAAGAAAACTCAGTGGGGAAAGGATAGTGTCTTCAATAAATGTTGTTGGGAAAACTTGATATTCACATGCAAAAGAATAAAATTGGACCCCTATCCTATACCATGCACAAAAATTAACTCAAATTGGTAAGGACTTAAATGTAAGACCAAAAACTAAAACTCCTAGAAAAAAATCATAGGATAAAGTTACTTGATATCAGTCTTGGCAATGATTTTGTAGATGACACCAAAAGCACAAGCAACAAAAGCAAAAATCAAAAATTGGGACTACCTAAACTAAAAAGCTTCTGCACAGCAAAAGAAACAATCAACAAAATGTAGAGGCAACCTACAGAAATGGGAGAAAATATTTGAAGATCATATATTTGATAAGAATTTAATATCTAAAATGTACAAGGACCTTGTATAATTCAACAACAAAAATCCAAATAACCCAATTAAAAAAATGGACAAAATACCTGAATAGACATTTTTCCAAAGAAGACACACAAATTGCAAACAGGTACATGAAAAGGTGCTCAACATCACTAATCATCAGGGAAATGCAAATCAAAATAACAATGAGATATTACCTCACAGTTGTTAGAATGTCTGTCATCAAAAGAACATGAGATAAAAAATGCTCATGAGTATGTGGACAAAAGAAAACCTTGGTGCACTGTAGGTGGGAATGTAAATTAGTGCAGCCACTATAGAAAATGGTTGACAAGTTCCTCAAGAAATTAAAAATAGAACTACCATATAACCCAGCAATCCCACTTCTGGGTATATATCCAAAGTAAGTGAAAGCACTATTTTGAAGAGATATCTTCATTCCTATGTTCACTGCAGCTTTATTCACAATAGCCAAGACATAGACACAACTTAAATGTACCCTGACAGATGAATGGATAAAATGTGGTATATAAATACAATGGAATAGTCTTCAGCCACAAAAAGAAGGAAATCCTTCCATTTGTGATAATATGAATAAATCTTGAGGGCATTATGGTAAGTGAAATATGCCGGATAGAGAAAGACAGATAGTATCATTTATATGTGGAATTTAAAAAAACAATACAAAACAAAACCAAAAAAAAAAAAAAAGTTGCACTTGCACTCATAGAAATAGAGAGTAGAATAGTGGTTGCCAGGAGACGGCCTGTGGGGAAAATGGGGAAAGGTTGGTAAAAGGGTACAAACTTTCAATTATGAGTAAGGTCAGAGTATCTGATATACATAACATGGTGACTATAGTAGAAAATATCGCATAATTGCAATTTGCTATGAGGGTAGAACTTAAATGTTCTCACCAGAAAAATAAACGTGAATACGTAATGTGATGGAGCTGTTAACTTAATTTTGGGAAGTTTTAAACTATCTTACAGTTTTAGCTGTCAGTTATAACTCAATAAATTTGAAAAATATTTGCTATATGAAGTTTTTTTTTAATATGGATGATATCTCACTAATAATGTTCAACTTATAAAATTAGCAAATTTGGTACTATGTTTTATTGATATAAAAAAGTTCCTTAAGAAAGCTTGAGCGCGTGGGCTTCCCTGGTGGCACAGTGGTTGAGAGTCCGCCTGCCGATGCAGGGGACACGGGTTCGTGCCCCGGTCCGGGAAGATCCCACATGCCGCGGAGTGGCTAGGCCCGTGAGCCATGGCTGCTGGGCTTGTGCTCCGCAACGGGAGAGGCCACAGCAGTGAGAAGCCCACGTAATGCAAAAAAAAAAAAAAAAAAGAAAGAAAGCTTGAGCGTGAAGCATTATGCTCTTAGATAAGAGAAAGGTGAAGAAACAATTGCTCAATATGAGGGTTTATTTGAAGAGAGTAATGTGGAAATAATATTTGACACTAGAAGCAATGGAATTTAAACCCAGCAGCACTATATGGGACTAAAGATAGAGACTGCTGAGCCAGAGATCTTAACAAGGGGCAGCAGCAACACTCAGAAGTTAAAGACCTGTCATATGCCATTCTCAGGTGATGGGTACCTGGAAGCAGGGATGTAGCAGACTGTATGGAGGTTGCTCCCTAGAGGAGATGAGTAGGCCCGCCCAGCAGCTGAATGCAGTATGAAGGTTGAGAAACTGGTCTTTTAATACCTTTCAAATAAAGTAGAATGTCTGCAATTTTACCAGGCATTCAAAGAATATACAATATATTTGTAAGAATTTACATTTATCTCAGACAGCAGTTTTTGTGTTGTTACTAATAATGTCTTTTATTCTCAGCTTGTTCTTTTAAGAAACATGGGTGTAATTTGACAATGGATATTGTCCATATGAAAAGAAAAGCCTCAAATAACTTCTTAATAGTTAAGACATTTTAAACTTGCCCGTCTCTTCCCCACTTCTCTTTATAATGATCCTTAAGTAATTAATTTCTGTGAATGTGATTAAATTATTACTGACACAGAGGAGAAACTTATAAATTTCAAATAAACAGTGAGTGGACATGTTTCTGCAAAAAATAAAATCAGAGACACATGTGCCCTCATTATTCTGACAGGTAATATCTCTTCCATAGCTTTTTTTTATAAGTCATTTCTCTTATAATATATACCAAAATAATATCACATATAATCTTTATAAATCAGTCTGTGCATTACAACTATCCCTAAGGTCATTACATTTGTCTTTCAACTTTGTCTAAGTTTCTCAATAAATTCTAGATAAATTATACCTTAATTCAAGATTAAATTCCTTAATAAATCCTCATTAAATGCTAGTGCTTAATGGGAATTCCTGATTTTGTTCTTGTCAAAAGCTTCAGAAAAATATATTACTATCCTAAAGAGATGAAGTTACAGTGAGGAATTTACATTCATTTAAGAATTGTAAGTTTGTGATGGAAAAATAAAGTTTCAGTCTCTGTATAATGGAGGCCAAAGGATCTGAACACAGACTCTGATAATGCAGCCAACTTGATGAATAAATTCATGGAATTGTTCTAATGCACTTTTAAGTAGTTATCTAACTTGATAAAACCTTAATCATGCTGTACACTCTTTAATGCCCAAATCAGAGCCCTGCTGGACTGATTTTAAAGTTATCTGAGCTTTTTTATCCAGTGGGATCAGATAAGTGATGCATGAAAGGGACAATGACTAGTTATGAGCATGAACTTCAGGTTTAGATTAGCTATCAATTTACATATAAATTTAGTCTATGCTTTAGTTTTTAGATGTTACACAAATTGCATTGCTTCACTCACTAAAATTTCTCATTTATTATGGTACATTTATCCCAAGATAACTTAGTTTATGTGTCACTTAAACACTCTCCAACAAACTTTCTATCATTTTCATGAGTACTGATTGAATTTGAATTTTTTATATTATGCTATTCTCTTAGCATTAAATAATCTGAAAAATTTTACTTTATTTCACATTATGAGAAAACTATGTGGAATAATGTGTTTTATGACTGATTAGTATGTTTTCACAGGAGCATTTTGATTTACTAATATTTTGAGGGTTTTGCCTAAGGAAATGGAAAAAAGATTATAGTCACAAATAAATATACAGTCATTTAAATACTTGGTATAGATTCTAAATAGGCCTAGTATAGTCTCTTTTTTTCAAGTAATAGATAGTTATAGTATTTTTCCAATAAATAAGTTCAACAAGATGAGGTAGAGTTATATAAAAACACAATATTTTAAGCAGTCAGAATTTTAGGAATTCCAGTTTATCATACTAAAATAACATAAATCGCTCAGTCAAAGCTTGTGTTTGATTCTCTTAAGCCAGGAGAGAGAAGAGAGAGGGAGAGGGGAGGGAGGGACGAGGGAAGAAAGAAAGGAAAGAAGGGTAAAAGAGACTAAGGAAGGAAAACATAAATCAAGCAGACAAGCTGGGGAAAATGGTTAAAAGTAGATAATTTTTAATGCACAATTAATAATTGAGACTTCTGGCTTTCTACTTTCATTGCAAGTTCATTAGAATACCATCACATAAGAGATTTGAATCAAAAGGCTTCTAGTATGGCAATGTTACATTTTTAGAGACAATAAAATTCTGGAAACAATGCAGACTTCTTATAAAATAGAGTCAAAAGCATCACACTCTGTTATTCCTTTTAGTTTTATCTAGTTTTGTATGAAAATTAACTCCAGCAAACAAAAGCTACATATAGAAGGGGTCTGGGAACATCACATCCGAACCTGACAAATACACGTAAAGTTCAGCTTTAGAGAGAGGCTATGTTTAATCAATGCTTCCTAACTAGTCAAAGAGCTATTTCATTCAAACATATTCCATTTGGGGCTTCCCTGGTGGCGCAGTGGTTGAGAGTCTGCCTGCCGATGCAGGGGACACGGGTTCGTGCCCCAGTCCGGGAAGATCCCACATGCCGTGGAGTGGCTGGGCCCGTGAGCCATGGCCGCTGAGCCTGTGTCCAGAGCCTGTGCTCCGCAATGGGAGAGGCCACAACAGTGAGAGGCCCGTGTACCACAAAAAAAAAAAAAAAAAAAGAGAGAGAGAGAGAGAGAAATTAAGGAAACACTCCTATTTACCATTGCAACAAAAAGAATAAAATACCTAGGCATAAACCTACCTAAGGAGACAAAAGACCTGTATGCAGAAAACTATAAGACACTGATGAAAGGAATTAAAGATGATGCAAACAGATGGAAAGATATACCATGTTCTTGGATTGGAAGAATCAACATTGTGAAAATGACTATACTACCCAAAGCAATCTACAGATTCAATGCAATCCCTAACAAACTATAATGCCATTTTTCACAGGACTGAACAAAAAATTTCACAATTTGTATGGAAACACAAAAGACCCCGAATAGCCACAGCAAGCTTGAGAAAGAACAACGGAGCTGGAGGAATCAGGCTCCTGGAGTTCAGACTATACTACAAAGCTACAGTAATCAACAATATGGTACTGGCACAAACACAGAAATATAGATAAATGGAACAGGATAGAAAGCCCAGAGGTAAACCCATGCACATATGGTTACCTTATCTTTGATAAAGGAGGCAAGAATATACAATGGAGAAAAGACAGCCTCTTCAATAAGTGGTGCTGGGAAAACTGGACAGCTATATGTAAAAAAATGAAATTAGAACACTCCCTAGCACCATACAAAAAAATAAACTCAAAATGGATTAAAGACCTAAATGTAAGGCCAGACACTATAAAAACCTTAAAGGAAAACATAGGCAGAACACTCTATGATGTAAATCACAGCAAGATCCTTTTACACCCACCTCCTAGAGAAACAGAGATAAAAACAAAAATAAACAAATGGTGCCTAATGAAACTTAAAATCTTCTGCACAGCAAAGGAAACCATAAACAAGATGAAAAGACAACCCTCAGAATGCAGAAAATATTTGTTAATGAATCAACTGAGAAAGGATTAATCTCCAAAATTTACAAGCAGCTCATGCAACTCAATATCAAAAATACAGACAACCCAATCCAAAAATTGGCAGAAGACCTAGACATTTCTCCAAGGAAGATATACAGATTGCCAACAAACACATGAAAGGATGTTCAACATCACTAATCATTAGAGAAATGCAACTCAAAACTACAGTGAAGTATCACCTCACGCCAGTCAGAATGGCCATCACCAAAAAATCTAGAAACAATAAATGCTGGAGAGGATGTGGAGAAAAGGAACACTCTTGCACTGCTGGTGGGAATGTGAATTGGTACAGCCACTATGGAGAACAGTATGGAGGTTCCTTAAAAAACTAAAAATAGAACTACCATATGACCCAGCAATCCCACTACTGGGCATACCCTGAGAAAACCATGATTCCAAAAGAGTCATGTACCACAATGTTCACTGCACCTCTATTTACAATAGCCACGGCATGGAACCCACCTAGGTGTCCATCGATAGATGAATGGATAAAGAAGATATGGCACATATATACAATGGAATATTACTCAGCCATAAAAAGAAATGAAATTGAGTTATTTGTTGTGAAGTAGATGGACCTAGAGTCTATCATACAGTGTGAAGTTAAGTCAGAAAGAGAAAAACAAATACCATATGCTAATGCATATATATGGAATCTAAAAAAAAAAATTGGTTCTGAAGAACCTAGGGGCAGGACAGGTATAAAGATGCAGATGTAGAGAATCGACTTGAGGACATGGGGAGGGGGAATTGTAAGCTGGGACGAGGTGAGAGAGTGACATGGACTTATATATACTACCAAATGTAAAATTGATAGCTAGTGGGAAGCAGCCACATAGCACAAGGAGATCAGCTCGGGGCTTTGTGACCACCTAGAGAGGTGGGATAGGGAGGGTGGGAGGGAGATGCAAGAGGGAGGGGATATGGGGATATATGTATTTGTATAGCTGATTCACTTTGTTATAAAGTAGAAACTAACACCATTGTAAAGCAATTATACTCCAATAAAGATGTTAAAAAAAAATTGTCATCTTCACCTGTCCCTTAGTCGCAACAACTGATTATTGCCTTTCAGGATACTCAGGGAATTTTCAGCATCAAAAATGTTCTATACCTGAAGATATAATAGTTATTTATTCACTATCTTTAGACTCATTTGACTGTGGCTTTGTTGCATGTATGTGTTGGTGAGGAGTAGTTGTGTTCATCCATTTGGTTTGTTTCTACCAAAACTACGTTGAATAAGTGGTGAGAGTTGACAACCTTTTCTTGTTCCTTATCTTAGAGGAAATGGTTTCAGTTTTTCACCATTGAGAGTGATGTTGACTTGGGTTTGTCATATATGGCCTATATTATGTTGAGGTAGGTTCTCTCTATGCCTATTTTCTGGAGGGTTTTTATTATAAATGGGTGTTGAATTTGGTTTGAGTTGTTTTTCCATAGATCGTCTCATTTAAGGATTCTGACATTTCAAAAGAAATATATTCAGTACTGAAGATTATGCAGGGTAGCAATTGAGACAGCAATTTGTATCCTTTATTATTTGATTACTTTTTAATACTCTGCTGTTGCTAGCATGTAGTAATGGTGAGTCTGGGAGAAACGTAGTTCCCCTATGGGAATGGTTTATACTTCATATCAAATGTCCATAAAAGATTGAATAGTCTGCTTGTCATTTTTCTCAAGACGATAATAGCATGGTAAAAAAAAACAAAAACAAAAACAAAAACAAAACCTTGGCACTTCAGCTACAAAATTTCATTTAGAAAATGCAAACTCCTAACCAGGTTAATCCAATCTTGACATTGTCTGAAGAATGAGTGTTTTAGACTGGGCTGTTTAAGGAAGATGTTTCCACGGCGTCTATTTATTGTCCTTCATTGGCTTTCTGTCTTGCCAAGTCATTTGGAATCTAACTATCCAGAACATGATTCTCTTCACTAAAGAAAATATATTTCTCAGAATACATTCTACCTTTCATAACAATTCACTTGCTTATAATTAGCAAGACCAAGCTGAAGACCTAAATGGGCACTGAAGCTACAATATAAACAATTTTGTTTTTAACAAGTGTAGAAAGTAAACAATATTTAAACTATTATTTCAAATGTGGAGTTGCAGCATTATTGAAAACAGTTAATATATGTTCTGAAATTCCATTTTGAAAACAAATAAAATAACATGAATCTGCTATGCTTTGTTTCCATAGTCTGAAATATTGATCTTAGCTAGAAAAATCAGTATTTCTATTTAGCCAGTTCAAAAGCTAATTTTTCAGTATGTTATTGTAATGGAAACCTACAGTCTACTGGTAATGAGAAATAACTTTAGAGTCATAGAGTTTGGGCTCAAATCTTGGCTCTACTACATATAATCTGTGCAATCTTAGGGTATTTAAACCATTTGATTCTTGGTTTCTTCCATCGTAAGAAAAAAAATAGCGCTTCCTAATTTACAAGGATTTCTGCTATGACTTCAATTTTGGAGCTTTGTAACATTTATTTCCTGGTTTCCTAAGTGTAATTTAGAAGTGTAATTTTTTTTGCATACTCTAGGGTAAATTCACATTGAGACTTTTTATCCATGTTGCAGAAGGAAGATGTAAGATGAACTTATCTTTGTAAGTGAACTGCTTTTAACTATGACTTCTTGAGAGTCCATTGTCTCTGCCCCACTCAAATCCCTATAGTCAGTGCACCCATCCCCCAGGTGCTGTGGGTACTTGATGCTAATTTCTCATTGTACTTCCTCCCTCCATAAACCACAGTCAAGGACTGCCTGACTTGGGGATGCAAATATCAGTCCCCTTGCCTCAAGGTGGAACCAACTCTGACTTCATTAATGCTCCAAACCTGTCCAGGGGATTTAGGCTGCAGGTAGAGTCCAGCTAAGAATAGATCTTTATTTAACTCCTTCATTCAACTCATTCCCCATCCTTCAGTCTTTTTCTACTGAGAGTACTCCCTCAATAAATCCATTTACTCAAATCACTGTCTCAGGCTCTGCTTCTCAGGGTCCCAATTTAAAACACACATCATTAAAATTGATGAACCAATGATGTGTGTAAGCAGTGGAAAATGTAGCCAGATTTGATTTTGAATTCCACTTCTTCAACTTGGTGAGTGTATAACCTTGGGTTGATACTTTAATCTTTTTTAGTTTCAGCTTATTTCTCTTAAAGGAGGTAAAATCTTTTCTAATGGGATGTTGCAAAAACTGAAAGAGATAATATATATGTATACATATATACACAAACACACGTGGAGCACCCAGCACTGATTTTAGTAATATAAGAGCTGACTATGGGAGCATCTCTTATTTAGGATTTGTTTCTAAAAAGAGACTAAGCAATGTGGAGTGTTAAGAGTTAAGGCACTGGAAAAATAGATATTTTGGTATCATGTAAAGCCAATGATATAAAGCATACAGCCTTGAAAATGAGATTGAGAAACAGTGGGTCAAGCAGCAACTGGGGATGTTTGAAGAAAAGACCAAAGAAGGGGCTTTTGCTCTCTACTGAGATCTACTTGCACAGGGAGGCATCTTACAGGACTCTGGGCTCTCTTCAAAGATTCAGGGACATTAGCAAAACTAAGTCCCCTGATGGTATGAGGTAGAAAAAGTAATTGCCTTGAGGCAAACTCAATCAGCACTGAGGGAGGAAAGAATGACCTCACCTACTACAAGGTTAGTATGAAATGAAAGAACGTGAAGAATTATACAAACAACAAATAGAGGTGCAGGCATTTTAGAAGATATCAAAGGCAGCATTGGTAGTGAAATACTGTTGAAAATGAAAGAAAGGAAAAACTCTTAGGGACTTCCCTGGTGGCGTAGTGGTTAAGAATCGGCCTGCCAATGCAGGGGACACGGGTTCAATCCCTGGTCCAGGAAGATCCCACGTGCCATGGAGCAACTAGGCCCGTGTGGCCACAACTACTGAGCCTGCGTTCTGGAGCCCATGTGCCACAACTCCTGAAGCCCGCACACCTAGAGCCTGTGCTCTGCAACAAAGAAAAGCCACTGCAGTGAGAAGCCCGCATACCACAACAAAGAGTATCCCCCTCTCGCCTCAACTAGAGAAAGCCCACACACAGCAACGAAGACCCAATGCAGCCAAAAAATAAATAAATTAATTAATTAATAAAATTGTAACACAAACCATTTGATTTAAAAAAAAAAAAGAAAAACTCTTAGTAACCAGTGCTAGGCCATGCCAATCTCCTAGGGCAAGGTGCATGCTGAAGTCAGTAGTTTCTCTAAAAAACCACAGAAGATGCATGGTTAATTGGAAATGTCAACAGTTTTTTAAATTATTTAATTTCATTTTGTTTTATATGAGAAGTTCTAAAAGCCACAGTAACTTCCCCTCATGGCCATGATTTTAATTTTTAATATTTTTCTCTGATAACCCTAATAGATAACATTAATGAAAGTTGAGAGCAAACTCTCTGCCTCTACACTCCTCTCCACCTTTTGTGTATTACCTGTCTGTGTTGTGAGAAGCATAGAAAGCACAGTTGCAAAATATAATAAATTTTCTTATGTAGCCTGTGTATTGTGCTAAGAGATTTGCGTTTATTATTTTAGCAAATACTTACAAAAAACATATATATTAGTTTAGAGTTTTCTCTAGTATTACAGATGAAGAAACTTTGACTCAGAAAGTTTTGTGTAATTTTCCCAATAAGATAAAATTAACAGTTGATCATGTTTCACATCTTAATTAACGTAACTCCAAATTCTGGGCAATGGCACACCAAATAGGTGGTTTCAGGATCTTTTCAACAACTCCATAGTATCTCCCTGTGCAAAGTCAGGTGAATTGAGGTTTTCTTAATCATTCTACCTAAAATATAAATAAAAGCAATCTCATAAATTTTGCTATTTTTATGTATCTCTACCATACAATCTAATTAAAATATTAGCCTCCCTTCTAATTGCATGGGTTATCACCTCTAAGCTCTACCCATTCCAAAATATGAAAGCTGCCATTCAACTATGTTTTTTAGACAAACATAATTGGGGTAAACAAAGAGAATTCTACCCCTGTAGAAAAATTGGAAAAATTATAATTATTGTCCTTCACTGACTCACTTTAATTATTTAAGAATGATATTTCTTAAGAAGTAAGTCTATTCTGGATTTGACATAGTCACAGTGTCTTCTGCGCTGATTTCTGGATTTTCCTATTTTATACAAGAATGTCAATTTCAGTGTTCCTAAGTGTCATGTATTTAAATTCTCAGTCTTTAAAAAAGGACTAGTGAATTTCCAAACTAGGTCAATTTTGGAACCAGTTTGAAATAATTGGTAAAAAACTTAAAGTTACAAACCAAATTAGAAAATTCTTACATTCTCTTCCACCCTAGGGGGTGGTGGTGCAGCTTATGAGCATTTGAAGATCTGGGGTCTGCGGTATCAGCTGTGTAAAGGGGCCAGCAGGTATAAATGAGTGAACTGGGCTATGTGTAGAAACAAAAAAATTGTACAGTCCTAAGCGTGTCTAAGGGAGACAGAAATTGTTACTCAACATCATCTGATTATTGCCCTGAAAAATCAGGCATAGCACTGCCAGATTTAGTTTATCAAGAGAAACCAGAAATTCAGATTTTCTTACCTAATTTTTGATTTGTAAACATTTCTAACTAATTTTTAAGAGTTTAAATATAGTGTGAACCAAACAAAACACTTCTTTCTGCCAAATTTGCCCTAAATGCTACAGTTTTCAACTTATTTTATTAAACGAGTATATTCAGTAGTGGGCTCTAGGATGGTGCTAATTATCTGTTACTCTTGGCTCTCACCTCAATCTAATGTGTAACTATGATATATATAGGACAGGGCCATGGAAACTTTTCCTACCAAAGGTCACTAATTCATCATATCTCCTATTAAGAAAAAACAAGAAACCTAATTAACTACCTGATAGGTTTTTAAAGACTGAATATTATAATATGGACCACAAAATCATTTAATTTATGGGATAAAATGCATTTTAGTTCCCTGTAATCACCTATGAAAGATAGGGAAGAGGACAGTTGGAAAGTCATCAGGATAAAAGAGGTAGAGGGAAAAAGGAAGGGGTTGAGGAGAAAATGGTGAGAGTAGGAAAGAATGAAAGGGTTAACTGATCATAGAGTGAGGGTAGAATGTCCTAAGAGTATTAGAAGAAAACTTTTTTTGCTCCATGGTGCATCAGAGAACATTTCTGTAGTCCAGGTAATGGTTAAGAGAGTAACTCTCTAGAGCTCAATTCCTGACTCTTAACAGTTACGTGCCCTGTGACCACAGGCAAGTTACCTAACCTCTCTAAACCTCAGTTCCCTTATCTGTAAAACTGGCATACTAATAATATCTACATTTGATGATTTTTAAGAAATAATTAACGAATTATTTGTAAAGTACCTAGAATAATGCCTGACATATTATGAGCAATCAATACATATTAGTATTATATTGTTTTAAAATTAAGATGTAGTAGCAGTAGTTTATTTATTTATTTTTTTAACCTTGGTAAGTGTTTACCGTGCTTCAAATTTGATTTCAGGTTTTTCCAAATTTTATTTTTTAAATACAGCTCCCTCCCCTCCCCCCATGACTCTGAAGATTTCTGAAGTTGGCAAAGGAGTAATACATGTGCATGAGCGTGTGTTTAAATTTCTTTGAAAATAAGATCTATCCTAAATCAGATTTTCAGTAGTTTGCGTCTGCTCCGGGCATTGTTCTTTTCTGCAGAATTACTTTAGGTATTGAATTCATAACACAGGAGCCAAAGAATTGTAAGATCAGGTCTGTGTTTTATAATGTTCGCTTTTTCCCCTACCATCTCCTATGTGGTGTGGTTTTTGCACAAGCATTCAATTTAGAATTAGTTCAGTGGTTAATTACAAGTCAGCCTGGGTGGACCATTTTATTTCTGATGTTTACTGATCCTGGTGAAGTGAAGATCACTGTTGGATGGCAACAGAGATTGAGTCTCTAAGTGACATTTATCACAGTAGTAAGAAGCATTGTCATGAATTGTTGAAGAGGATAACGTGACTGAATTTTATCCACTTGATGAATTAATTAAATTCCTCGATTAATTAATTTCTTTTTAGAGAATCTATGTAAGCTCACTAGAAAAACACAGCCCTTAACTAATTCCTGATGAAATAATTTAATTTCCCACTGCCATTATGTCTTCATTTGGAAACACTCACTTCATTTGTTTTAATTAAAAACATTTTTAAAGACTTTCTTTAGAGCAGTTTTAAGTTCACGGAAAAATTGAGTGGAAGTTTCCAGAGATTTCCTATATACCCTCTGCCCCCCAAGTGGCATAACCTCCCTCATTATCAACATCCCCCACCAGAGTGGTACATTTGTTACAATTTATGAATCTACATTGACACATCATAATCACCCAAAGTTCATAGTTTACATTACTATTTACTCTTGGTGTTGTATATTCTATAGGTTTAGACAAATGTATAGTGACATATCCTTCATTATGGTATCATATGGAGTGTTTCTACTGCTGTGAAAATCCTCTGTGCTCTGCCTATTTATCCCTCTCCCCTGACCCAACCCTGGCAATCACTGACTTTTTTTGTTTTCATAGTTTTACCTTTTCCAGAATGTTATTTAGTTGGAATCATGCAGTATGTAGCCTTTCAGATTGGCTTCTTTCACTTAACATTATGCATTTGTTTCCTCCATGTCTTTTCAAGACTTGATAATTCATTTCTTCTTAGCAGTGAGTAATATTCCATTGTCTAGATGAACGACAGTTTGCTTATCCATTCACCTACTGAAGGGCATCTTGTTTGCTTCCAAGTTTACCCAATTATGAATAAAGCTGCTATAAACATCCATGTGCAGGTTTTTGTGTGGACATATGTTTTCAACTCCTTTGGGTAAATCCCAAGCAGCATAATTGCAAGATTGGTAAGAGTATGTTTAGTTTTGTAAGAAACTGCCAAGCTGCCTTCCAAAGTTTTTTTCATTTTTTAATATGTGACTTCAGAATATCATTTTATTTTTCTAAATAATTTTGAAGTTAATTTGCAATGGTGAAATAAGTGATGCCTCCCTTCTTTCCTTCCATATTTATAATGCTAAAAGAATTCACTTCCATCACCCACTCAAATTAAAGACTAGGCCAATGCTTTGTATTTCATAATTAAAGAATTATCCCTTTTACTTCATCTTCTACATTATGAACTTATTTCTGGCTTTTTGTTTCAGTCCTTACCTTATGATTTTATTAGACTAACAACTCTGGTCCAGCTTCTAAAATTATCATCTTGAGTTAGAAATATGTGTCATAACAGTCTATCCAAAGCATTGAAAAAGCAGAAATTCAGTGACATGAGAACTTAAAGAAAAAGAAAATTTTTAAAGACTGACAATGGTTGGATTGGTTCTTGGCAGTGCTAGAAATAAAATTTTTTGTTATTATTATCATTTTCACCCATTTCCATTCCTGGAGGTGTAGAGTAATTTTGGAGGTAATTTTAATTTCATATACTTTTCACTTACAGTTTGTCAATTTAAACCAGTTATAGATCTATGTAAACTGAAAGCAAGGCTTATTTAATTCATCAATAACAGAAATTTACAGGAAAAGAACTTTACTGCTGCCTATTTTATACATATGTCAACTTTCAAATACATCTTTCATTCTTTCTCTCTCAGAATTCACACACACACACACACACACACACACACAACCTTGTTATTTGTGGATTTTCTTTTTATGAATTCACTTACTTAGTAAAAGTTATTTGTAAGTGCCAAATCAATATTCATGGTGCATTTGTGATCATTCATGGACATCCATCTGCACAGAGTGGAGGAAAACTTGGGTTGGCCCCATGTACACATTCCCAGATGAGGTCAAACAAGGCATCACTCTGCTTTCTTCTTTTGGTTCTCATGTTGTATATGTGTGCATGTCACAGACTACTTAGTGGCGTATTTTTCACATTTTTGTGCTTTTTTTGGTGATTTTGTTTTTTAAAATGGGTTCCAAATATAGTGCTGAAATGCTGTCTAGTGTTCCAAGTATAAAAAAAGCTGTGATGTGCCTTAAGAAGGAAATATGTGTATTAGATAAGCTTCATTCAGGTATGAGTTATAGTGCTGTTGACCATGAGTTTAATGTTAAAGAACCAATAATATATATGAAATAAGATGTCTTTAAATAGAAACACACACAAAGCAAGGTTATGCATTATCAGTTGAGGAAAATATGACCAGAGGCTCACTGGAGCCTAATCCTGTATTCCCCTACGAGTAATAATTCTGTATTCACTAATTCAGTGTTTATTGTGACTTTATAGGATGTGAGTACCACAAATAATAAGAACGGACTGTATGTAACTTATTGAGGTTTAAATACCTATGTATCTATCTTAACTGTATAGTTACTCCATATTTACCTATTCGTGTACATAAACACACACACTCATATACACATGTATGTATTTTTCACAAGCTCCTTTACATGCTACCAAAATTTAAGGACCACTGGTTTATTGGGATATGGAGTTTAAGGAAGTAAGACTAAGCAGTTTAGATTCAATTAGATAATACAAGTTGTCTAGCATTGTTTATGCTTTTCTTGTGAAATAGCAATTCTGGCAGTTGAATCACTTTATGATTTTAGTAATAAATCCTTTTCTGGGAGTTAAACAGCCTCCAAACCCTTTCCCTAATGTACTTGAGATTCCTTATTCCTAGTTATTGTTGTCATCTTCTTTGCCAGCTTACTTCCAATTGGTTTTCCTCAGCAGGACTTTATTTGTTAACAGTAGCTGTTCACATTATGTCTTAAGCTGGGAAGTGATGATACCAGCAGGTAAAATGAAGAGTACCATGCCACAGCATGCCACCTCTAGGGCTTTTTGGCTTCCTAGAAAATAGTTAGCAATGCAGTGTGTCATGCCTAGAGACTATTTACCTTCCTTGTAAATACAGCTCTTCAATCTACCTGTACCTCACTACAGGACCATCTTTTTTATTTTTTTATTATTTTTTAAAATTAATTTTTATTGGAGTATAGTTGCTGTACAATGTTGTGTTAGTTTCTTGCCTTACAGCAAACTGAATCAGGTATACACATACACATAGCCACTCTTTTTTAGATTTCCTTCCCTTTTAGGTCACCACAGAGCACTGAATAGAGTTCCTTGTGCCATACAGTAGGTTCTCTTAGTTATCTATTTTATATGTAGTAGTGTATATATGTCGGTTCCAATCTCCCAATTCATCCCACCTCCCTCCCCCCTTGGTAACCATAACTAAAGGACCATCTTTCATTCACCATGTTTAAGACGTTGCCTTCTCCATCACTTGTTTTTATTATTTTCCATTTCCTAATTAGACTAGAGTAGAACACATAGGCAGATATCCATTCAGTTATTCATTCATTCAATAGTTAGTGACTGCCAACTATGTGTCAGACACTGTGTGAAACAGTAGAATACATGACAATGTTTTCAAAGGGCTTTCAGTTTAAAGTGGGAGAAAGAGAAATTAAGCAAGAAAACAAATTTGATTGTTACAAGGAGTGATAGGACTATGAGGGGAATAAAGCAAGGGAATGGAATAGGAAGTAGCCAGGATTGAGGTGGGAGAAAGGTTGATTCTTTGATTATGTTGGCCAGGGAAGAGAGAGAGAGAGATCTCCTGAAAGAAGATTTGGAGCTAGCTCTACACCTGAAGTAGTACTGAAAAGGCTAGTCAGCACATAAAACATTTATATTACTGTGCTCTAACAATAACCCTGATTACTCTAATTATGCATGGTAACTGGTAACAGCAAAAATTAACCTACCTAAAGACTCTCACAGACTACTAGAGGAAATAATGTATTATTTTTTTAAATATAATTTACAATAGAAGGGGAGATGTGCCATAAGAGGATACAAAGTCTTTGAGGAAAGTGATATTACTTTCCACTGTTGTTATTCATTCATTCATGTAAGCATTCACTGTCAGAAAAGTTCCTAGAAAAGTTAGTATTAATTAAACAGTGATTGAATGAGTGGTTGGAAAATGTCTCTCTAGACAGAAGAATTAGCAGGGTTTAGAGATAGAACTCATACCTAGATTGTAAAAAGACATGACTATCAGGCTATCAGTCTGGCTTTTATTCCTATTTTACAGATGTTTTAAGAGAGGAAGTGACATGATTAGCATTGTGCATTAAGGCATTTTTACATTGATATTGAAAGGATTGTTGCAGGAGGCAGGAAACTGGAGGAGGACCCCCAAGTGGGCATTGCAAAAGTTTTGAGAAGACTGAACATCACAGAAGAAAAGAGAATGGAAAGAGGGTGATGGGAGTGGTAACATTTGGCGATAGAAGAAAAGGACTATTGACTTTAAGAGGGCTGAGTGAATTTGCTAACGTGCTACATGAAGTGTTGAAGCAGGAAAATGATGGGAGATTTGAAGAATGCTTGGTTTTGAGGCTCTGAGACTAAGAAGATGATAATACAGTCCTTAGAATGAATTGAGAAGAATTCCCTTTGCATCTGTCTTCAGGTAGAGGTTGAAGAGAATTTACATAAGTTCTCCTCTAAATGTTAGCTAGAATTAATCAGAAATCCAAAACTAATCCAACATTCAAAAATTCATTAGTTAAAAAGCTAATGCAATGCATCACATCAGCAGGCAAAAAAAGAAAAATCATATGGTCGTATTTATAGGTACAGAAAACATTTGCCAAAACTCAACATGATAAAGAACATTTCAACTACAAAAACAGTACAAAGAAAAAACTTCAGCTCACATTATACTTAATGATGAGAAACAGTGGGCTGTGGCCCTAAGACTGAGGCCAAGGCAAGGATTTCTCCTCTCACCATATGCATTCAACATCATACTGGGTGTCCTAACTAATGCAATAAGACAATGGAATAAGACAAGACAAGAAATAAAGTTTATACAGATTGAGTTACATGAAATAAAACTGTTTGCAGATGACATGATTATCTATGTAGAGAATACAAAGAATTTATCAAAAAAAACTCTGGAATAATAAGTGGATATAGCGTGCTTATAGGATACAAAATGTAAAAAAGACAATTGCTTTCCTGTGTACCAGTAATGAAGAGTTAGAATTTGATAATAAAGACACAATACCATTTATATTGGCACTAAAAAGTTAAACGTTTAGATATTTATCTAACAAAGTATGTAGAAGATATATTTGTACAAAACTACAAAGCTCTGATGAAAGAAATCAAAGAAAATCTAAATAAATGGAGAGAGATTCCAAGTTCAGGTTTTGGAAGACTCAATATTGTTAAAACCTCAGTTTTTCCAAACTTGATATACTGATTCACTACCATCCCAATTAAAATCACAGCAAGTGATTTTGTGAATAGTGACCAACTGAGTCTAAAGATTGTATGGAAAGGCAAAATCAAAGGAGTGAGATTATCTGTCTTCAGGACTTACTATAAAGCTACTGTAATCAAGATACCATGATATTGGTTAAAGAGTAGATAGATCAATGGAAAACAGTAAAGAACCTAGAGAGAAAACCACCAAATAGAGTCAACTGTTCTTTGACAAAGAAGCAACAGCAATTTGATAAAGAAAGAATAGTCTTTTAAACAAGAGATGCTAGATCAACTGGACATCCACTATCTGCATGAAAAAAAAATCTAAACACAGATCTTACATCTTTGACCAAAAAGCACCTCAAAATGTATCATACATGTAAGTGTAAATGTGAAACTCTAAAATTATTAGAAGATAACAAGGTAATATCTAGGTGGCCTTAAATTTGATGATGAGTTTTTATTTTTATTTTATTTATTTTATTTTATTCTTTTAACATTTTTATTGGAGTATAATTGCTTTACAGTGGTGTGTTAGTTTCTGCTTTATAACAAAGTGAATCGGCTATACATATACATATATCCCCATATCTCCTCCCTCTTGCATCTCCCTACCACACTCCCTATCCCACCCTTCTAGGGGAAGCACTGACCTGATCTCCCTGTGCTATGCAACTGCGTCCCACTAGCTATCTATTTTACATGGGGTAGTGTATATATGTCCATGCCGCTCTCTCACTTCGTCCCAGCTTACCCTTCCCCCTCCCCATGTCCTCAAGTCCATCCTCTACCTCTGCGACTTTATTCCTGTCCTACCCCTAGGTTCTTCAGAACCTTTTTTTTTTTTTTAGATTCCATATATATGTGTTAGCATACGTTCCATGAAATAAAACAACTGATGCTGGACTTCATTAAAGTTAGAGACTTTTGTTTTGCTAAATACTCTTTTAAGAGAATAAAAAGACAGCCATAGACTGAGAGAAAATATTTACAAAAATATCTGATAAAGGACATGTATTCAAAATATAAAAAGAACACTTAAAACTAATAAAAAAGGGTAAAAGGTCTAAACAAACAGCTCATTAAAGAAGATGTACAGATGGCAGATAAGCATATGGAAAGATGCTCACTAGGAAATTGCAAAGTAAAACAATGAGGCACCATTTTATATCTATTAGAATGGTGAAAATCTAAAAAACGGACAGTACCAAATGCTGATGAGGATCTAGAACAACAAGAGTTCTTGTTCACTGCTCATGAGAATGCAAAATCAAACAGTCATTTTGGAAGACAGAAATCTTCCTACAAACTAATCATAATCCTTTTATCATAGGATCCAGCCCTCCCAGGTATTTACTCAGGTGACTTTAAAAAATATGGCCACACAAAAACTTCCACACAAATGTTTACAGCACCTTTATTTGTAATTGCCAAAAATTGGATAAACCAACTGTCCTTCATTAGGTGAGTGGATAAACAAACTGTGGTTCATCCACACAGTGGAATATTATTCAGAAATACTAAAATGAGCTATCAAGCCATGAAATGACATGGAGAAATCTTAAATGCATATTGCTGAATTAAAGAAGTCAGTAGGAAAAAGCTACATACTGTATGATTCCAACTATGTGGCATTCTGGAAAAGGCAAACTTATAGAGACCATATAATAATATCAGAGATTCAGGTAAGGGGGAGGGTGAACATGTGGAGCACAGGGGATTTATAGGCCAGTGAAACTATTCTATGTGATACTGTAATGGTGGATACATGATATTATACATTTGTCAAAATCTATAGTACTGTGTGTAGAACACAAAGAGAGAATCCTACTGTAAACTATGGACTTTAGTTAAAAATAATATATCAATATTAATAATATATCAATACCGGTTTATCAGTTGCAACAACTGTGCTTCACTAATGTAAGATATTAATAACAGGGAAAACTGAATGGTGAAGAAGTGGTATTATAAGAATTCTCTGTACCATCTGCTTATTTTTCTGTAAACCTAAAACTGCTAAGAAAATAAATTCTATTACATTTTTAAAGCTGATGTTAGGTACAGAATAAAAAATAATTTCATTCCATCTTTTCTATTTGGTATTAGATAATGAAATCTAGTGTTGAAAATTATTGTCACCAGTCACTGTGTAGAAATACTAACATGCCTTGTGAATTTGTATAAAATAATTAATTGGGATAAGGGTTGACTGCAGTGGCCCTTAAGTGGCTAGAAGGTATTTTAAGTAGTTCAGAGGAAGAGAGCAATCAGTGATTCCAGGAGGGAAAACTGCGTGTGTTGAGTCATGGAGATGGTAGTAACTATGTCGTGGGACAATTATACTGGAGGCAGCAGCATATGTTAGAGGTAAAAAGTAGTTTAAGTCAGGATTATGGAGAACTTTTACTGTCAAGGGGAGCTATTTACCCAATCAAGTGGGCTCAGCAGTTATCTGAACAAAGTAGTGTTAAGGATTAAATAAACACTATTATGGGAATGCTCATAGCCCAGCGCTCAGCATATGCCATAGTGTATGGACTCTATAAATATTAAATTTCCTTTCCTTTCATATAATTATTATCATGGTTAAATTTACTCTCAATCAACTTTCAACTTATTAACTAATAGGATTTAGCTAAGGTTAGTTAATAACTCATAATCACCAACCATTGGGGATCAAAACACATTTAGTACCCTCAAGTAAATTATTTAAAAACATATTTTTCCCTCCTTCAGTTATAATGCTAATTTATCAATGCATATGATATATTTTTGTTTGAATTACAAGCTTCTAAAGGGCATACCTTTGTAGTTTTATCATTTAAAGTAAACCTATTTATATACTTAGTGATCATTAACTGAATAGTGATTATGTATTAAATAAATCATTGAGACACAATTGATAAGATATGATTAGAACCCAAATTTATGAACTAAAATGTTCTGTAAGTTGGAAGTTCCATGCTGCCTTTCACTTTTTGGTCACATAATAACTAAATTCTTTTCTTTTTCCAAGAGGGTGAGGGTATGACTATTTTTAGAAATATCTATTACTTGAAAAAAAAACATTTAGCAGGCATATGTAGAGAATTTTCTTGTATAAATCAAAATTTACTCAGTTGGTCCTTTTTAAAAATACAATTTAATTTTCATATATCCTCGTGACATTCAAATGTTATTTGAATGTTTAATGAATATTAGTAGAGATTCATCTAAAAAAACTAGCCCAACTGATTTACAATGATGCAGAGCCCCAGAGATGAGGAAATGAGGAGGCCTCATGTAATGAGGCAAGGGTGCTATGATGACTGCACAGTTGCACGATCAGGAAAATGTAATTAATGGAAGAACAACACTTCTGTGGGTGCCTAGTTGCTAATTAACCTATTCACAGTTAAATCAAGAAGAAACAAAACTTTGGGGGAAAGAGGCTTGCCTATATTCAAAGGAAATTTTAAGACTGCCATTTCTATTTTTCATTTCTGTGAGATTTCATTGTTTAGCGTAAAATCTGAAATTACTACTTTCAGTGTACAAAATTCACTATTCAAACTTTGAACTTCCAAACTTCTTCAAGATTGTCCCAAGTTAATTTCAGCATGGTGTTTGTTTTTCAGTATATTAATGGATTTTTTGCCTAAAAAATAACTTCAGGATATTCTACTCACCATCCCTCCACAGCCTTCACTATTAGTATGAGATTTAATTACTTAATAGAACTCATTAGAGATTTAATATTTAATTCTAAAACTCAATGAAAGTATAACACACAGTTATCATTTATTAATATATTTGTCTTATGCAAGTTATGAATATATGTTAAGAAATTAGCTTATATTTTATACCTTCACTAAACACTTGACTGTGTAATCTTGGTAATCTCCCTTCTTGATTCTCTCTCTGTCAGTGTAGTGTTGTCAGTGTAGTGGTAGCCCTGCCATCATATCTATTATTCAGCCTATGTTATGTAGCACAAAAGGGAAAATAACTTCAAACAGACTGCCTGACTCAAAGTACTGAAATAGTTTTAGTCCAATCTCCCTGACACAGACTATAGAAGCGTTGGCGAAAGCAAGAATTCACTACAAAGTTCCGATTTTCCCTCATAACATTACATCCATACCATTACAATCTAAAAAAAGCTAAATCCCCACATCACCATTATTTACCATCAGCATTGCCCAAGAGATGTGAAAGGGGTTGTGTGTTAACCTAACAAATCTTCTCATAAAAATGTAATATCTCATAAAATAAAAGGAGAGGGACTTCCCTGGTGGCACAGTGGTTAAGAATCCGCCTGCCAATGCAGGGAATATGGGTTCGAGACCTGGTCCGGGAAGATCCCACATGCCTCAGAGGCACTAAGCCCGTGTACCACAACTACTGAAGCCCACATGCCTAGAGCCCATGCTGCGCAACAAGAGAAACCACCGCAGTGAGAAGCCTGTGCACAGCAGCAAAGAGTAGCCCCCATTCGCTGCAACTAGAGAAAGCCCATGTGCAGCAGTGAAGACCCAAGGCAGCCGAAAATAAATAAGTAAATAAATTCATTAATAAAATAAAAGGAGAAAGATTTCAATCAATTATTGCTTGATTTGAACATTATATTTTACACAGCACTGGGTCTCATTTTATTGAATGGGTAACTGATAGAAATTGAAAAGTAAGGTTCTGAAATGCCATTCTAATATTGCATAATTCAGAGAAAGAGGTTGTGTCACATTTCCCCCCAAAATATGTCACTGAATGTCTTATTAAATTTTTGTATCTCCTCAACCACCCCCTCCCCCATCAAACTTGGAGGTATGTGTATGAAAGAGCTTACAATGTTCAAGCCTACCTTTAAGGTCTTGATTGTATTATGGAAGATAGGGAAAAAAGAGTGAGTTAACCAATTTTCCAGGAAATGTTTGTAATTGAATAGCAAGGTGAATATGGAGTTGATTGAGACATGAGATATTATGGGGATTTAGAGATGGTCTGACATATTTTTCAGAATGATTTGAATCAATTTAGAGACTTCTGAGGGAGTTGTTTCTTCAAGAGATTTTTTGTGTGTGTTCCTAAAATGAGCTGCAGTCCATAGTCTGTTGTAGAGCAGTTCTCAAATGTAAGGATGCATTAGCATTGCTTTGAGGGCTTGTAAAAACACAGATTGCTGGCCTCAGCCTCTCAGAGTTGTAGGTTCATTGGTTCTAGGATGGGGCCTAATTGCATTTCTAATAAGTCCCCAAGTGATGCTAATGTTGCTGGTCTGGGGACTGCACTTGAGGAACATTAACTGCTCTAGAGAAAGTACAGTCATTGAATAGCCACAGAATTGATCAAATAATTTGGAAGTCAAAAGAGTTACATCTTCTAAATACCTTTTTAGCAATACCTTTCTGAGAAGTTCTGGAATTTTAAATCAGCTCTCTGGCTTCTGTCTGTATCCCTTTGGAATACAAACCCAAATAACATGGTTGCTAAATTTCGTTCCTTTTTTATCATGTCCTATTCCACCCCCCCAAACCCCGTCCCCCAAGCCCTGTGTTGTTACGCCTTTGAAATTGTTCAGAAATATTCAGTGATTCAGTTCAGTGCTCTTGGGAACAACAGAAATGGAATATTATTAAAAATTACAGTTTTTAAAAAGTCAGAAATAAAGGCAATATTTTTCAGACTAAATTTTAGATAATTACTACTTCCACACCTTAAATTAATAATACTTCATGCTTATGTATGAAACGTATTCCAAATGAAAGATCTCATCTCTGTATTTGTGCTTGTTTCATATACAAACTTTCTTTTAAAATCTTAAGAATCTAACTAGATTATGTTAACATTTTTGAAAAATAACAGCAATTTACCTCCTCCAAAAAACTGATGAAATAGAGCAAAAATGCTGATGTTTCTCCTACTGATTCAAAACCATTTTAAATGTTTACTTTATTCAAATGAAAGACAGTGATGCATGGGCTGAGCTGAGTATTTAATTTGAGATATACAGTGTTGTTGTGCACATAGATTGACTTGTTTTTAAATAGGTTTTTGTTATCTCTACTTGAATTACTATCCCTTCCCATTTCCCAAATGTGTTTACCAAGTATACACCCAACATTCTTCCTTTATCTGTCCTTCTCTTTTTCATTATCCTACTTCCAGCCATTTAATCTTTGCAAAATAACAAGATACTTGAGTGTATTTTTGTTGAATATATATATATGCTTATGTTATCTTTCTCATGTAGTTCCAGAAGGTAAAAATCTCCGATGGTAAAAATATTGTCTTTCAATGCAACATGTACCACGTGACTCCTAGAACACTTTGGGCACTTAATGACCTTTAGAACACCATCCTTGATATCATTATCATCAATCATGGAACCTGTTCTCAGTTCTGATTCAATTAGACATAGCTTAAATAAGGATCTTCTCTTATGTTTCAAGTTGCCATTCAACCCTGACAGCTTCTCTCTTTCAAATACATCTGCTCTCTTTCAAATAAGTTTTGTGTGCATTTTATACCTCTAATGCGGTACCTCCAGATTAGTGACAGAGAAGTTAATTGAAATGAGCAAGCACTTAGTGATGAAAGTGTGTTGGGTTCAGAATGAGAATACTAACCTGTTTCCACATGACTAACCAGGATTGCACAAAAGTAAATCATCATTGAAATGTAGTCATTCTCTCAATCACCTAATGATTCTATTATTTATATGCAGACAGATGCACACAGGGCACTCCATTATCTTTAGAAACACCATAAACTTAGCTGCTTATATACATCCTATAATTATAGAGCAGAAATATAAGATACAAAATGAGTTTCATGGATAAATCATCTATAGTAGTGTATAACCTGAAACACCATTTGTCCCTTTGAAAAGCTGAAATGTTTTAGAACCTGAAAAATCTATTGAATTTATTTTCATGTATGGTGTGCTTTGTTCAGATGGAATTTTATGTGGCAACATTTTATGTAAAAGATAAAAGCAAATGTTGTAAATTAAACCAGGTTGGGGAGGTTGGCTGACTGAATTGCCTTTCACTCCAGCAGTTCCAAAAGGATCTCCATGCTAAGTCCAAAGATCTCAAAGCAGCATGAAAACCACTGTATTTGAAGGTTAATTCATGGACTGTTTTTCTTCAGAGCATTTTTACCATAGAACATATTATATACAATATTTTATTTTCTTACTAATTAATGAGGTAATTAATTAACTTACATTGGGATTTAAGTTGTATGAAGGGAGGGACTTTTTTTTTTTTTTGTGGTACGCGGGCCTCTCACTGTTGTGGCCTCTCCCGTTGTGGAGCACAGGCTCAGGATGCCCAGGCTCAGCGGCCATGGCTCACGGGCCCAGCCGCTCTGCGGCATGTGGGATCTTCCCGGACCGGGGCATGAACCCGTGTCCCCTGCATCGGCAGGCGGACTCTCAACCACTGTGCCACCAGGGAAGCCCAGGGAGGGACTTTTTTATTGGCTTGATACATAGTGAGTACTCAGTAAATACTTTTGTTGAATGAGTGAGTAAGTGTATCCATGAATGAATACGTTTACTAAATTACTAATACATGAAGATGATAGGTCCCCAGGATTTAAAAAAAAAAAAAGGTAAGACACAATCACTGACCCAAAAGAACACATAAAGTAGTTGAAGTAGATAACATGTCTACAAGAAAACATCTAATAACATAAGCCAGTACATAATGGATACCTCTCCAATGGTACAGGAACTGTGTTCTAATGTAATTTGGACAAGGGGAAACTGAATTAAGTAGATCAGGAGAAGATTCACTGGGGAAATGACTAGATGTGTGACCTTACATAATTTGCTTAAACTTTCTGGGCCTCAGCTTCCTCATATAAAATCAGGTTTTTCTAGCCAAGTGAACACTTAGATCCCTTGGATTTTTAGGCAAAAAAATAGATTTTGAATGCATAGTAAAAATCTGAACTAGAGAGGCAACAATCTCTCTGCAAATATGCCTTGAGAACTTAATCAAAAGATAAGCTGTTTTGAGCTCTATACTACACTATACTCTGACATGGCTGCAGTTTGAATTTGATGAAGTTAAACTGAAGTTTAAAGAAAATTTAATAGAAGTAGAAGTAATTTTTAAAATGTTTTTTTCTGACTCAGTGTGCATAGAAATTCATAAGTGGCGTACTGAAGCAATACCTCAGGTGACATCACACAACTTTGTCCTACACAGAGGTACAGCTGTGGGCAAGTCTTAGATGCAGTAAACCAAGTAACAGTTACCTTCTATTTTCTTTAAATGAACTATTTTATGTATGAATAATAAAGATACAGAAAAGTAAATACAACTAATTTCGTAGCTTAATGCAATTTTACACAATGAACATACCTATATAAACCACCACCAGGAATAAGGAAATTGAATATCACCAGCATTATAGACACTCCATATAGCTCTCTGCTAGTTGTTACCCACCCCAAAGGCAGTAGCTATTCTGACTTCCACACAGTATATTTGTTGTTTTTATTTCCCTAAGTGGAATCATACACTAGATACTGTTTTCTTCTTTCACTTAAACTTACATTTATGGGATTTATAACACTTACACTGTAATGACTAACATATTTAGAATTAAAGAATCTTACTATTCTCTACACATTTTTTTGTTCTTTTTTTCTGTTTTCCTTCTCATTGAGTGATCACGTATTTTTAAACTTATTGTTATTCCTTTTTATGATCTTTTGTTATTTTTCTTTTATGTTCATTTAGTGATTTAAGTCTAAATCTTAGTCTTAAACACGTTTCAGGAACCCTTTACATTCTTAAAAATTACTGAGGATCCCAAAGATCTTTTGATAATGTGGGCTATATATATATATATATATATATATATATATATATATATTTTGTTGTGGTACGCGGGCCTCTCACTGTTGTGGCCTCTCCCGTTGCGGAGCACAGGCTCCGGATGCGCAGGCTCCACGGCCATGGCTCATGGGCCCAGCTGCTCCACGGCATGTGGGATCTTCCTGGACCGGGGCACGAACCTGTGTCCCCTGCATCGGCAGGCGGACTCTCAACCACTGCGCCACCAGGGAAGCCCGGGCTATATATTTGATTATTACCATATTATAAGTTAAAATTGAGAAAGTTTTAAACACCAGAATACGCACATATACATTAGTCATCAGGGCGAGGATGATATCACATATCATGTCACCTTGGAAAAGTCCACTATATACTTGTGTAAAAATGAGAGCAAAAAGTCAAATAATATGTTAGTGTTTGTTTGAAAATAATTGTCACTGAATGGACCCCTGAAAGGTTCTCCTTTGAGAACTGCTGCTTTAGAGATTCAACATGAATACATATCTTCCTCAATTTACGACGGGGTTTTATCCTGATAAACCCTCATAAGCTGAAAACATCATAAGTTGAAAGCGCATTTCAAACATCTAATCTACCGAACATCTGAGTTTAGCCTAGCCTACTTAAATGTGCTTGGAGAACTTACGTTAGACTACAGTTGGGCAAAATCATCTAACACAAAGCCTACATTTTAAATAAAGTGTTGAAAATCTCATGTAATTTATGAAATGCTATACTGAAAGTGGAAAACAGAATGGTTGTGTGGGTACAGGATGGTTGTAAGTGGCTCAGTTGTTTACCCTCATGAATGCATAGCCATTTGCCTTTTCTCACAAGTTAAATTGTTTTTATTGTATCTGGATATTGTGTATGAAAGAACTGTAGAGGTTTCAGATGATGAAATCTTCCACTGGAGACAATTGACTTTCTCCTCCACTAAAAATACAGAGTTGTGACCTTGGGTGGAGTCTGAGAGGACACCACTTCAATCCAGGAGGAACTGAGTTAGGTAAAGCTGGTTTAAATTTTAATGACTGAATTGATTTGTGATTTTCACTTGTCCCTAGGTTGATTTATACTCAAATTTAGAAGACTTTAGAAAACGTAATTCTGCCCTTCAGAAGATTTTGGATTATCTGTTTAGCCTCCTGTCTTTCACAATTTCAAAACCTGGCACTGTATAGAGGGGGAGATAGGCCACATGTTTGAGGACCCTCACATTCCAGTTTTGTCACTCCAGTCCAATGAAATGACTAAAATCTCCTATTATTTGCCCTTTGCCTTAGCTAAGATTCCGTCCTCAGACCCCAGCCTGTGTCTATCATCAGTAAATGTCCCTAGGGGAAGAGATTAACTGTTCCACAGCCTACTTCTAGATTTTTCTCTACTCTCTGAAACTTTAATCAATTTAGTCTTCATTGTTTCCAAGTTCTTTAAGGCCTTGAGTTGTTTGTAGGAATAACAGCTGTTGCAATGATTACATTCTACCAGGAGAAGCTGCCAATATCCATTCAAATATTGATTCTGTTCATTCCCTATTTTGTCCTCTCTTTCCAGGACGCCAGTATAATATAGTTCTGAATTTCTCACTACACGTCCAAGTATTGTATGTTTTTCTCTGTGTTTTCTTTCTTCTCTTCTCTCTGATCTTTAGTCTAGTTATGTGATATACTGTTGTACTCTGAAGTTCTCCAGACTATGAATCCACTTTTCTGCTGTTTAATTTAGTGTTAAATTTTAACATGTATTAAATGTTTATTTCAGTTATTATTAGAAATTGGAAGGAAGGGGTAAAGCTTATGGGCTATGATACTTTCACTCCTTTACTGGGGGAATACCTATGAAGAAAGGAAGAAAAGCAGATAAGGTAACATAGTTTAACCTTGGAGACTAGATATGCATGTAAAATGACTAATGATGTTTACTAGATAGAAGAGACTTTGTCTCTATCTGCCTCTCTCTAGCTAAGGATAACCCATATAAAATGGAATCCAAATATGAAAAATGGCTTCCTGGAGAATGTCACATAAGTTATACAACTCCCTGGGGATACTAAATGAAAATGTGTCTGATTTGAAATGCTCTCTATTGTATGAGGAAGCCCATGAACATCATTTAGAGGCTCCATCTATTCTGAGCTGGAGGTTCATGTTTGATAAAGGAATAAAGGACCTGTGAGAGTCATCACTGATGTCCCAGAAGCTTCTTTCTCTTTTGCCTTTTGATTGCTTGTATCCTTGACACTATTTAGTAAAGTTTGATACTGGGTAAGATCTCTGATTCACATGATTCTCAGTTAATAATCTGATTCTGTGTATTATAGATCTGGGTTTCCATTTGCTTATTTTTGGTGAAGTTATCTACTTTATCATATATTTCTTGGTCATATTAATCACAATTATTTTATTTTAAAGCAATATCTTTAACCATCCACTAAGGGGTGGTTTCTATTATCTATTTCTTTGTACTCTTTGAATTTTGGTAATTATTTTGTCCCTGGCATGCCTGGTAGTTCAGGATTGTATGGTAGACATTACGTATAAAAATTGCAGAGGCTGTGGATGATGTTATATTCTTAAATTTGCTTCCAAATGAAGTTATAGTAGGACAGATGACCTTGTTCCATTCAGAAATTGAGCTGATTTATGGCTAAGGCTGTTTTTAGTGTTTGTGAACACTGAAATTTGCCCTTATCCCACAGCATGGCCTTACAAGAGTCTCAACTGAAAGCCTAGGGCATTTCTGAGACCATTTCTCCTTGGGACCATACTATAATTTCTAGCCCGTAAGCTTGTGAGACTGCCATGAGCTCTACTTTGTTTTTGAGCCTGATTTCTTGATCTTTTACCCAGCTCAGGTGGGAAATCAACCAATGCCTTGTGGGAAAAATCAACAGAAATGTTGGTCTTGCCTCAGTGCATTTCCCTCTTTTCAGGACATTGACCTCATAAGTTTTGGGTTGGTTGTTTCCTGATGCCTCTAAATAGTAGATATTAAAAGTTTAACACATATTAATAGTTGTTCCAAGATGAAGAGTTTTTCCATTACTGGCTGTGCAATTGTAGCCACAAGTAGACGTATAGATGGTCTCTTTTGAGTAAGGATTGACTCTCCAACTATGTTAGACATATTACTTAACACAAAGAAATGGAGGTAAAAAGCTTGTCTTTTTATAGAACAGAAGAAAAACTTGTTGCAGGCTTTTCATAATTTGAGCATATTTTCCTTGTGGTTGAACAATAAAATTGCCTTTGAAAATGTTTTTCCTGTACTTTTGATAGTAAGAACATTAAAGTCAAAGATGTTTAAGCATAAGCAGGTAGGCCCATTATGCTTTGGGGTTGTCATATAGAATATGTCTGTCCGGGGTAGAATGAGAGGTAGAGTTGCTAGGAAATATAAGTTGATGTGTATTTGTAGGAATTAACGACTGTCCTTCCAAGTAGTTGGGATTTTATTCCACATGAAATGAGGAGTTATGTGAGTCATATAAATTACATTAAGATCACAAACCATAAGCATATTGTAGTTTAGAAAGAAACAACTTTTATAAAATACAAATAAAGGAAGAGTGATATTAAAATTAAAGGAATTATTGAAGAGACCATTGAAGGAGTGCAAGTGAGTGAAATTTGACATGGACCTGAGCGAAAGCAGTGTCACTAGGAATAGAAAAGATGAAATGGACTTACATGATATTTCAGGAGACTAGGCACTTGGACTTGATTATGTATTGGATTTGGAGAGGAAAGATATGAAAGATGAGTAAGACACTAACATTAAGCTATTTAGTAAGATCTTTTAATTTGTATGTTTTTAGAAATTTACTTATCAAGGAAGGTTGTGATCAATGCTACAGCCTCAAGTTCTCTTTGCCTTCCTGAAAGTAGCAAGTCACTCTTGAAGAAGACTGGATTCCTTATATGAAGTTAGAGGAGGGGTGGGAGTTCTTTTATAGAAGAAACATATTTGAATAAAAGACCAGAGTTTTTGTACTGAATCATGGATAGCACAGGAGAACCAGAGAAGCGCTACTAGCACAGTGAAAACCTCAAGTACTTAGAGAGTGGACTCTGATGAAAGTTATTCATCACTTCTCTCCCTACTTAATGACTCAGCCCCTAGTACAAAGCCAGCTAGCACTGGAGATTTACCAGCTAGCAACTATGGCTGAAGAAAAAGACAGATAAAAACTAAGAAAAGGGCAATGATAAAAATTTGTGCACTCTCAGGTGCACTCGGATGTCTATTTAATGTGCTGATTCTGACAAAGCAGCTAACATATCAAACTTGACCTGAGGATTAGAGTGACTTTAACTGCTTTATGTTTTATGAAGAAACATAATAATTGCTAAGGAGTCCTAAAAACTTAGAGTTTATGGGGAAATACTTTAAAAATATTTTTGTTGGTATTAAAAGTAATATGTTGTTGGAGAAAATTTGGAAAATACACAAGAAAAAGAAAGCAAAAAATTATCCATAATCTTGCCATACAGAGATAAGATTTTGGATGTAATCTTCCAAATTTTTTCCAAAATTATCCAGAACAGGCTCAAATTTATTTAGGATTAGAAATATAATCTCTGGAACAATATACAACTTTTATAAAATGAGAGAGTAGTTATGTATTTAGTCATTGAAATGAATGCACTAAAAATATGTCTAATTAGAAGTACCTTCTTGTTGCTACCTTAAGTAAAAAAAAAAAAGTATCCTTGTAATATAAAAACATGTACTGCTCTTTGAAATTTGGAAGCATACATTCCTTACTGTAAGGGGAAAAATTGACTGAAACTCTTTCATATACCATTAACTCTATACAGAATTTTAAGGAACTGTTTTCTGCACAATATAAACTATAGCAATCATTTCAACTATCTATACTGTCTGTAGTCCAATTCTAAATTAGAAAAGTTTATAAAACTAATGAGTAAATATGGTTGAAAATGATAAACATCACAAGCTGCAATCTGACACAAGTTCATGGCAAATCACTAGACATTACAGGGAAAATATATTTAAAAAAATTTTATACTTCTATAACTGCATTAAAAGCTAGGAAAATCAGGAGCCACTGTGCTTGGAAGAGTAGAGCCTTTCCTGGAATCATTTCCATGCTCTCCCACAATCACAAGACACCTGTACCATTCACAGAGCAGTTACAGGTCATCTCACATATAAAGGTAAATACTCAATCAAGATTCACCTAAAATTTGAATAATGCTAACACCATAATACAGAGGCAGCAAGCTCAACAAGCAGAAGAACACAAATCCAAAGAGTGATTTAACAGACCAAGAAAAATATGATTAAAATAAATATAAACTATCTTCTCAGATTTTAAATATTTCAGCATTCAAAATAAGGAATCAGTGGGGAATCATAAAGATAAAAATGTGATTTTTGAAATACAAATTTCAATCACTTGGCTGAATAACAAAATGATCACAGATGAAAAGAAAATTGGTAAATTAAAAGATGAAGCTAAGAGAATCTCTCAGAGTATAGCTGAAAAAGACAAAAAGAAAGTTAAATAAGAAATTCTGATCTTTCAATTTCCACTTAGCAAATGACCAAGAAGAAAAAAAAATGATTGATAGGTTAAAAAAATATACAAAACAGTCATAGAAGTAGAAAATTCAGACCTGAACTAAATTTCTTTCCCATACTGAAAAGATAATTTGTTGAACAGAATGAATGAAAAAGACTACATCCAGATACATATGATGAAATATTAACATTCATTGATTAAAAGGAAATTATAAATGGTTCTAGACAAGAAAAAATAAACAGAAAAAAATGAGAATTCAATTCATATCATACTTTTCTTTTGCTTAAAAGGGGGTACAAGAAGACAATACAGTAAAATTTGTAAAGATGGAAGGAAAATAATTTTTATCTTAAAATTATTCATAGAATTATACAGTCATATGTAATAGTGAAATATTGATAATTATATTTGCAAAGGCTCAGAAATTTTATTACCCACAAACTCACTTGGAATGAATTACAGAAGGATACAATTTAGCAAAACATAAACAAACAAACAAAAAACCGTGGAACCCAAGAAGCAATGGCAATCTACAAAACCAGTAAATCTTTCGGTTATAATAACTGTTTACTGTTTAAGAAAAGTGTGTGTGCATAATAAAACAATGGAATCAAAATAATACTGGTTGAGATCAGCATAAGAGGAAATATAACTATAAAACTGTAGCTGGTAGGACTATGGTACTGGGTGGGATATAAACATTCAGACCATAGAGGTCTTCATAAGTAACAATAACGAGAAAATATTTGCATCATCTTCACTTCACCAAGTGATTAAACCCATCACTTTGACTCTCTACCTTCTCTTTCCTCAAACTCATATATGCTTACTTGCTAAAATGTGTATATTAACTGACATCTCAGCTGTAGACACTAATAAATATTTTAGCAAATAACATGAAAGAGAAATTTAAAGAGTAAAATAGTTTTATTAGTAAAATCTTGTTATTCTCCAAAATCACCATTTTACTTGAGACACAATGTATATTTTAGGTATGCCACAACTCAATATATGTTCTGGGTTGTCATAGTATGACTTGATTTTTTTTGTTTTTTTTCCAAGTGGTAAAAGTTTATCTGAGCAGAGATGTCCTCATGAATACCTTGGGATTAAACACAATGTAAGCATACCTTTTAATGATGATTCTGTGTGAGAGTATATCCAAAGGAGATTATTTTAATGGGTGCTGTGAGCACAATGCTGGTCACGAAGCCAATTTTTAAATATGACTTGATTAAAAAATATTTTTCCTTTTCTCTGCTTTTATATTTACATTTTGGAAAATTAAACCAGTTTTTATAGTTTATAAGATATATTTTTTCATGCATCTTAAAAAAATGACTACATCTGATTTTAGCTGATTCTAAGAAGTAAGTTTCCAACCACTAAAACCAGGTAGAGAGTCAAAGGAATGATCCATGTGAATGACTAACCCAAGTTGAGGTTTTGCCACTAGAATTAGGTTTATTTTCTAGATCCTCAGAAAGTCTTATGTATTTAGTTGATTTATTAAGGAATTACAGCAGTAAACACAACAGAACCACTATTATCCATCTCAAGGACATAGTGTATGGGTAAAACCATGTAAATGGATTGGATATTGTACCTGTCCAGGCTATTGTTGAATTACTATTTCTCTTGCATACTCACCTGTAACCTCCCTGAGAGCAGGAAACAAGCCTTATTTTGCTTTCTACTGTGTCTCTAGTGATGGGCACAGACAGGCTAGGCTCTCAATAAGTATTTGCTGAATTAATGAAATAAAGTGCGTGCTGAATTAGTGAACTGAATTTTTGTTCAAAATTGTGAAATCAATTATTTGGTGATCATTATGATGACAAAAAATAATATTCTGGCCAAACCCTAGGATGCTATATCTCTCATATTCTCCTTTATTTCTATTAGTATTTAACACTTATCATATATTCACCTGCTTATAGTCTGTTTCCCCAATCGGAATTGTAATTGTTAGGGACAGTCTTATGAAGACAAACGTTATGAAGCCAGAGACTTTGCCTTTCTATTCTCTATTGCATCCAGCTACAACATTCTGACATGAAAAAAATATTATGAATGGATGAATACATGAGGAGTTGAAGGTACCATCAGCCACAGTATGGCAAATAACTCTGATCTATATAAAAATTTCTTCATCTCTAGCTTGTTTGTTTACTAACCAAAAGTTCATGGCTAGATGTAATTGAAAGGGATAATTAATTATTCCATATTGATAGATAGATGGATGGATAGATAGATAGATGGATAAATAGACAGATAGATTGACTGATTGACTATTCATTCAGCACAGGACCTGGCAGTAGAATAGCAAATATTTTGGACATGGTTCCTGATCTCCTAGAATTGTTCTGTTAAACATTCATGTTTCAGAATCAGGTTTTTAGAAATTGGAACCACTGAATAAACCAAAATATTTAAGCTGCCAAATAAACCAGTCAAGTGGATTAATGGTTTAATATTTTTCTCTCTGGAGTAACAGAACATTTTGACTACAGTTTGTATTTGGACCAACTAAATACTGCAGAGAAATATGATAAAAATTAATCATATTTAATTTCCCTCTACTCATTCTACCTCATGTAAAACCACAAGTGATCAATTATGGTTCAAACCGTTCAGGGATGGGTTTTGCTGTCAATGTGTTCCTGAGAAACTGTATATACACACAAATATACAGTTTCTTTAGGGAAGTGATCCATCATATAGGCTACTGTAAGCTGGACCTTATGGTATTTTTTTCTTTTTGTATTTTTTTCCTGATATGGAAAAGAGATAAAAACTAAACTTTTCAGACATTAATAAAATTGGAAATGTATCAAAACTTGATATTGTCTCCATTTTGACCACAGATTTCATTTGAACCAACTAGATACCACTAACATGATAAGAATGAATGATACTTAGTTTTGCTTCTGTCTGTGCAACCACATATAGAACCAACATTTTACCAAGTGCAGTGCCATTTAAGCAGCAGTATATGAAGATTTGAAAGCATAGTTTGAAAAGATTTTGAAAAAAGATTTTAAGACATGTACCAAAACACGTAGAAGTAAACAGCTGTAAATTACTGTGAATGAAATCTGAGAGTTAAAAAATTACACTAATTTTGGTATTTTAGTATAACAGCAGAACAAAATGAAAATGTCATTTGAGGACTGGATGTCACAATGTAAGAGGATGTTGAGGAAGATTTTCCTTTTTTCCAGAATTGGTGACTAGTACGCCAGTCTGAGGACAAAGCATTGAGTAGCTTCTTTACTAAAGAGAAATTAATGCAATTGAAGGCCTGTCTGGCTCTGCTTCCCCATCCCCAGCATCACTCTTTACCTCCTATGGCCACTGTCTATGTAACAGAAGATAAAGGAGTAGGGAAGGAGCTCTCCAAGGCAAAATGGTTGCTCCCCTCTCCAAGAAATTACACATAGAGTTCAGTCATGACACTGTCTTCTCATTCTGCATTTATAGATTTGTTTATGTGTGGAATTTCTGAGCAGCTCTCCATGCCTATTGGAGAAGAATGGAAAGAGTCAGTCAAAGATGGCAGGTGGAGAGAAAGTATCAGTGGAAAAGCCTGCATTCCTACATTCAACATGACATAACAAATGGGTTTCATCTAAATCACATGGTCACCAAAGAAGGTAGCCGGATTTGTGTCATACCCAAGTGAATGGGGCTTTAACGGGGACATCACAGCAGCAAAAGGTTGTGGGCTGTACCAGCTAGTTTAAGAGCTGAAAGGTACTGGAAGTGCTGAATAGAAGCCAGAAGAAAACCATGCATGCCTTCTAAGAGGGGATCCACAGAGCATGAGTCCACAGTTTATCCCCAGGAGCAAAAGCTAAAGTGGGATGCTGAAGAGTTTGCAGGTCTCCTACATCAAAGATCTGTAGGATGGGAAGACCCCCACCAGGGCCTTTAAATGAATTACACATGGGTCCAAATATATAGTAAATTTTTAGATGCTGGTCTCACAAAAGGCAACAGAAGCCACTCAGTTTAACCAGGTGAGGGGCTACAGAAGCAGCTAGTTAAATGAGAGAGTTACTCATTCTTCTTCCCTCCATCGTGACTGAAAGCATCAGAGGAGGAAAGGAAGAAGTAAAAAGCAGAACCCCTGCACAGGCTGTCCCCACCAAGGTATAAGCCTGAACTGGGAGATGTGAGGGGGTACAATTGGAGTTTTTCATTAGACTAAATAGAACTTTTTAATAATAGACAGTGACCTGATCTCCATAGAATCTTCCTGAGTTATTTTTGAAGAATGAGAAGAGAGGAGCTGGGGATGGTAATATGAGAAAAAAAATAAAACCTTTCCACTCTTGTATTCCCACTGATCTGCAACTATATCTGAGACTGTCAATAAACTACTATAGTATATTTCTAAGTTTAGGCAGACTTCTGAGTTATTCATCCATTCAATCAGTAAACACAATAAAAAACTATGACCCCAAAGCAAAAACTTATTTTATTTCAAATATATTCCCCTCCCCACCAACACACACTTCTCATCTCTCCACTTCAAGGTCAAGTTTTAATCCATTTATCCCTCCTCATGATGCTTTGCTTTTCTGCTCCCTCCCACAGTGGTCTCACTCTGCCTAGAACTCTTACAGTTCTCAGTGTTTATTCAATTATTTCAAAATCAGAATGTCAGTGTTACTCAACTATTGCATGAATATGTAGCTGTCTCTTCATATAAGACAATAAACTCTCGGACAGTTAGACTCTATGATGTATTTCTTCTCTATCCCCCACTACCAAGAACAGCTCATAATGCAACAGATACTGATCTAATGCTTTGTATTTTTAGTACTTTGGTTCTTATTTTGAGAAGACAGGAAGGCTCAGGCATGTTTTTCTACCCATCTAAAAGTCTTTGTTCTTTACATTTCAGTGCTTCATTATCCACACATAAAGGTGTAAAAATTTTCTTTTATTTTGTACTGTCTCCTCCTTAAAAAAAAACCAAAAAAACAAAACAACAACAAAAAAACTTGTACTCCATACAATGTTTTTTGCCACATATTCAGGTATTTTTAAAATTTTAATATATTGACCATTATCTCTCTAGCATATCATGGCTAATACTTATTTTTAAAAACACTTCCTGTATCACCTGGCATTAGTGAGTATTTCATAAAAGTATGTAGTCCAATGTTATTTGTTAATCCAAACTGAAAAGCCTTCTCTTTAAATGAAGGACTTAAATGTATTATTAATTATTATTATATATTTTCCCCATCTTCCTTCTATAATCTAAGTCTACATTTATATATATATATATTTTTTTGCAGTATGCGGGCCTCTCACTGTTGTGGCCTCTCCCGTCGCGGAGTACAGGCTCCAGACGCGCAGGCCCAGTGGCCATGGCCCACGGGCCCAGCCGCTCTGCGGCATATGGGATCCCCCCGGACCAGGGCACGAACCCATATCCCCTGCATCGGCAGGCGGACTCCAAACCACTGCGCCACCAGGGAGGCCCTACATTTATATTTTTAATATTAGCTTGTATCCCTGTTTTATATTTATAAGACTACATTTTCTTTTCTAGCAATTTGGAAAGTTTAAGATTAGGTATAAACCCAAGAAGAGTAGGATATGGATTTTGTAATGAATTTTTATGCATGGAAAAGGAAAGAATTGCCTGAAAAAGAAATGTTTAAAGGAACAGTGATAGATAAAAATTAAGTTGTTTTGTGATAGTATTTTATGAGTCTTGTTTATTCAATGTGTTGAACACACACATGTATAATCGCTAACACTCACTTGCTAGTAAGCTGGGAACTGATTTTAGATGGTTTAGCTCCCAGGCATGTGCTCTAATCTAAGCTCTATTTATAAATATTTCTGGAAGTCTAATGTCCTATGCAGAAAAATGGCCTTCCTGGATTTCAGAGGGAAGTATTATTTACCAGAGCACCAAATCAGACTGAAATAAACCTGGCAAAGACAATATTCCTCAAAATGTCTGTCTGTTCTGCCTCATCTAGATGCCAAAAACTTGGTTCTATTACTACATGGAGTCTACCCCGTCTTAGAAATAACATAGGAACTTCTAAAAACATTCTTTAATTCAGGACTTTTGTGAAGATGCTGTTTTAATTATTTAATGCTGTGCTTGATCCATCCCAACTACTTAGTGGCTTAAAACAATACATTATTATTTCTCAGAATTCTTATTGTTTCTTCTGCTGTTTTTTCCTGGGCTCATTCATGCAGCTCCATTTGGCTAAAAGGTGGGCTGAGTTGTGTTGGAAGGTAAGATGGCATCACTCACATGTCTGGCAGATGTGCCTGGCACGCTGTCAGCTAAAGCCCTTTGTTCTCCTTCACATGGTCTAATCCTCTAGTAGGCTTCCTTGACTTCTATTCATGATAGTCTCAGGACATCCTTGTAACAAAGAAAGAGCAGAGTGCTGCAAGTCTTCTTAAGATCTAGTATTGGAAGCATTATACCTCACTTTTGCTTCATTCTGTCAGAAAAATGCCAGTTGGATTCAAAGGTTGGGAAATAGACTCCCTTTCTAATGGGATAGGCAAAATCACATAGCATAGAGGATGCATACTGAATTGGCAGAAACGTGTGGTCATATTTTGGAATCACTGTAGATGACAAAAAGTAGTTGAGAACAACAAACATGGACATACTTTTAATCAACATTGTAAAAGAGGCACAAAGTAGAGTATGGATATTGATTTCCAGTTGCTTATCACTGCAGCCCTGATAAAATCTCTTGACCCACTATGACTAAGGAAAACATCTTTGTGATGATGAGACCTGTATTTCTCTTCTTGCACTGTCCAGGTTCTGCTCATTCTCTAGTATGGAAATAGGTTCAGTAGGCAACCTTCCTTTAATCCTTAGTAAATGTCATATTCCATTGTAAATGCTTTACATTTAATCCTTACAACAACCCAAATAGGTAGGTATTATTAGCCCCCAATTAAAGATGAGGAATCAAATATTCAAGTCAAAGTAACTTGTGAGGCCACATAGCTAGTGGAATCTGAACCCAGACTATCTGGCTCCAAGTCCATGTGCTTAACCTCCATGGCTGTTGCTTCTGTGATCATTCCTGTGGTTTTATTTTCACCGTCCTCAGAAATTGGATACCACTTGCTTATATAAGGGCTTTTATTTTCAACCTATGCTAATGCATTTGTTCAAAATACATACCTGAAATAACATCTTAATCAGTGTGAATCAGTCAGCACTTAGGATAACTAATCTGCTTGGGCCATTAGTGTCCTGAGTCTGGTCTGTGTTATACAGACTGGTTATTGTGTTTCTAGACCAATCAGACTTCCAGGGCTATCAGTGGGTTGAGGCTAATCAGGCAATAGGAGGTAGCATTGCATGGTGGTTAAGAATTACTCAGCCATAAAAATAAATGAAATTGAGCTATTTGTAATGAGGTGGATAGACCTAGAGTCTGTCATACAGAGTGAAGTAAGTCAGAAAGAGAAATAAATACCGTATGCTAACACATATATATGGAATTTAAGGGAAAAAATGTCATGAAGAACCTAGGGGTAAGACAGGAATAAAGACACAGACCTACTAGAGAATGGACTTGAGGATATGGGGGGGGGAAGGGTAAGCTGTGACAAAGCAAGAGAGTGGCATGGACATATATACACTACCAAACGTAAGGTAGATAGCTAGTGGGAAGCAGCCACATAGCACAGGGAGATCAGCTCGGTGCTTTGTGACCACCTAGAGGGGTGGGTTAGGGAGGGTGGGAGGGAGGGAGATGCAAGAGGGAAGAGATATGGGAACATATGTATATGTATAACTGATTCACTTTGTTATAAAGCAGAAACTAACACACCATTGTAAAGCAATTATACTCCAATAAAGATGTAAAAAAAAAAAAAAAAAAGAATACAGGTTGAAACGAGACTCCAAGGATTAGAATTCTTGCTCTGCCACTTACTAGCTCAGAAACTTTGGGGATGCTACTTAATTAGTGGGGATAATAATACTTTCTCCTTGATAGGATGATTATGAAGATTAAAATACATGACTTAGTTTTTGTAGAAGTCCTTGGAACTCTATTACAAATAACTCTGTTATTTGTTTTATTTGTTTATTTGAAGTACCTCTACTTCAACCTATTGGAAATACTGGTCTTGCAGGTGAGAGTTGTCTTTAGTACGGCTTAGCTAGAGATGGGGTCAGGGGTAGTTTTAGTCTCCAGTTTAATTCCCACAGAGCCATTGACTGCCCTGTGGAAGAGGGACTTTTTGTCTTCATTCCCGAACAGAATTATCCACAGGAGCTTTCAGGAAAGAGAGAGAGAACTTCTTTGACCTGGTCCCAGCCTGGGCTCTGAATGAATGACCTCGGTGGCATTAACACTTAGGCTCATCAAATCATACCAGCCTCTCATATCTAAAAGTTCTACTATGGATGACAGACCACCAACCCAATAGCCGTGGTAGTCCAATCAGTCACTCTTTTTTGCTCCACTTGGGTCTTTTCGCAGTGAGCACCAGACTGAGGTAGGTCATGTGATCTGAGCTCCAGAATTAGAAAATGTCATTCTCTGGCATTTACTGACTTTTTAAATTTGAAGTTACTTAACCAAACTGAATCTCTCTCTCCTCAACTGTAAAACAGGGATGATGATAAGACAGTACCTATTTAGAAGATTTTTATCTTATCACAGTACCTAGTATGTAGTTAACTCTTTCTAAATGGTAGCTAATGTGATCTCTTGGATATAGGAATTGATTCAATATTTCTCTAAAATTCAGAGGGACCGGTTTTCACAGGATATATGCCTATTTATTGGCAGGAATAACCTTGTATAAACAATATTGTGTTATACTTTAGGGAAAGTGTGTGGGGAAAGAAAAATTTATGCCCATTTGAACTTTGGAAAAACATACTTCAATATTTCATATGGAAAGAATTTCATATCTTTGAAAGGGTGACTTAATTTTGAATTTCTTATTTCAAAGCTGAGATATTAACCAAGCATAAAATGTATACCATATTGTAAGCTGAATGGACTGTTCTAAAGCCTCTATTTTAACTCATAGTCAAAGTTGGTATTTTTATTGCCATTCTAACTTATTACAGGGATGCTTGCTTTCTTTACCCAGTAGTGGGTCTCAGATAACTTCCTAAGCCTCAGCCTCCCAGTTCGTTAAAAAAAATTCTATCTGACTTACAGATTGTTAAAATAGTCCATTAAAAAAATAAAAATAAAAAGGCTTTGATCTGAGCTGCCTGGAAATAAATGTTATAACACTACATTATTATTATCACATTGTGAACCCAATACAGAACTATCAATTTTGCAGCATTTAAGTGGGCTGTTTAATGTCAAATACAGAATTCATGACACTGGCAATTTATCTCACTCTCTCCCTCTTTCTTTTTATTTTAAATAGATCAAAATCAAGAGCAGGAGCCTGAGAGAAATGTATTGTTTTTATTCACTAGAGTCCAATACAAGTAGAATTTAATTCTTAAAATATGGATTAAAATTTTTTTGAAATGATTGTTCTACAGTCTGAGATAAACCTTCATAATAACTTTGAATTTGGCTCTAAAATGAGGATATATGCCTGCTAGAATTTTGTATTGATTGTTTAGAGAAGTTTCAAATATTTGAGGATAGGATTAGACAATCCATCATTTTAAAATTGAGAGCTTAACAGCTTAAGAGCTTGTGAGCATCATAGCTAAAATATTCATGGTTTTAGATCAATTTAGTATTCTCTTAGTTAATATTCCCTTCAAAATATATAATTAGCATTGATTGTGCATATTTATTAAAAGCAAAAGTTATAAAAAATGTAATTTATCCATGTCATCAACACTTGGCGAGTTAAAAATAGAAAACAGAATACAAATGAAATAATCTCACAATGTTCAAGTTAGTTTTTTGTTTGTTTGTTTTTTGGTTTTTTTATTTTTATTTTTATTTTTTATTTTTTTAATTTTTTAAATTTTTTGCTTTATAACAAATTTAATCAGTTATACATATACATATGTTTCCATATCCCCTCCCTTTTGCGTCTCCCTCCCACCCTCCCTATCCCACCCCTCCAGGCGGTCACAAAGCACCGAGCTGATCTCCCTGTGCTATGTGGCTGCTTCCCACTAGCTATCTACCTTACGTTTGGTAGTGTATATATGTCCATGCCGCTCTTTCACTTTGTCACAGCTTACCCTTCCCCCTCCCCATATCCTCAAGTCCATTCTCTAGTAGGTCTCTGTCTTTATTCCTGTCTTACCCCTATGTTCTTCATGACATTTTTTTTTCTTAAATTCCATATATATGTGTTAGCATACAGTATTTGTCTTTCTCTTTCTGACTTACTTCACTCTGTATGACAGACTCTAGGTCTATCCACCTCATTACAAATAGCTCAGTTTCATTTATTTTATGGCTGAGTAATATTCCATTGTATATATGTGCCACATCTTCTTTATCCATTCATCCGATGATGGACACTTAGGTTGTTTCCATCTCCGGGCTATTGTAAATAGGGCTGCTATGAACATTTTGGTACATGTCTCTTTTTGAATTATGGTTTTCTCAGGGTATATGCCCAGTAGTGGGATTGCGGGGTCATATGGTAGTTCTATTTGTAGTTTTTTAAGGAACCTCCATACCGTTCTCCATAGCGGCTGTACCAATTCACATTCCCACCAGCAGTGCAAGAGTGTTCCCTTTTTTCCACACCCTCTCCAGCATTTATTGTTTCTAGATTTTTTGATGATGGCCATTCTGACTGGTGTGAGATGATATCTCATTGTAGTTTTGATTTGCATTTCTCTAATGAGTAAAGATGTTGAGCATCCTTTCATGTGTTTGTTGGCAGTCTGTATATCTTCTGTGGAGAAATGTCTATTTAGGTCTTCTGCCCATTTTTGGATTGGGTTGTTTGTTTTTTTGCTATTGAGCTGCATGAGCTGCTTATAAATTTTGGAGATTAATCCTTTGTCAGTTGCTTCATTTGCAAATATTTTCTCCCATTCTGAGGGTTGTCTTTTGGTCTTGCTTATGGTTTCCTTTGCTGTGCAAAAGCTTTTAAGTTTCATTAGGTCCCATGTGTTTATTTTTGTCTTTATTTCCATTTCTCTAGGAGGTGGGTCAAAAAGGATCTTGCTGTGATTTATGTTATAGAGTGTTCTGCCTATGTTTTCCTCTAAGAGTTTGATAGTGTCTGGCTTTACATTTAGGTCTTTAATCCATTTTGAGCTTATTTTTGTGTATGGTGTTAGGGAGTGACCTAATCTCATACTTTTACATGTCCCTATCCAGTTTCCCCAGCACCACTTATTGAAGAGACTGTCCTTTCTCCAATGTACATTCCTGCCTCCTTTATCAAAGATAAGGTGACCATATGTCCGTGGGTTTAACTCTGGGCTTTCTATCCTGTTCCATTGATCTATCTTTCTGTTTTTGTGCCAGTACCATACTGTCTTGATTGCTGCAGCTTTGTAGTATAGTCTGAAGTCAGGGAGCCTGATTCCTCCAGCTCCATTTTTCGATCTCAAGATTGCTTTGGCTATTTGGGGTCTTTTGTGTTTCCATACAAATTGTGAAATTTTTTGTTCTAGTTCTGTGAAAAATGCCAGTGGTAGTTTGATAGGGATTGCATTGAATCTGTAGATTGCTTTGGGTAGTAGAGTCATTTTCACAATGTTGATTCTTCCAATCCAAGAACATGGTACATCTCTCCATCTATTTGTATCACCTTTAATTTCTTTCATCAGTGTCTTATAATTTTCTGTATACAGGTCTTTTGTCTCCTTAGGTAGGTTTATTCCTAGATATTTTATTCTTTTTGTTGCAATGGTAAATGGGAGTGTTTCCTTGATTTCACTTTCAGATTTTTCATCATTAGTATATAGGAATGCCAGAGATTTCTGTGCATTAATTTTGTATCCTGCAACTTTACCAAATTCATTGATTAACTCTAGTAGTTTTCTGGTAGCATCTTTAGGATTCTCTGTGTATAGTATCATGTCATCTGCAAACAGTGACAGCTTTACTTCTTTTCCAATTTGGATTCCTTTTATTTCCTTTTCTTCTCTGATTGCTGTGGCTAAAACTTCCAAAACTATGTTGAATAAGAGTGGTGAGAGTGGGCAACCTTGTCTTGTTCCTGATCTTAGTGGAAATGGTTTCAGTTTTTCACCATTGAGGACGATGCTGGCTGTGGGTTTGTCATATATGGCCTTTATTATGTTGAGGAAAGTTCCCTCTATGCCTACTTTCTGCAGGGTTTTTATCATAAATGAGTGTTGAATTTTGTCGAAAGCTTTCTCTGCATCTATTGAGATGATCATATGGTTTTTCTCCTTCAATTTGTTAATATGGTGTATCACGTTGATTGATTTGCGTATATTGAAGAATCCTTGCATTCCTGGAATAAACCCCACTTGATCATGGTGTATGATCCTTTTAATGTGCTGTTGGATTCTGTTTGCTAGTATTTTGTTGAGGATTTTTGCATCTATGTTCATCAGTGATATTGGCCTGTAGTTTTCTTTCTTTGTGACATCCTTGTCTGGTTTTGGTATCAAGGTGATGGTGGCCTCGTAGAATGAGTTTGGGAGTGTTCCTCCCTCTGCTATATTTTGGAAGAGTTTCAGAAGGATAGGTGTTAGCTCTTCTCTAAATGCTTGATAGAATTCGCCTGTGAAGCCATCTGGTCCTGGGCTTTTGTTTGTTGGAAGATTTTTTATCACAGTTTCAATTTCAGTGCTTGTGATTGGTCTGTTCATATTTTCTATTTCTTCCTGATTCAGTCTTGGCAGGTTGTGCATTTCTAAGAATTTGTCCATTTCTTCCAGGTTGTCCATTTTATTGGCATAGAGTTGCTTATAGTAATCTCTCATGATCTTTTGTATTTCTGCAGTGTCAGTTGTTACTTCTCCTTTTTCATTTCTAATTCTATTGATTTGAGTCTTCTCCCTTCTTTTCTTGATGAGTCTGGCTAATGGTTTATCAATTTTGTTTATCTTCTCAAAGAACCAGCTTTTAGTTTTATTGATCTTTGCTATCGTTTCCTTCATTTCTTTTTCATTTATTTCTGATCTGATTTTTATGATTTCTTTCCTTCTGCTAACTTTGGGATGTTTTTGTTCTTCTTTCTCTAATTGCTTTAGGTGCAAGGTTAGGTTGTTTATTCGAGATGTTTCCTGTTTCTTAAGGTGGGATTGTATTGCTATAAACTTCCCTCTTAGAACTGCTTTTGCTGCATCCCATAGGTTTTGGGTCGTCGTGTCTCCATTGTCATTTGTTTCTAGGTATTTTTAAATTTCCTCTTTGATTTCTTCAGTGATCACTTCGTTATTAAGAAGTGTATTGTTTAGCCTCCATGTGTTTGTATTTTTTACCGCTCTTTTCCTGTAATTGATATCTAGTCTCATAGCATTGTGGTCGGAAAAGATACTTGATACAATTTCAATTTTCTTAAATTTACCAAGGCTTGATTTGTGACCCAAGATATGATCTATCCTGGAGAATATTCCATGAGCACTTGAGAAAAATGTGTATTCTGTTGTTTATGGATGGAATGTCCTATAAATATCAATTAAGTCCATCTTGTTTAATGTATCATTTAAAGCTTGTGTTTCCTTATTTATTTTCATTTTGGATGATCTGTCCATTGGTGAAAGTGGGGTGTTAAAGTCCCCTACTATGAGTGTGTTACTGTTGATTTCCCCTTTTATGGCTGTTAGTATTTGCCTTATGTATTGAGGTGCTCCTATGTTTGGTGCATAAATATTTACAATTGTTATATCTTCTTCTTGGATCGATCCCTTTATCGTTATGTAGTGTCCTTCTTTGTCTCTTCTAGTAGTCTTTATTTTAAAGTCTATTTTGTCTGATATGAGAATTGCTACTCCAGCTTTCTTTTGGTTTCCATTTGCATGGAATATCTTTTTCCATCCCCTTACTTTCAGTCTGTATGTGTCTCTAGGTCTGAAGTGGGTCTCTTGTAGACAGCATATATATGGGTCTTGTTTTTGTATCCATTCAACCAATCTGTATCTTTTGGTGGGAGCATTTAGTCCATTTACATTTAAGGTAATTATCGATATGTATGTTCCTGTTCCCATTTTCTTAATTGTTTTGGGTTCGTTATTGTAGGTCTTTTACTTCTGTTGTGTTTCTTGCCTAGAGAAGTTCCTTTAGCATTTGTTGTAAAGCTGGTTTGGTGGTGCTGAACTCTCTCAGCTTTTGCTTGTCTGTAAACGTTTTAATTTCTCCATCAAATCTGAATGAGATCCTTGCTGGGTAGAGTAATCTTGGTTGCAGGTTTTTCTCCTTCATCACTTTAATTATGTCCTGCCACTCCCTTCTGGCTTGTAGAGTTTCTGCTGAGAGATCAGCTGTTATCCTGATGGGAATTCCCTTGTGTGTTATTTGTTGTTTTTGCCTTGCTGCTTTTAATATGATTTCTTTGTGTTTAATTTTTGACAGTTTGATTAATATGTGTCTTGGCGTATTTCTCCTTGGATTTATTCTGTATGGGACTCTCTGTGCCTCCTGGACTTGATTAACTAGTTCCTTTCCCATATTAGGGAAGTGTTCAACTATAATCTCTTCAAATATTTTCTCAGTCCCTTTCTTTTTCTCTTCTTCTTCTGGAACCCCTATAATTCGAATGTTGGTGCGTTTAATGTTGTCCCAGAGGTCTCTGAGACTGTCCTCTGTTCTTTTCATTCTTTTTTCTTTATTTTGCTCTGCAGCAGTTATTTCCACTATTTTATCTTCCACCTCACTTATCCATTCTTCTGCCTCAGTTATTCTGCTATTGATCCCATCTAGAGTATTTTTTATTTCATGTATTGTGTTTTTAATCGATGCTTGATTCATCTTTAGTTCTTCTAGGTCCTTGTTAACTGTTTCTTGCATTTTGTCTACTCTATTTCCAAGATTTTGGATCTGGGAAATAGAATCTTGGAGCATCTTTACCATCATTATTCTGAATTCTTTTTCAGGTAGACTGCCTATTACCTCTTCATTTGTTAGATCTGGTGGGTTTTTATCTTGCTCCTTCTCCTGCTGTGTGTTTTTCTGTCTTCTCATTTTGCTTATGTTACTGTGTTTGGGGTCTCCTTTTTGCAGGCTACAGGTTCGTAGTTCCCGTTGTTTTTGGTGTCTGTCCCCAGTGGCTAAGGTTGGTTTAGTGGGTTGTGTAAGCTTCCTGTTGGAGGGGACTAGTGCCTGTGTTCTGGTGGATGAGGCTGGATCTTGTCTTTCTGGTGCAGGTCCACGTCTGGTGGTGTGTTTTGGGGTGTCTGCGGACTTTTTATGATTTTAGGCCACCTCTCTGCTAATGGGTGGCGTTGTGTTCCTGTCTTGCTAGTTGTTTGGCTTAGGGTGTCCAGCACTGTAGCTTGCTGGTCGTTGAGTGAAGCTGGGTGCTGGTGTTGAGATGGAGATCTCTGGAAGATTTTTGCCGTTTGATATTATGTGGAGCTGGGAGGTCTCTTGTGGACCAGTGTCCTGAAGTTGGCTCTCCCACCTCAGAGGCACAGCACTGACTCCGGGCTCCTCAATTTGGGATGATGTGTTGTCTATTCATGTATTCCACAGATGCAGGGTACATCAAGTTGATTGTGGAGCTTTAATCCGCTGCTTCTGAGGCTGCTGGGAGAGGTTTCCCTTTCTCTTCTTTGTTCTCACAGCTCCTGGGTCTCAGCTTTGGATTTGGCCTCGCCTCTGCGTGTAGGTCGCCGGAGGGCGTCTGTTCTTCGCTCAGACAGGACAGGGTTAAAGGAGCAGCCTCTTCGGGGACTCTGGCTCACTCAGGCCGGGCGGGAGGGAGGGGCACGGAGTGCGGGGCGAGCCTGCAGCGGCAGAGGTCGGCGTGACGTTGCACCAGCCCGAGGCGCGCCGTGCGTTCTCCCAGGGAAGCCGCCCCTGGATCCTGGGACCCCGGCAGTGGCGGGCTGCACAGGCTCCCGGAAGGGCGGTGTGGGCAGTGACCTGCGCTCGCACACAGGCTTCTTGGCGGCGGCAGCAGCAGCCCCAGCGTCCCCCGCCCGTCACTGGGCTCCGCGCTTTCAGTCGCGACTCGCGCCCGTCTGTGGAGCCCCTTTAAGCAGCGCTCTTAATCCCGTCTCCTCGCGCACCAGGAAACCAAGAGGGAAGAAAAAGTCTCTTGCCTCTTCGGCAGCTCCAGAGTTTTCCCGGACTCCCTCCCGGCTAGCTGTGGCACATTAGCCCCGTTCAGGCTGAGTTCTCGCCGCCAGCCCCAGTCATCTCCCTGCGCTCTGACCGAAGCCCGAGCCTCAGCTTCCAGCGCTGCGCGCCCCGGCGGGCGAGCAGACAAGCCTCTCGGGCTGGTGAGTGCCGCTCGGCACCGATCCTCTGTGTGGGGATCTCTCCGCTTTGCCCTACCCAGGTATGTGGGGGGTTTCTTGCCTTTGGGAGGTCTGGGGTCTTCTGCCAGCGTTCAGTAGGTGTTCTGTAGGAGTTGTTCCACGTGTAGCTGTATTTCTGGTGTATCCGTGGGGAGGAAGGTGATCTCCGCGTCTTACTCTTCCGCCATCTTACCCGGAAGTCTCCAGTTAGTTTTTAACAGCATATTTAGCTTTGATTTTTTTCATGAAACAAATATTTTTTGAGAATCTACTTTGTGAAACTTAGGAGAATTTTTGAGATCCTCCAATTTTATTTTTCTTGAGTTTTGTTAGATAGAATACCACTACTGTTATATTAAAAGGTGTTCAAAAAAACAAGATCAAGGGTAAAAATATTTGGTAAATCCTAGATTAAAGGAAGCAAAAACATTTTTTTTTTAACTGCAACATTTTTAGTTCTTTTATAGAACTCCCTAAGAAGGGATTCTGGGTGTTAAAAAATTTTCCAAATATAAATGCCATAGACTCTTACCCCCTACCGCAGGAATATTTATTAACATATTAAAGAACCTTAGAGTGCTGTAAAAAGCTGTTCCTAAAAAGTCATCTCTTCTTATCTACTCTTGTTATGGAATGTGTGACTGTAGATCAGTGAGTTTGAGTTTTTCCCAAAGAATATATTGGAGTTACTTTGGAATGTAATAGAATTTTTTACTTCAAACAGTTTTTCTTTTCCTAAAATATTATTTTTCCACCCAAGTAATGTATTTTTTCTAGGATCCTACCATCTAGGGGATGGATAACTTGGTAATATCTAATTATATTAATTGGTTGATATTGCTTAAGATATGGTATATTTTCCCTGACTCTCAAAGGGCAAGAGAAACTCCTAAACAAAAGCTTAATAATGCCCTCAAGTGAAAATCCCTTATGACATGTCATGAATAATTAAAATAATATGTATATGTACTTTTTGTTCTTCCTCAAATGGTCATGAACTCTTCTGTATTTGTATACTTGTAGTTTCAAAAATTGACATTAAGGTATGTCAACCCTTGTTCTTTTTTTTGTTTTTGTTTTTATTGATATTATACTGTAAACTTACCATAATGTGCTCAATGTTGAAGTAATTCATTATTAATTCATACTCTCAATCATGGAACTAAAATTAAATGTTAAGTATAGTTTTGGAAAAGAAATATTTTCTTCTTGGCCGTAAAATGGCATTTCAGGATTACCATATTAACAAAGGCCTCTAGATTCTCTCCCATGTAAACAAAGGATAATGAGAGGGACTTCCCTGGTGGCACAGTGATTAAGAATCCGCCTGCCAAGGATGTCACAAAGAAAGAAAACTACAGGCCAATATCACTGATGAACATAGATGCAAAAATCCTCAACAAAATACTAGCAAACAGAATCCAAGAGCACATTAAAAGGATCATACACCATGATCAAGTGGGGTTTATCCCAGGAATGCAAGGATTCTTCAATATACGCAAATCAATCAATGTAATACACCATATTAACAAGTTGAAGGAGAAAAACCATATGATCATCTCAATAGATGCAGAGAAAGCTTTCGACAAAATTCAACACCCATTTATGATAAAAACCCTGCAGAAAGTAGGTATAGAGGGATCTTTCCTCAACATAATAAAGGCCATATATGACAAACCCACAGCCAACATTGTCCTCAATGGTGAAAAACTGAAACCATTTCCACTAAGATCAGGAACAAGACAAGGCTGCCCACTCTCACCACTCTTATTCAACATAGTTTTGGAAGTTTTAGCCACAGCAATCAGAGAAGAAAAGGAAATAAAAGGAATCCAAATTGGAAAAGAAGAAGTAAAGCTGTCACTGTTTGCAGATGACATGATACTATACATAGAGAATCCTAAAGATGCTACCGAAAAACTACTAGAGCTAATCAATGAATTTGGTAAAGTAGCAGGATATAAAATTAATGTACAGAAATCTCTGGCATTCCTATACACTAATGATGAAAAATCTGAAAATGAAATCAAGAAAACACTCCCATTTACCATCGCAACAAAAAGAATAAAATATCTAGGAATAAACCTACCTAAGGAGACAAAAGACCTGTATGCAGAAAACTATAAGACACTGATGAAAGAAATTAAAGATGATACAAATAGATGGAGAGATATACCATGCTCCTGGATTGGAAGAATCAATATTGTGAAAATGACTCTACTACCGAAAGCAATCTACAGATTCAATGCAATCCCTATCAAACTACCAATGGCATTTTTCACAGAACTAGAACAAAAAATTTCAAAATTTGTTTGGAAAAACAAAAGGCCCCGAATAGCTAAAGCAATCTTGAGAACGAAAAACGGAGCTGGAGGAATCAGGCTCCCTGACTTCAGACTATACTACAAAGCTACAGTAATTAAGACAGTCTGGTACTGGCATAAAAACAGAAAGATAGATCAGTGGATCAGGATAGAAAGCCCAGAGATAAACCCACGCACATATGGCCAACTTATCTTTGATAAAGGAGGCAGGAATGTACAGTGGAGAAAGGACAGCCTCTTCAATAAGTGGTGCTGGGAAAACTGGACAGGGACATGTAAAAGTTTGAGATTAGATCATTCCCTAGCACCATACACAAAAATAAGCTCAAAATGGATTAAAGACTTAAATGTAAGGCCAGAAACTATCAAACTCTTAGAGGAAAACATAGGTAGAACACTCTATGACATAAATCACAGCAAGATCCTTTTGGACCCACCTCCTAGAGAAATGGAAATAAAAACAAAGATAAACAAATGGGACCTAATGAAACTTCAAAGCTTTTGCACAGCAAAGGAAACCATAAACAAGACCAAAAGACAACCCTCAGAATGGGAGAAAATATTTGCAAATGAAGCAACTGACAAAGGATTAATCTCCAAAATTTATAAACAGCTCATGCAGCTCAATAGCAAAAAAACAGACAACCCAATCCAAAAATGGGCAGAAGACTTAAATAGGCATTTCTCCAAAGAAGATATACAGACTGCCAACAAACACATGAAAGAATGCTCAACATCATTAATCATTAGAGAAATGCAAATCAAAACTACAATGAGATATCATCTCACACCAGTCAGAATGGCCATCATCAAGGAATCTAGAAACAATAAATGCTGGAGAGGGTGTGGAGAAAAGGGAACACTCTTGCACTGCTGGTGGGAATGTGAATTGGTACAGCCACTATGGAGAACGGTATGGAGGTTCCTTAAAAAACTACAAATAGAACTACCATATGACCCCGCAATCCCACTACTGGGCATATACCCTGAGAAAACCATAATTCCAAAAGAGACATGTACCAAAATGTTCATTGCAGCTCTATTCACAATAGCCCGGAGCTGGAAACAACCTAAGTGTCCATCATCGGATGAATGGATAAAGAAGATGTGGCACATATATACAATGGAATATTACTCAGCCATAAAAAGAAACGAAACTGAGCTATTTGTAATGAGGTGGATAGACCTAGAGTCTGTCATACAGAGTGAAGTTAGTCAGAAAGAGAAAGACAAATACCGTATGCTAACACATATATACGGAATTAAAAAAAAAAATGTCATGAAGAACCTAGGGGCAAAACGGGAATGAAGACGCAGACCTACTTGAGAATGGACTTGAGGATATGGGGAGGGGGAAGGGTGGGCTGTGACAAGGCGAAAGAGAGGCATGGACGTGTATACACTACCAAACGTAAGGTAGATAGATAGTGGGAAGCAGCCGCAGAGCACAGGGAGATCAGCTCGGTGCTTTGTGACCGCCTGGAGGGGTGGGATGGGGAGGGTGGGAGGGAGGGAGATGCATGAGGGAAGGGATGTGGGAACAGATGTATATGTATGACTGATTCACTTTGTTATAAAGCAGAAACTAATTAAAAAAATAAATAAATAAACTTAAAAAAAATGGAAAAAAAAAAAAAAAAAGAATCCGCCTGCCAATGAAGGGGACACAGGTTCGATCCCTTGTCTGGGAAGTTGCTGCGGAGCAACTAAGCCCATGCACCACAACTACTGAGCCTGTGCCACAACTACTGAGCCTGTGCTCTAGAGCCTGCGAGCCACAACTACTGAAGCCCGTGTGCCTAGAGCCCGTGCTCCGCAACAAGAGAAGCCACTGCAATGAGAAGCCCATGCACTGCAACGAAGAGTAGCCCCTGCTTGCCATAAATAGAGAAAGCATGTGTGCAACAATGAAGACAATGCAGCCAAAGCAAACAAAAAAAATAGAATAATAAGAAACTCCAGAAAATGAAATAAATAGAAGAACTACTTTCTTTGCAATTCTCTTTTGTACATAAGTCAAAGTTTTGTTTCAATATGATTTAAAATACCACTAAATATGAGACAAACTCTTAGTCTTAAAATATAGGTTCATCATCTACATATTTTACCCCACATGTTAAAATTGCTGTTTTATTTAAGTCAGCAAATATGTGAATTCCGAAGGTATTTTGATATTAGATAGGTTTCTTTCTTTCTTTTTAATGACTGGTGGTAAGAAATGTATTCCTATGAAACAGGAAGAAACCTTGATTGATAAGTATTAAAAATACCTTGAAATTGACGCTCTATAAAAGTGAAGTCCCTACTGATCTAGCATAGACTCTTTTTTTTTTTTTTTTTTGCGGTACGCGGGCCTCTCACTGTTGTGGCCTCTCCCGTGGTGGAGCACAGGCTCCAGACACGCAGGCTCAGCGGTCATGGCTCATGGGCCTAGCCGCTCCGCGGCATGTGGCATCTTCCCGGACCGGGGCACGAACCTATGTCCCCTGCATCTGCAGGCGGACTCTCAACCACTGCACCACCAGGGAAACCCTAGCATAGACTCTTTAAATTGGCTGGACCTTTGACAAAAAAGTGTACTTCACTCTAGTCAACCCCAGTAAAGAGTTCATAAGTTAAAATGAAACTCTTGAACTATCTCCATATCAGCAGGAGAGGATCCAGGTTTTGTGCAACCTCATACAATTTGCAGAAGTACTCTAATAAAATTTTACAAATTCACTAATTTAAAATTGTTAAGCCTCTCTCAGTTCTTTCGAGGGAGGCCTATTCCAGTGAGAGAACTTACAGCTTGAGTTCCAGTATGTTTATGGTATACATGCTTTCATATGTCATAGTCAGATATCACAAATGAAGTATACTAGAAAAGCATCACAGTAGACTCCAGGAGAGCTTTACCAGCACTGAGATTAATCTGCCTGGATTTCTTTCCTCATTACAACATAGGCAAGTGTGCACTAGAAAAAATTATCTCTAAGGTTCTTTCCAGCTGAACAGTTTCTATTTTTTAATTGGAGAAGTCATCACTTCTGGAATGAGGAGAACTCCATGATAATGTGGATGAAGCAAATAAACCTTGTGTATTGATTTGGGTACCCTAATTTACATGATTATTTCCTGGCATCCAGGTCTATATACTTTTTCACGTGGCAATATAGTTGTTGATTATTTTCAGAGGTCTCAATTGGAAAAGATCTGTTTTTGCTTTGTAGTAATATTCACAAATAATTTCCAAGTCAAAGTTGCGAGTATTAGTGCCAGATCATGGGTGAGGGAGCAGGGATCTTATAGATGATCTTGGAGAAGAAAAATAAGGAAGAACAGGAAACCATCCCATATTTGCCTTCTCATCTGTAATTCTTGGAATTGAAGATCTGACCTACTTACTTAATCTTATGAACATGTTGTCTTTGAAAGTGGAAGTAAGTTATCTAGCTTAGCAGGGTTTTTCCCTTTTAATGCTAGACTGGTAAGTGTAGAAGTTATACAAATATCATTGATATGTTGTGAAGATCTTTTGGGAATTTTCTTTCCACAATCAGTATAAAGATCAAGCTCTTTGTATCATCTGTTTACATATGTGAATATACACAAAAATATTCTTCAGAGGTGTTCTAAAATCTTTATCTTTGGTGCCAAGTTCTAATGGTTTTAAATGCCTTTTAAAAACCATAAGACAGCCTTTATATAAAGTCTTCATCAAAAAAAATATTATGCTAATCCTAATAGAGTGTAGTTTATTGGAGGTTGAAGGTATGTCTTATTTCTCACTGTGTTCTCAAGCCTGTATAAGTAGATGATATCAAGGAGCCATATTATTTAAATGTTGACTGAAAAAATAAATAATTTCTAACAAATAATTTCAAACTATAGAGCATTACCATTGTTCAAAATGTACGTTGGTAGCAATAAACCTTTATCTTCTTCTATGATTAACATAAAAATAAAATAAATGTGATTATATTAAGCATGGCTCATAGGTAGAGAAGTGGAATATTATTTATAATTCTGCCACCTGTTAAAGCAATAGCTATTAACATTTGGGGTTCAATTAATTTGTCAAAAGCAGTCCACTCCGTAAGCATCTATGTCTTTGTATTTCCATTTAATATACTATATATGAATATAGATCTTTTAAAAGTTCATTAAAACAGGAAAGACTGAAATAAAATATCTTTAATCTGCAGTAGTTCTCCATTTTGTTAAAAACAGAAGAGTTAATTTCCAAGATTAACAATAACAAAACATTAAAAACTGTCTCATTGTTTCAATAAAGCAAGTATGCAGAGCAAAATAATAGTCTCAAAGGAAGAAAACTCAAGTATCTTACTGAAATAGACTTCCAATTTCAGTACAATGCATTTTTGTGGGATAGATTGGACTGTTGCACATAGATTAAATTTGACAGGATACCAGACTGTTGCCATATTTTTACTTTTAATTCAGTACCCTTTTTTGATAAATGTGGAGGAGAAAAATATATTTTTTTGGTTTTTCCTGATGGGGAAAACCAATTGAATTTGTTTTCAATATTTCAAAACTCTGCCATGACTGTGTACCTAGCTTACATTATTTTATAGATAGCTGGAGGGTATTTTAGCCTTGACATTTTAGTTGTCCTGAAAATAGTGATGATATATGGACTGGCACTGCTTAGAGCTCCTGTTTTTCTTTCCAAAATGCTGTGTGATTAGCCTTTTTATCCATCCAAGACTACTGCTCAGGGAGCCTTACATGTCAAGGCCAGTGCAGCTTTGATGAAGCAGCATCTCAAGGTATTATGATTTAAATTCTGGGCAGCAGTTGGAGGCAGATTGTTTCCTGGTCTTGTTGTTCATTCATATTTGTCCCTTTCTTAGATAGGGATTGAGAAAGATCTTTTAACTGCACTCTACATAGTTTTTAATGCCCTTTGGGGACAGAAGAAATCCAAAGAGGGTATATGCACATATGGTTGAACAGGGACAATGAGCAGAGCTGGAAGAGACACAAAACTTTGTTTCTACCCTGGCATTGCCAAAGCTCCAGGGCACATATGCTACTGTGTCAAGTAACAAATATAACTTCTGACCAAAATTGAGAAAGGTTTTTAGAATAAAACTCCAAGTTATGCAAAACTCTGCAAGGACAGAGCCAACAAAATAGGTCTAAGAATAAGCAGAATGTTAGTTAAGAACAATTTTTCTGTGAACAACAGAAAGAAAACAATTTTTCTGTGAACAACAGCTGGAGCACTTGATAGAGAAGTGATTCTCAGTGTTAACATCCAAATATCCTTATTGATTTATAACTTGCCTTAGTCCATCTGAATCCAAACACCTGCCTTGACTGTGATAACCTGGCCTTTATTATTAAGCACTGCCTAGAGTGGAACAGCTCATCCCAACCCCTAGCAGGATGGCACATTCACCTTTGGGGAGCAGTCTCCCATACCACTATTTAGGATAACAGAAGAGATCACCACACTTTAACAGATTACCCTAAAGACTTCTATCCCCTTGAGCTTCTTCATATTGGAAGACTCTAACAGGAGTAGAGTTCTCAAACAGGCAGGCAACAAAATAAACACACGAGTCAATCTGAAGCATGCTAAGAGCTCTACCGGTCCGAATAATAAGATATAAAAAGTCTTGTTATGTGAACAAGAGATTAATTTAACTCATCTATTTTTTTCATTTGTATCATATCTGAGGAAAGTTAAATGATTCACACTTTATTTTTAATTTTTAAAAATTAAATCAAAATGGAGCTGAGAGCTACCTTATGAAATGGGAAAGTGGTGATCAAAGAAGCAGTAGTTGTAATCAGCGATGACTTGAAGGGCTTTCGCTTTTCCATAATACCCATTAACCACCACCCCCGACAAAAACAACCAAGTAAATTTATCATCTAGGTTAAAGCAGTGTTTTGCCATGCATTGTTCTAAAACATGTATTCTAGTATCTTCTGTTGATACTAGATTGACACAAAAAGCCTCTCCTCCCAGGAGAAATGAAGCCACCAGGGGATAACGGGAGACCTGGAAGAAGATATAAGACTCTACTCACCTTAGTGGTCACTGCATCCAATCCCCTTGGCTCCTTCTTTCTCCTTTTATTGAAAGGTTTTATTTATAGACTAGGACATGTATAATGTAAGACATTTTCTATGAATACCTCGGGATTTCTTATATCATCATAGAATCACCTTTCAGATATCTAGGAACAGATCTAGTTTGCATATTTACCATGGTTATACAACTACATAATACATGGTAAAATAATTTTAAAACTCTATAGGTGACGTGTATTAGTTGAAGTTACACAACAAATATTTTAATAGGAAAATACTTCTTCCCACCACACTCATACAAGCTTTCTTTCTGCTGGTAACCCCTCCAAGCGATGGAAAGTTGCAAACTGAAGGCTAAGATTTCTGCAAGCAGCTATGATTCTTAACACTATGGAATCAACTGTGGGATGGAGTGACAAATGTGGGAAAATATGGAAAGGGAGGGAGGGTTTCTCTGCCTGACTACAACTTCTCATATATTTAAGGGGGGAAAAGCCACATAAGTAACACATCTAAACATTGGGTGTAGTTTAAGACAGTCTGTGCCTCATATTGATTATTTATTATGTTATTTTCCTTTCTCTTCATCCTTTAACTGAAAAATCTTTACTTGGATATATAATTCTTGCCTTTGGGAGGTCTGAGGTCTTCTGCCAGCATTCAGTGGGTTTTCTGAGGAGTTGTTCCACGTGTAGATGAATATCTGATGTATCTGTGGGGAGGAAGGTGATCTCCGTGTCTTACTCTTCCACCATCTTCCTCAACTCCTTCTATGATTCTTTTCTTCACAGAATTTTGAGAACTGCAGCATGAATAGTTTATATTGTGTCTACCTATGGAGGAATTTTTAAGTTGTCAGTGGGTTATGTCACATCTCATAAAAAAAAGCAAGTCACACCTCCAGGGAAAAAACTTACCATTATCAAGGATGTTGTTCCCATGGCACCACTGACTTTATCCAATGGCAGCAGCCTAAAATTTCCATAGAAACTGGATCTGAAACTGCTAAACTGGATAGAAACTGCTAAAAGTGCAGTTCCCCATGGCAATATCAGTTGAATTAAAAGGAAGCATAAATTGCCTTATTAGAATCGTTTCCCAAAGAGTCCGTGTTCTCACAATAATTGCATTTCCTTGTCATAAGCAATTTTATTACACAGTAACCTGCTGCCCAAAAAAGAAACTTTATAAGAAGACTTGAGATCATCATCATCATCATCCAAGGGATTCATCCATAAAATTAAAAATTATAGTGCTTACTTTATTTGATTTTTAAGAGTAAATGTCTATAAATATTCCAACAGAAACATTTTAAAAAGGTTTAGCTTTTCCTTCCTTCCTTTTTTCCTTCATTTCTTCCTCCCTCTTTCCTTCCCCTCATTCCTTAATTCTTTTTGCTTTCTTTCTTCCTTCTTACTCTTTCTCTTTCCCTTCTTCTTTTCCTTGCTTCCTTCTTTTTTTTTTTTTTTTTTTTTTTTTTACTTTTTATTTTATATTGGAGTATAGCCGATTAACAATGTTGTGATAGTTTCAGATGCACAGCAAAGGGACTCGGCTATACATATGAATGTACCCATTCTCCCCCAAACTCCCCTCCCATCCAGGCTGCCACATAACATTGAGCAGAGTCCCCTGTGCTATATAGTAGGTCCACTGGTTATCCATTTTTTTTTTAAGTTTATTTATTTATTTTTTTAATTAGTTTCTGCTTTATAACAAAGTGAATCAGTCATACATATACATCTGTTCCCACATCCCTTCCCTCATGCATCTCCCTCCCTCCCACCCTCCCCATCCCACCCCTCCAGGCGGTCACAAAGCACCGAGCTGATCTCCCTGTGCTCTGCGGCTGCTTCCCACTATCTATCTACCTTACGTTTGGTAGTGTATACACGTCTATGCCTCTCTTTCGCCTTGTCACAGCCCACCCTTCCCCCTCCCCATATCCTCAAGTCCATTCTCAAGTAGGTCTGCGTCTTCATTCCCGTTTTGCCCCTAGGTTCTTCATGACATTTTTTTTTTTAAATTCCGTATATATGTGTTAGCATACGGTATTTGTCTTTCTCTTTCTGACTAACTTCACTCTGTATGACAGACTCTAGGTCTACCCACCTCATTACAAATAGCTCAGTTTCGTTTCTTTTTATGGCTGAGTAATATTCCATTGTATATATGTGCCACATCTTCTTTATCCATTCATCCGATGATGGACACTTAGGTTGTTTCCAGCTCCGGGCTATTGTGAATAGAGCTGCAATGAACATTTTGGTACATGTCTCTTTTGGAATTATGGTTTTCTCAGGGTATATGCCCAGTAGTGGGATTGCTGGGTCATATGGTAGTTCTATTTGTAGTTTTTTAAGGAACCTCCATACCGTTCTCCATAGCGGCTGTACCAATTCACATTCCCACCAGCAGTGCAAGAGTGTTCCCTTTTCTCCACACCCTCTCCAGCATTTATTGTTTCTAGATTTCTTGATGATGGCCATTCTGACTGGTGTGAGATGATATCTCATTGTAGTTTTGATTTGCATTTCTCTAATGATTAATGATGTTGAGCATTCTTTCATGTGTTTGTTGGCAGTCTGTATATCTTCTTTGGAGAAATGCCTATTTAAGTCTTCTGCCCATTTTTGGATTGGGTTGTCTGTTTTTTTGCTATTGAGCTGCATGAGCTGTTTATAAATTTTGGAGATTAATCCTTTGTCAGTTGCTTCATTTGCAAATATTTTCTCCCATTCTGAGGGTTGTCTTTTGGTCTTGTTTATGGTTTCCTTTGCTGTGCAAAAGCTTTGAAGTTTCATTAGGTCCCATTTGTTTATCTTTGTTTTTATTTCCATTTCTCTAGGAGGTGGGTCCAAAAGGATCTTGCTGTGATTTATGTCATGGAGTGTTCTACCTATGTTTTCCTCTAAGAGTTTGATAGTTTCTGGCCTTACATTTAAGTCTTTAATCCATTTTGAGCTTATTTTTGTGTATGGTGCTAGGGAATGATCTAATCTCAAACTTTTACATGTCCCTGTCCAGTTTTCCCAGCACCACTTATTGAAGAGGCTGTCCTTTCTCCACTGTACATTCCTGCCTCCTTTATCAAAGATAAGTTGGCCATATGTGCGTGGGTTTATCTCTGGGCTTTCTATCCTGATCCACTGATCTATCTTTCTGTTTTTATGCCAGTACCAGACTGTCTTAATTACTGTAGCTTTGTAGTATAGTCTGAAGTCAGGGAGCCTGATTCCTCCAGCTCCGTTTTTCGTTCTCAAGATTGCTTTAGCTATTCGGGGCCTTTTGTTTTTCCAAACAAATTTTGAAATTTTTTGTTCTAGTTCTGTGAAAAATGCCATTGGTAGTTTGATAGGGATTGCATTGAATCTGTAGATTGCTTTCGGTAGTAGAGTCATTTTCACAATATTGATTCTTCCAATCCAGGAGCATGGTATATCTCTCCATCTATTTGTATCATCTTTAATTTCTTTCATCAGTGTCTTATAGTTTTCTGCATACAGGTCTTTTGTCTCCTTAGGTAGGTTTATTCCTAGATATTTTATTCTTTTTGTTGCGATGGTAAATGGGAGTGTTTTCTTGATTTCATTTTCAGATTTTTCATCATTAGTGTATAGGAATGCCAGAGATTTCTGTACATTAATTTTATATCCTGCTACTTTACCAAATTCATTGATTAGCTCTAGTAGTTTTTCGGTAGCATCTTTAGGATTCTCTATGTATAGTATCATGTCATCTGCAAACAGTGACAGCTTTACTTCTTCTTTTCCAATTTGGATTCCTTTTATTTCCTTTTCTTCTCTGATTGCTGTGGCTAAAACTTCCAAAACTATGTTGAATAAGAGTGGTGAGAGTGGGCAGCCTTGTCTTGTTCCTGATCTTAGTGGAAATGGTTTCAGTTTTTCACCATTGAGGACAATGTTGGCTGTGGGTTTGTCATATATGGCCTTTATTATGTTGAGGAAAGATCCCTCTATACCTACTTTCTGCAGGGTTTTTATCATAAATGGGTGTTGAATTTTGTCGAAAGCTTTCTCTGCATCTATTGAGATGATCATATGGTTTTTCTCCTTCAACTTGTTAATATGGTGTATTACATTGATTGATTTGCGTATATTGAAGAATCCTTGCATTCCTGGAATAAACCCCACTTGATCATGGTGTATGATCCTTTTAATGTGCTCTTGGATTCTGTTTGCTAGTATTTTGTTGAGGATTTTTGCATCTATGTTCATCAGTGATATTGGCCTGTAGTTTTCTTTCTTTGTGACATCCTTGCCTGGTTTTGGTATCAAGGTGATGTCGGCCTCGTAGAATGAGTTTGGGAGTGTTCCTCCCTCTGCTATATTTTGGAAGAGTTTGAGAAGGATAGGTGTTAGCTCTTCTCTAAATGTTTGATAGAATTCACCTGTGAAGCCATCTGGTCCTGGGCTTTTGTTTGATGGAAGATTTTTAATCACAGTTTCAATTTCAGTGCTTGTGATTGGTCTATTCATATTTTCTATTTCTTCCTGAGTCAGTCTTGGCAGGTTGTGCATTTCTAAGAATGTGTCCATTTCTTCCAGGTTGTCCATTTTATTGGAATAGAGTTGCTTACAGTAATCTCTCATAATCTTTTGTATTTCTGCAGTGTCAGTTGTTACTTCTCCTTTTTCATTTCTAATTCTATTGATTTGAGTCTTCTCCCTTTTTTTCTTGATAAGTCTGGCTAATGGTTTGTCAATTTTGTTTATCTTCTCAAAGAACCAGCTTTTAGTTTGGTTGATCTTTGCTATCGTTTCCTTCATTTCTTTTTCATTTATTTCTGATCTGATCTTTATGATTTCTTTCCTTCTGCTAGCTTTGGGGTATTTTTGTTCTTCTTTCTCTAATTGCTTTAGGTGCAGGGTCAGGTTGTTTACTCGAAATGCTTCCTGTTTCTTAAGGTGGGATTGTATTGCTATAAACTTCCCCCTTAGAACTGCTTTTGCTGCGTCCCATAGGTTTTGGGTCGTCGTGTCTCCATTGTCATTTGTTTCTAGGTATTTTTTAATTTCCTCTTTGATTTCTTCAGTGATCACTTCGTTATTGAGTAGTGTATTGTTTAGCCTCCGTGTGTTTGTATTTTTTACACATCTTTTCCTGTAATTGATGTCTAGTCTCATAGCATTGTGGTCGGAGAAGATACTTGATACAATTTCAATTTTCTTAAAATTACCGAGGCTTGATTTGTGACCCAAGATATGATCTATCCTGGAGAATGTTCCATGAGCACTTGAGAAAAATGTGTATTCTGTTGTTTTTGGATGGAATGTCCTATAAATATCAACTAAGTCCATCTCGTTTAATGTATCATTTAAAGCTTGTGTTTCCTTATTTATTTTCATTTTGGATGATCTGTCCATTGGTGAAAGTGGGGTGTTAAAGTCCCCTACTATGATTGTGTTACTGTCGATTTCCCCTTTTATGGCTGTTAGTATTTGCCTTATGTATTGAGGTGCTCCTATGTTGGGTGCATAAATATTTACAATTGTTATATCTTCTTCTTGGATCAATCCCTTTATCGTTATGTAGTGTCCTTCCTTGTCTCTTCTAATAGTCTTTATTTTAAAGTCTATTTTGTCTGATATAAGAATTGCTACTCCAGCTTTCTTTTGATTTCCATTTGCATGGAATATCTTTTTCCATCCCTTTACTTTCAATCTGTATGTGTCTCTAGGTCTGAAGTGGGTCTCTTGTAGACAGCATATATATGGGTCTTGTTTTTGTATCCATTCAGCCACTCTGTGTCTTTTGGTGGGAGCATTTAGTCCATTTACATTTAAGGTAATTATTGATATGTATGTTCCTATTCCCATTTCCTTAATTGCTTTGGGTTCGTTATTGTAGGTATATTCCTTCTGTTGTGTTTCTTGCCTAGAGAAGTTCCTTTAGCATTTGTTGTAAAGCTGGTTTGGTGGTGCTGAACTCTCTCAGCTTTTGCTTGTCTGTAAAGGTTTTAATTTCTCCATCAAATCTGAATGAGATCCTTGCTGGGTAGAGTAATCTAGGTTGCAGGTTTCTCTCCTTCATCACTTTAATTATGTCCTGCCACTCCCTTCTGGCTTGTAGGGTTTCTGCTGAGAGATCAGCTGTTAACCTGATGGGGATTCCCTTGTGTGTTATTTGTTGTTTTTGCCTTGCTGCTTTTAATATGATTTCTTTGTGTTTAATTTTTGACAGTTTGATTAATATGTGTCTTGGTGTATTTCTCCTTGGATTTATTCTGTATGGGACTCTCTGTGCCTCCTGGACTTGATTAACTATTTCCTTTCCCATATTGGGGAAGTTTTCAACTATAATCTCTTCAAATATTTTCTCAGTCCCTTTCTTTTTCTCTTCTTCTTCTGGAACCCCTATAATTCGAATGTTGGTGCGTTTAATGTTGTCCCAGAGATCTCTGAGACTCTCCTCTGTTCTTTTCATTCTTTTTTCTTTATTTTGCTCTGCATCAGTTATTTCCACTATTTTATCTTCCACCTCACTTATCCGTTCTTCTGCCTCAGTTATTCTGCTATTGATCCCATCTAGAGTATTTTTCATTTCATTTATTGTGTTTTTAATCGATGCTTGATTCATCTTTAGTTCTTCTAGGTCCTTGTTAACTGTTTCTTGCATGTTGTCTATTCTATTTCCAAGATTATGGATCATGGAAATAGAATCTTGGATCAGCTTTACTATCATTATTCTGAATTCTTTTTCAGGTAGACTGCCTATTACCTCTTCATTTGTTAGGTCTGGTAGGTGTTTATCTTGCTCCTTCACCTGCTGTGTGTTTTTCTGCCTTCTCATTTTGCTTATGTTACTGTGTTTGGGGTCTCCTTTTTGCCGGCTGCAGATTCGTAGTTCCCGTTGTTTTTGGTGTCTGACCCCAGTGGCTAAGGTTGTTTCAGTAGGTTGTGTAGGCTTCCTGGTGGGGGGGACTAATTCCTGTGCTCTGGTGGTTGAGGCTCGATCTTGTCTTTCTGGTGGACAGGTCCACGTCTGGTGGTGTGTTTTGGGGTGCCTATGGCCTTATTATGTTTTTAGGTAGCCTCTCTGCTAATGGGTGGGGTTGTGTTCCTGCCTTGCTAGTTGCTTGGCATAGGGTGACCCGCACTGTAGCTTGCTGGTCGTTGACTGAAGCTGGGTGCTGGTGTTGGGATGGAGATCTCTGGGAGATTTTCGCTGCTTGATATTATGTGGAGCTGGGAGGTCTCTTGTGGACCCGTGTCCTGAAGTTGGCTCTCCCACTTCAGAGGCACAGCACTGGCTCCTGGCTGCAGCACCAAGAGCCTTTCATCCACCCGGCTCAGAGTAACAGGGAGAAAAAGTAGAAAGAAAGAATTAGTAGAAGAAAGAAAGAGGGAAAGAAAGGAAGAAGGGAAGAAAGGAAGGAAGGAAGGAAGGAAGAAAGAAAGGAGGGAGGGAGGGAGGAAGGATGGAAAGAAAGAAGGAAAGAAAGGAGGGAGGGAGGGAGGAAGGAAAGGAAGAAAGACAGGAGGGAGGGAGGAAGGAAAGAAAAAGAAAGTGGAAAGAAGAAGGGTGGGAGGGAGGAAAGAAAAAGAAAGAAGGAAAGGAGGAGCGGAGGGAGGGAGGGAGGAAGGGAGAGTAGGAAAAAAAGAAAGAGCAGGTAAAGTAAAATAGAATAAAGTATGAAATATAGTAGCGTTATTAAAATTAGAAAGTAATTATTGAAAAAAAAAAAAAAACCGGACCGATAGAACCCTGAGACATATGGTGGAAGCAAAGCTATACAGAGAGAATCTTACACAGAAGATTACACATACACATTCACAAAAAGAGAGCAGGGGGAAAAATCAAAAATCTTGCTCTCCAATTCCACCTCCTCAATTTGGGATAATTCGTTGTAAAAAGAGGAAAAGGGCGAGAAGTCTGAAATCTTGCTCTCTAAGTCCACCTCCTTAATTTGGAATAATTCGTTGTAAAAAGAGGAAAAGGGGGGAAAGTCTTAAATCTTGTCCTCAAAGTCCACTTCCTCAATTTGGGATGATTCGCTGTCCATTCATGCACTCCACAGACGCAGGGCACATCAAATGGACCGTGGAGCTTTAATCCGCTGCCTCCGAGGCTGCACAGAGAGATTTCCCTGCCTCTGCTCTCACAGCTCCCGGGTCTCAGCCTTGGACCTGGCCCCGCCTCTGCGCGTAGGTCGCCGGAGGGCGTCCGTTCTTCGCTCAGACAGGACGGGTTTAAAGGAGCCGCTGATTCGGGGGCTCTGGCTCACTCAGGCAGAGGGGAGGGAGGGGCGCGCAGTGTGGGGCGGGCCTGCGGCGGCAGAGGCCGGCGTGACGTTGCAGCAGCCCGTGGCGCTCCGTGCGCTTTCCCGGGAAAGCCGTCCCCGGGTCTCGGGGACCCCGGCAGTGGCGGGGTGCACAGGCCCCCCGGAAGGCGGGGCGGACAGTGACCCGCGCTCGCACACAGGCCCCGCGGCGGCGGCAGCAGCGGCGGCGGCGGGCCGCGGCGGCGGGCGGCGGCGGCGGCGGCGGCCCACGCCCGTCTCCGAGGTCCGTGCCTTACCCGCGGCTCGTGCCTGTCTCCGGCGCTTCCCCAAGCAGCCCTCTTAATGCCCTCTCCTCGCGCACCAGGAAACAAAAGGGAAAAAAGTCTCTTGCCTCTTCAGCAGCTCCAGACCCTTTCCCCGGACTCCCTCCGGGCTAGCCGTGGTGCACTAACCCCTTCAGGCTCTCTTCCTGCCGCCAGCCCCAGTCCTCTCCCTGCGCTCCGACTGAAAGCCGATACCCGAGCCTCAGCTCCCAGCCCCGCCCGCCACGGCGGCCGAGCAGACAAGCCCCTCGGGCTGGTGTGTGCCTGAGGGCACCGGTCCTCTGTGCCAGAATCTCTCCGCTTTGCCCTCCGCACCCCTGTTGCTGTGCTCTCCTCCGCTACTCCGAAGCTTTCCCCCTCCGCCACCTACAGTCTCCGCCCGCGAAGGGGCTTGTAGTGTGTAGAAACCTTCCCCCCTTCACGGCTCCCTCCCACTGGTGCAGGTCCCGTCCCTATCCTATTGTCTCTGTTTATTCTTTTTTTCTTTTGCCCTACCCAGGTATGTGGGGAGCTTCTTGCCTTTTGGGGGGTCTGAGGTCTTCTGTCAGCGTTCAGTAGGTGTTCTGTAGGAGTTGTTCCACGTGTAGATGAATTTCTGATGTATCTGTGGGGAGGAAGGTGATCTCCGCGTCTTACTCTTCCGCCATCTTCCTCCGGGGTCCTGAAGCATGTCCTTGCCTCCTATCACACTGGAATCCCATCAAGCCTTCAGGCTTCCTACCAGCTTACAGGATGGAATCTGCTGGCGTCTCCCCGCTTTTCCCCTCCATTAATGGCAGGGTCCCAATGTGTACTTGCGACCCATGCTTTTCTCAAACCAGTGCTTCTCCCGTTTAGCGCGCGCCAACCCCCCTCGCGGGCTCCTTGCAAAAGACTGGGTGGTCCCTTGCTTCCTTCTTTACATCCTTTTCTTCCTCTCTTTCACCCTCAGACATGTTTACCCAGTCATATATGAAGAACACCCAGCATTAAATCCTGTAGTCAAAGAGGAATCAGAGTATCATCTCTCCTTTCCTCCCATTTCCTTATTGGGTCTGACATATCTATCTAGTCATTAGTAGTCTGTGGCTGCAAGAAAAATAATTAGACCAAATACCTTCTAAGGTAACTAAGAATTTACTGTATTCACACCTACGAAGCTGCAGCCCTTCTGCAGTGCACTCTAGCCTTGCTCCCCTGGCTAGAGAAACTACCAGAAAGAGCAGAAACTTAGGAGGAAAGCCAAGCTCTTTCCTTCCCTTTATAATAACAGGCTGTTGGTTCTGCCTTTCTTTAGTGGTGTCAGGCAGGGAGGATGAACGCTATGCAGACTTGTCTAATAACTTGAGCCAGGAATAGGAAAACATTTCTTTCTTGCTTCCATCTGTCTGGCTTCCTTCATTCATTTAATCATCTACTCATACAACAGATACTTACTGATTCCTTATTATTTCCTTATACCTCCACATGATGCCATTTATCTATTCCCTTCCATTCTCCATGTAATAATTCGATGATTGGACTTCTCCAAAAGCTTCTTACTTGTTCTTTTTACCTCAACTTTTTCCTCCAGCCCATCCTACAAGCCTGTTGGCTTGCTAAGGGGCTATTCTCCTGAACTTTTACAGCCTTCCCAGCTCATAACATGAAGTCCAATCTCTTTAGCCTTGAATTCAGAGTGCTCTAATCTGGGCTCAATGATTCCACTTTTCAAATACCATATTCCTAAACCAGATTGAACTATTTGTGCTTCCCACTCCCCATCCTCCTTTTTTCTTCCTGTCTCTATGTTATATTCTCCACCTGGAATGCTTTTAGGCTCACAAATCCTCTTGAAGATCCTCTTAGTTCACTTCAATGCCAGACCTCCCTTGATCTTCCCCTTCCTGTTTTTCAGCTGAAGGTCATCTCTGGCTCTTCTAAATCCTATGGCACTTTATTTCTCTCATAACCTTTTGCACTTCCTATCTAATTTTGTAGTTTTATGTATTTATATACATGACTTATTTGCCCTTGTAGAATATAAGCTCCTTGAAAGCAGAGGGCATCAGTGAATTGGCTTTATAATCGAACAGTGTGCTTTATTCATAGTCTTTAACTGCATAAGTGGATGCCTGTACTGCAATATCATTGGTTATTTTTAAGAAGACACGTTATATAATGAGCCTATTGTTAATTTCAACTATAATGAATAATATTGTGGTCCAGTAAAAGCCTTTGACATCTTTTCTTGATAAGTACACACTGACAGGTGCATCAGTTTTAGCTAGATTAGAACCTCTGCAGAATCATAAACTTTCCTTCACAAACTATTGTTCATCAGCATCTTTAGTGACCGTAATGACTATTGCCAATCAGAATAAGGAGTGTTCTCATCACCCAGAGCAAGCACATCTTTTTCTCTTCACTATCTAACAGTCTTGAAATCCTTTATGTTTTAAATAAAATTCACGTTTCAAACTTCAAAGAGGATAAAAAGCCACACATTGCAAAATCTCCCTCCAACACTATTTCTCTTTGTCCAGTTCCCAGTAAACCCTTAAACAGATATTACTTAGTTAAATTCTTGTGTGTCTTTCCAGACAGGTTTTTATGTATGTAAAAGCAAATATGAATACATTATTTTCCTGTGTTTTACACCAATGATGCCATACTATACACATTCTTCTACTTTTGTGGTTTTTACTTAAAAAGTGTGTCTTGAACATCTTCCTAGATCAATGTGTACAGTGTATCCTATTACACTGTGTGGATATACTGTAATGTATTTAAGAGTATAGCTTAAATACATGGATTTATGGATGGATTAGCTTCTTTATAAACTTTGCTATTACAATCTAGGCCACAATTAATAACTTTGTGTATACATCATTTTCTATGTATATGAAAGTATGTGTAAGAAACAATCCTAGAAGTGGAATTGGTTGCTCACGGGGTGTATGCCTTATAATTTTTGGTAGATACTTCAAAATTGCCCTCCATAGAGAATGTACCAATTTATACTTTCATGAGCAATGAACGAGAGTTTTAAACATTTTAAAACAAGTGTGTTTTAAAACTCTGGCAGTTTTGTCAAACTGATGCTTACAAATAGCATCTCTGTTTGTTTTAATATGGGATGCTTCATGCATTTGCATGTCATCCTTGCACAGGAACTATGATAATTTTCCTGGATCACTTCAATTCTTGATGTATGTGCTACAGAAGTAAGCACTCTGTTTACTTGTATTTTGACTGTTATTGTGAATGAAATCAATGTGTTTTCATATGTTTAAGAGCCATTTGCAGATTTTAAATTTTCTCATAAAAACTCTATTCATTTCCTTTTCTATTTTCCTGTTTATTTTTTTGGAATTCTTTATAACTTACGGAAATCAGTTGTGATGTGACTTGTACATGTTTTTCCCAGTTTATCATTTATCCTTTGATGTTCAGTATGCTGTTTTTTGCCATGTAGAGGTGTTTTTGTTGTTGATAATTTCTTTTATGGATTCTAAATTTTGAATCACAGAAAGACCTTTTCCCCATTGAGATTGTAAAATAATTCTCCCTCTCTTTCTCTTTTTTTCTCCTAGTAGCTTTTATAAAATCATTTCTTTACATTTAAATGTTTGAACCATTAGAAATTGATCCTGGTGTGTACCTGACTCTATTTTTGCACCAAAACCATTTATTTAATAGGCAATTTTATCACTACTGGTATAAGTTTATTGAGTTTATTAGTATTTAGTACTTTTTCATGCTGCTAGAAGGTTTGTCTTTTCTTCAATCATAACTTCTAAGCAGTTGTTTGTATATATGAAAGCATTTACTTTAATTATATTAATTGTTTATCTTGCTAACTTGATGAATTCTCTTATTTATTGTACTGATATTTGTGAGTATACTGGGCTCCCCACAATCTATTATTCTCCAGTCATATCATTTGCAAATAGGAATGGTTTTAAGTCCTACTTTCAAAGTTCATAGCTCCTATTTTTTATCTATTTTCTGATTATGTTGGTTATAAAATTGTTAAATATTGATAGTGGACTTCCTTTTCACGTTCTTGACTTAAAAGAATATCATGTATCCTCAGAAAGCAGCATACTGGGTGTTTGCTTAGATGGCTCTTGGACAGAAATAAATATATTTTCCATTTTTAAGAAAGTATATACCTTTCCCTAGCATATTAATTATATTCTATCAAAGAAGATATTTAATTTTGTGAAATGCCTTATTAGGATCTTTGGTGATGATTATAATTGTTCTCCAATATAGTTTAATATTATGAACTTTGATAATAATTTTCCTAATATTGGATCACCTTTGCATTATAAGAATAAAGATCAAAACAATCATAATATATTTCTCTGGATCCTGTTTGATAATATTTTATGTGAAAGTTTTTAATTAACATTCACATCTGAAATTTATCTCTAATTTCCTTTTTGGTATATTTTATTATGAGTTTTGGTGCCATTGTTGTCCTTATTTTTTAGAACTTCGAAGGTTTCCTCTTTGTTTTATGTTCTGTAACATTTTAAATAGAACTGGAATTCTGTTCTTTTTGGTTTTGTAGACCTTCCTGTGGAAAATAATCTTAGACTAGTAGTTTTTTGTGACAGATGCTTGACAAAAGTTTTTATTTCTTTTATGGTTTGGTCTTTTTAAATGATGTTCTCTTCAAGAGTTGGTTTTGGTAAATTATTTTTTTTTCTGGAAAATTGCTTATTTTTCTAGGTTTAAAAATTTTTTTGAACAGAGGTAAGCAAAATAATTTCTTATGAATCTATAAATGTTCTTTTTTTTTAAATTGTATTAACTCCTGCTTAACATTTCTGCTTTTCAGTAATTATGTTTTCCTCTTTTTTTTTCCCCTAGATTTGTTCAATAAGAAGCATTTTATTGCTTTGTTCTGGTTCTTCTTGGCTTCTCTTATTTTCCCCTAGTTTTTCTCTTCTGTCTCTGGTCATTATTTATCAGGTTTCTTTGCCAGTTTCTCTTTGTATATCTAAACTGTAAGTACTGAAATTCCATAGGCTCTTAGTTTAGCCCTTTTCTCTCAGAATATCCTTTCTTGAGATAAGCTGTCCCATCCATCACATAGTTTAATTGACCATTCACATGCTGATGACTCCCATACATATATCACTTCTTGAAACTCCAATTCTTAGTTCTAGATACATATCATTCTTTTGCTTTTTAATTAAATATTAAATTTAAATTTAAATATTAAATTTAACAATTAAATATATCTAAAACTTTGTTCTCTTCCATCACAGCCAGTGTCACCAGCATCTACCTTGTTTGACAATCTCAGAATTCTAAAAGGTATCCCCAATACTTTGTTCTCTTACTCTTTATATTCATTAAAGTGATGAATCCTTTTAATTCCCTCTCTTAAGTATCTCCTTAACCTATCTTCTTCTCTCCTTACTGTCTAGACTCTATTCTAAGCCACCATCATCTCTTGCTTTACCATAGCAATAGTCTCTTTTTTTTTTATTAGTTTCTGTTTTATAACAAAGTGAATCAGTCATACACATACATCTGTTCCCACATCCCTTCCCTCTTGCGTCTCCCTCCCTCCCACACTCCCTATCCCACCCCTCCAGGCAGCCACAAAGCACCGAGCTGATCTCCCTGTGCTATGCGGCTGCTTCCCACTATCTATCTACCTTACGTTCGGTACTGTATATATGTCCATGCCTCTCTTTCACTTTGTCACAACTTACCCTTTCCCCTCCCCTTATCCTCAGGTCCATTCTCAAGTAGGTCTGTGTCTTTATTCCCGTTTTACCCCTAGGTTCTTCATGACATTTTTTCCCTTAAATTCCATATATATGTGTTAGCATACGGTACTTGTCTTTCTCTTCCTGACTTACTTCACTCTGTATGACAGACTCTAGGTCTATCCACCTCATTACAAATAGCTCAGTTTTGTTTCTTTTTATGGCTGAGTAATATTCCATTGTATATACATGCCACATCTTCTTTATCCATTCATCCGATGATGGACAATTAGGTTGTTTCCATCTCCGGGCTATTGTGAATAGAGCTGCAATGAACATTTTGGTACACGTCTCTTTTTGAATTATGGTTTTCTCAGGGTATATGCCTAATAGTGGGATTGCTGGGTCATATGGTAGTTCTATTTTTAGTTTTTTAAGGAACCTCCATACTGTTCTCCATAGTGGCTGTACCAATTCACATTCCCACCAGCAGTGCAAGAGTGTTCCCTTTTCTCCACACCCTCTCCAGCATTTATTGTTTCTAGATTTCTTGATGATGGCCATTCTGACTGGTGTGAGATGATATCTCATTGTAGTTTTGATTTGCATTTCTCTAATGCTTAATGATGTTGAGCATTCATTCTTTCATGTGTTTGTTGGCAGTCTGTATATCTTCTTTGGAGAAATGCCTATTTAAGTCTTCTGCCCATTTTTGGATTGGGTTGTTTGTTTTTTTGCTATTGAGCTGCATGAGCTGCTTATAAATTTTGGAGATTAATCCTTTGTCAGTTGCTTCATTTGCAAATATTTTCTCCCATTCTGAGGGTTGTCTTTTGGTCTTGTTTATGGTTTCCTTTGCTGTGCAAAAGCTTTGAAGTTTCATTAGGTCCCATTTGTTTATCTTTGTTTTTATTTCCATTTCTCTAGGAGGTGGGTCCAAAAGGATCTTGCTGTGATTTATGTCATAGAGTGTTCTGCCTATGTTTTCCTCTAAGAGTTTGATAGTGTCTGGCCTTACATTTAGGTCTTTAATCCATTTTGAGCTTATTTTTGTGTATGGTGTTACGGAATGATCTAATCTCATACTTTTACATGTCCCTGTCCAGTTTTCCCAGCACCACTTATTGAAGAGGCTGTCCTTTCTCCACTGTACATTCCTGCCTCCTTTATCAAAGATAAGTTGACCATATGTGCGTGGGTTTATCTCTGGGCTTTCTATCCTGTTCCATTGATTTATCTTTCTGTTTTTGTGCCAGTACCACACTGTCTTGATTACTGTAACTTTGTAGTATAGTCTGAAGTCAGGGAACTTGATTCCTCCAGCTCTGTTTTTCGTTCTCAAGATTGAACCATTGCAATAGTCTCATAACCAGTCCCACTATAACCATTCTTGCTCCTTCCCCATTCTTTCTTCATATTGAAGCTGGACATAACATTTCTCTCTTGTTTAAGTCCACTCAATATCTGCATTGTTCAGAAAAATATTTAGAATTTCACATGGCCTTTAAGGTTCTGAGAGATGTGGTCCCTGAACACTATTCTCAACCTGAGACACTCACACCTTTGTTTTCTCTACTACAGCCAACCCAGTAGTCTTTGTATTCCTCAAATGCACCATTCTTCTTTTATCATCTTATGACACTTGCACATGTTTGTTACCTTTGTTTGAACAATTTACTGCTACTGTTTCTTTAATTAATAATACCTTTTTATCCTTTGGAGTTTGTCTTCAAAATCTATTTCTCAAATAAGCTTTATTATAGTCAAAATTTCTAGATCCTTTTGGTAACTCTCTTTGTTCCATCTACTAGTTGAGTTTACAATTAAATAAGTAATGGGTAATTAGTTGTTTAGTGAGTATTTCTCATACTAAAATGTAGCCTCAATGTGAATATCTGATTGACTACTTCATCCCCAGTACCTAGTAAGATGACTGTCCACTAAATAGTTCAAAACACTGAAAAAAAAATCAAGAAAAATATAATAATTACTGGACCATATGGCAGTTTTATTTTTAATTTTTTGAGGAACCTTCATACTGTTTTCCATAGTGGCTACACCAAATTACATTCCCACCCACAGTACATGAGGGTACTCTTTTCTACACATTCTTGCCAACACTTGTTATTTCTTGTCTTTTGATGATAGCAGTTGATGACACATGAGGTAATAACTCATTGGAGTTTTGATTTGCATTTCTCTGGTAATTAGTGATGTTGACCCTCTTTTAATGGGCTTGTTGACCATCTTTATGTCTTCTTTGGAAAAATTCCTATTCAGGTCCTCTGTTCATTTTTATTTTTATTTTTTTTATTATTATTTTTTTTTTGCAGTATGCGGGCCTCTCACTGTTGTGGCCTCTCCCGTTGTGGAGCACAGGCTCCGGACGCGCAGGCTCAGTGGCCATGGCTCACGGGCCCAGCTGCACCGCGGCATGCAGGATCTTCCCGGACCGGGGCACGAACCCATGTCCCTTGCATCAGCAGGCGGACTCTCAACCACTGCGCCACCAAGGAAGCCCCTCTGTTCATTTTTAAATTTGATTTTTTTAATATTGATTTGTATGAATTCTTTTTATAAATTGAAAATTAACCCTTTATTGGATAAATCCTTTGAAAATATATTCTCCCATCCAGTAGATTGCATTTTCATTTGGTTGATGGTTTCCTTTGCTGTGAAAAGCTTTTCAGCTTGATGCAGTCCCATTTGTTTATTTTTGCTTTTGTTTTTCTTGTCCAAGAAAACATATAAAAAAATTTTGCTGAGACTGATGTCAAAGAGAGTACTACCTATTTTTTTTCTAGGAGTTTTATGGTTTCAGGTTTTACATCTAAGTCTTTAATCCATTTTGAGTTTATTTTTGTATATGGTGTGAGAAAGTAGTTTAGTTTCATTTATTTACATGTAGCTGTCAAATTTTCCCAGCACCACTTATTGAAGGGACTATCTTTCCCCATTGTATATTCTTGCCTCCTTTGGCATAGATTAATTGACCATATGTGTGTGGGCTTATTTGTATGCTCTCTGTTCTGTTCCACTGATCTATGTGTCTTTTTTTGTGCCAGTACCATACTATTATGATTACTGTAGCTTTGTAGTATAGTCTGAAGTAGGGTGCATGATACCTTCAGCTTTGTTTTTCTTTTGCAAGATTGCTTTGGCTACTCCAGGTCTTGTTTTTCTCCATACAAATTTTAAGATTTGTTCTAGTTCTGTGAAAAGAATCTTTGGTGTTTTGATAGGGATTGCATTGAATCTGTAGATTTACTTTGGGTAGAATGGACATTTTAAAAATATTAAATCTTTTGATTGATGAGCACAGTATATCTTTCTATTTATTTACGTTGTCTTAAATTTCTTTCATCAGTGTCTTACAGTCTTCAGAGTATAGGTTCTTTACTTCCTAGGTTAAATTTATTCCTAAGTATTTTTTTTGATGCGATTATAAATGGGATTGTTTTATTGCTTCCTCTTTCTGATAGCTTGTTATTAGTGTATAGAAACACAACAGATTTCTGTATAATAATTTTGTATCCTGCAACTTTACTGACTCGTTTATTCTAATAGTTTTTTGGTGGAGTCTTTAAGTCAGACAGAGAAAGACAAATACTGTATGTTTTCACTGATCTGTGGAATCCAAAAAACAAAACAAATGAACAAATATAACAAAACAGAAACAGACTCAAAGGTACAGAGAACTAACTAGTGGTTGCCTGAGGGGAGGAAGTTGGGGAAATGGATGAAATAGGTGAAGGAGATGAAGAAGTACAAACTACCAATTATGAAATAAATAAGTAAAAGGGATGTAACAGACAGAACAGGGAATGTACAGTCATTAATATTTTAATAACTTTGGTGCATAATCTATAAAAAAACTGAATCACTAAATTAGACACCTGAAACTAATATAATACTGTAAGTAAACCGTACTTCAGTAAAAAATATTTTTTTAAAGAAAAACATGATAAAATTTTAAAAAATTTCTCACTCTCTAAAAATTAAAACAAACTCCAGCATCATTATAATATTATCAGTCAACCAGGATGAACAGTTTAAAACTGAATTATAGATTTAACATATATCTTGGTTAAGAAATGAATGATTAATGTATTAGTACAATAGTATAACCATCTTGAAACATAAAGTAAAATTCCCAGATTACATTTTATGCCAAAATAAATTATGCATGAATGTATATGAAAGAAAATATTTACCTGATGTTGGTCTGAATAAATATAACCCATAAAATTTGACAAGGGCAGTAATGACATGAGAAATGATTAGTGCATTAAACCAAATAAAAAATAAAACATTATAAGTAGATAAAAATTTGTTTAAAAAGGTGTCTACAACACAGAAAAAAAGTATTCTAACACATGTGACAGAAAATAGGTTATTATCCTTACATATCATACAATATCCTTATTAGTTAAAGAATCTCTATACATCACTAAGAAAATGACAAACACCTCAGTTAAAGAAAAAAGTAATGGTTTCAAAGAGGCAAGTCACAAAATATTTTATGACTACTTTTGGCTGCTTAATAACCATGGAAATGAAAATAAAATGGAATATCATTTAATTAGGATTGCACTTGTTATAAGTATGATACTATGCAGAATTAACTAACATGGAAAAGTGGACATTCTCATAGGGTGATGGCAGGATTATGAATTAAATAACCTTTGCAGAGGGCAACTTGTCATTATGGGTCAAAAGCCTTCAGAATGATTATATCTTTTCTCAGTCATTCCTCATCTAGAAATTTAACCTAAGGAAATATTTTGATAAATGCAAATGGATGTGTTTGACTTGTTGCCATTTAGTGTCCTACCTGCAGAAGGGAAGAGGACTTTATGGCATTACTATTTATATTATCCATATCCATAATTACACTTAATTTTCCCTCTTTGCACTTTTGTCTGTTTTTTATTCATTGTGATAGTTGTGTGTTTCTTCTCAATCCTTATATGAAAGTACAAATGCTTTCTGAAACAAGGTGTAATACTAATATACACACACACATCATTGATATATATAGTTGTGGGGTTTTTTTTGTTTTGTTTTGTTTTTTTGCGGTATGCAGGCCTCTCACTGTTGTGGCCTCTCCCGTTGTGGAGCACAAGTTCCAGACACACAGGCTCAGCGGCCATGGCTCACAGGCCCAGCCACTCCACAGCATGTGGGATCTTCCCGGACCGGGGCACGAACCCGTGTCCCCTGCATCGGCAGGCGGATTCTCAACCACTGTGCCACCAGGGAAGCCCATATAGTTGTGGTTTTTAACAGTCTGCCTAATATGTAAAAACTATTCAATAATTTCTATTTGAATCAAACATAAGTTAGTATTTCATTATAGGAATTATATGGGCAGAACCTGTATGATCCACTTGTCAGGGATATTTGTCTTCTTCTGAAACAAAATACATTTTTCAGTGTTCTCCAGAGTTCTCCAGAGGCCATGTCCATGATATCCTCACTTAATTGACTTTGATATGCACTCACACTTTATATATAGATTTGTTTCATTTTGTAGAAGCTCTGTGTCTATTAGAGAATCTGAAATAGATCTGGAAGAAGTTGCTCTTTATGTAGTCCCTGGATAAGTCGACTCTACCTGTCTGGAAAACAACCAGTACACAGTATGGGGTTGTTTTTTGTTTGTTTGTTTGTTTTTGTTTTTTCAGAGGCAGATACATAGTAACATGCAAGTTAGCAAAATGTTTCATCTTATCACATCATATCCAAAACCTTAATTTTCAGCTAAAGCAAGTCCAGAGTTAGATGCCTCATCACTGCTATTAGGCATTAACCCAACAGGCTGTGAGATGCCAATGCTTTTGTTACATTTTTCAAATAAGATCCTAAAGTGGCTGTGACAAGACAATAGGAAAATTTTATGTAAAAAGCATGTTTGACTTGATTAGTAGAAATTATAATTCCTGGGATGAATTAACATGTATTAACTCACAAATGTTAAAAAAAACACAAACAAAATTTAATATAAAATTAGTGTTACACAAATTGTATGTAAAACATTGTATGCAGTGTTTCAGTTTTGCACTAGGTTAGGTTTTAAATAAATATGATGTTTCATTACTTTGCTTTGAAAACTGATTTACTACTTTATCTATCAAACATACAGTTTGGGGCTTCCCTGGTGGTGCAGTGGTTGAGAGTCCGCCTGCTGATGCAGGGGACACGGATTCGTGCCCCGGACTGGGAAGATCCTGCATGCCGCGGTGCGGCTGGGCCCGTGAGCCATGGCCACTGAGCCTGCGCATCTAGAGCCTGTGCTCCGCAATGGGAGAGGCCACAGCAGTGAGAGGCCCGCGTACCGCAAAACAAAACAAAACAAAACAAAACAAAAAAAACATACAGTTTGGTAATTGAGCAGACATTTTTCAGAAGGAAAATATTGCAAATACGTGTAATTGAAAATTAAAACCAAGGCTATTACTGCTGCATAGGTCTGAAGAGACTTGTTCACCAGAAACAAAATCTTTTTCTGGGGATTTTACCATGAATGAAAAAGAAATATCCTGGTGTCCTGAGCCCAAATCACCAATAGGTGAACAAATTTTGGGTTAGAAGACATTTTTACATCCATTTGAGATTTTTCATACCTTAGTTTGAGTATCTTTTTTTTTTTTTTTTTTTTTTTGCGGTACGCGGGCCTCTCACTGTTGTGGCCTCTCCCGTTGCAGAGCACAGGCTCCGGACGCGCAGGCTCAGCGGCCAGGGCTCACGGGCCCAGCCGCTCCGTGGCATGTGGGATCTTCCCAGACCGGGGCACGAACCCATGTCCCCTGCATCGGCAGGCAGACTCTCAACCACTGCACCACCAGGGAAGCCCGAGTATCTTTTAGAATAATTTCAAAAATGGTTATTGACCATTTGTGAATTTCTTGGTCAAAATTTGACAACTTTTAATTCAGTCTAATATTTGACAAGCTAAGTCTAAAATTCACATGTAAGATTAAAGGACTAAGAACAGCTAACTAAGGTAACTTTAAAGAAGAATAAAGATGGGAAATTTATTATGAAACTATAGTAACTAAAAGTTTGTTACTAGTCCTGGAAAAGACCATAGTTAGACCAATAGGCAGAAGGGAGCACAGTCCGGTGAGCATAGGGGTGGGGTGTGTGTGACTCAGAGTGTGTAGACCACCAGGGGGAAAATATGGGGGCTCTTTTGCTGAGAACAGGGGGTTCATTCAGACCCCTCTTGTTGGAAGCCATTGGCTGGAAGTACTTGCCAGTACTGCCAAAGCACTGCTGTGAAACACCTTTAAATGATTGTCTTTTCATCGTTAATATATATTTTTTTGTTCCTTTATTGTTATTTGCATGGTTCGGCATGTCTTAAGTTGGTATCCAAGTCAAAATGGGATATGTGTCAGGAGCAGCATAAGGAGGGAAAGGTATGACCTATTCAATGAGTGCTAGTGGGGAAAGCAACTATTCACAAGCAGGGGGGCTGGCGGCAATGGGGGGAGATGAGATTTCTGTTACACTCATACAGAAAAAGAAACTCCCAATAGACTAAAGATCTAAATGTGCAAAGTAAAATCACAAGGTCCTTAACAAAATAAAGGAATGTATATTTAGAACCTTAGGATTTGTAAGGATTTCTTGCACAAGACAAAATTTTAAAAAATGATAGATTTTATAACAAGAAAATTAATAAATAAACTTTTACACATCAATGACACCATAAAACAAAGTGAAATGACAAACTAACAACAGACAAGAAGTTATTTCCAACCAAACACCTGGCAAAGGATTAGAATCTAGAATCTACAGGAAATGGTATGAATTACTAAGTAAGAGAAACAATCTAATGGGTAAAATTATCAAAGGATATGAACAGATAAAGGTTAACGAACATATGGAAATATCCTCACTTGCAAAAAAAAGAGTTGCAAATTTAAAAATTCATGAGATGTTGTTCTCAGTATACTGTCATTTTCATTGTATTGTATGGTCACACATTGTAAAATATGACAACTCTAAGTGTTTTTGAGGATGTGGGACTCCTCATGTATTTCTGGTGGTAGTGAAAATTGGTACTACTTTGCATAGCAAAAGTGGGAACGTTTAGTAAAACCAAAGATGCACACATACAGACACACACCCACACACATTCTACAACCCGTAATTTCCACTTCTAGATAGATTCTTCTCTATAGACTAGAGGAATTATACCACATGTTTGTAAGAGGATGTGTACAAGGAAATTTACTGAAGCTTTCTCTATGACAGCAAAATTTTGAAATTAACATTACTGCCCATAAACAGAAGATGGATTGCAGATCTAAGGTAGATTCATGTAATGGAAAGCTATTTACTAGATAAAACTAATGAAATAGAGCCACATAAATACATGTAGATAAATCTTTTTAATTTAAATTTTTTTAATTGAGGTATAGTTGATTTACAATAATTCAGGTATATAGCAAGGTAATTCAGTTAAAAAAAAATATAATATATATATATAATATGTATATTTTATATATATATATATATATATATATAGAGAGAGAGAGAGAGAGAGAGAGAGAGAAAGAAAGCAGGGCACCTTGCTTTTACATTTGTTATGGTAAATATAACTTGCTTAGTTATGGTAAACACTAAAAATTTATCAATACCATAAATTGATGAAAACACATAGGTGTAGTGAATGTATAAAAACATGGGTAGAAAGAGGAATCTAAACACCCTAAGTGCAGTTGTTACTTCTTGAAAAGGAAGTGGGGAACTGAATCAATAAGGGTAAAATATACTTAAAACTTCATAATTAATGAGTTTTTAAATGAAAAGATCTAAAACAAATATGTCAAAACATGAACATTTATTAAATCTGATGTAAATCTTTGATTAAGTGTATTTAAAACATTTCACAAGTAAAATGGATTTAAATATGTAGAAAAGATATGTTTTATTTTTAAAAACTACATATATTAAGTAAATGATAAATTATAATGTAATTTCACTCTAGGCAACACTTCTCATAAGGTACTCTAAATACAATTTAAAAGAGATTTTTTAATTAGACAAAATGTTTCTTTTAACAAATGTTGATAGTTATGCTTGACTTATGTTTGCTCTCTTCCCTTTATCCAAAATCTGCTTTTAGAAAGGATCTGATCAGTTAATTCACATTGTAGTATAAAAAGATTGAATATAATTTGTTGCCTCTTCTAGGATGATTTTTTCCTTCCCACAACAGAAATCACAAATTTGATTTCCATCAAAGGAATGGCAAGCACAAGTAGGATTTTTTGGTGGTATCATTAATGCTGTTAAACTGTTTCACATTTGAGATATTCCACAGTAGTTACAAATTATATACTCAGCATTCTGCAGGGAGAAAAAAGTAGTACCTCAAATACCTTAGCAATCTGGCCAAAATGCACAAATCATGTTTTTCTTAGTTAGGAGTTCCATCACGTTCTTAAAAAATAATATTGATATTTGATGGTTGCAGTTCAAAGACAAATCAGCTTACATTCAAACAAAATAAGTTATTACTGAACATATGGTCACATGGTTGGGTAGGCTTAGAAGAGATCTGCTGAGAACAGAATATCTATAGGATTAAACCCATTTGTTTAACAGTAGAAATAGCCGTTCTTTCTAGAATGAGGCACCAAATTGGTTTCTTTTCTATCAATCATGTTCTAAAGCTATTTAGGACCACAATGGCAACCTTAGAATTATATATACATACATATTATATATATATATTTATTCTCATGAAAATGCACATTTTGACTTAATTTACTTATTATGAATGCATCCTTAATTTTTATTCCTGCCTTTATGATTAAGTTTATGATTATCATTTTTTCTAAGTTTGAATTTGAACATTTTTAAACATAAGAAAAAAGTTAAAAGAAGAAATTCATATTTGAAAATATTTTGACTAAATTACTCTTTTTCTCTCACTTTTTTGGTCTCTACCCACTCCTACCCTTTCACATTTTGTTTAACCATTTGATGTGACACTTCAACCTGAAAAATGTTAACATTTACCTCATAAGAATATGTATATAATCGCACCTAAAAATATTTTATATTCAGCAATTGAGTTTATAAACCTAAAGCAATTTTTCTTATTACATCAAAATATTTTATCCATATAATATATTCCCAAATATTGCTGAGAATATGAATTTAAATTTTTTTTTAAGTTTTCTGCTATTAGTTAAGGTAAATCTAGTTTACAGAGGCACATTTGCTCAAATTCCTTGGAATGGTCTTTTGCTTTCTAACTACAGAATGCCATTCATATTCTAGTGATTTTAATGTGCTGCCTCCTAGTTTAGAAAGGGACTTCTCAGTTATTTAATATTGATGATTCAGATTCCATCTGTCAGAGTCTATGTGGTCTCTGATCAATGCTTTTAGTCCAAAAGAAAGGGAAAAGAGAAAGAGAGATTTTCTCCAGCTTTGTCTCCATTTCTTTCTCTCTCGCTGGTTCTCTTTCTCTCTCTCTCTCTGTAGTTTGGCATTGATTCTGGTTCCAGTTAGCCATGAGAAGGAGGGGGCAGGTCGCTTGAAAGGCGGTATCTGAGTGGGAATGTTCACTGCTTAGTCAAGCACTTTCCTTTTACTCTGTGTGAAGGCACTTTCTTGCCTATACTTTGCTGAAGCAGCTGCTAGAGAGGCCTTCTTCAGAATAGAGCTAAAAGTATTTTTCATCAGTAAGAGAGACAGTCCTGTGGGCATTAGGTCAATTAGAGGGCTACCATATGACAGAGAATTTTGCTGTTGTGAAAAACTGTACATCTTTCCTTGTCTTTATCTCTACCAGAAATCTGAAATCAATGAGGGCATTGCATTACTGCCCTAAATCTGTCTCCATATTAACAGCCTACTGTAGTAATGATCCCACTTTACTTAGGGGGTATTGATATTCAGGCAGGATGACCCAGGATGTCTGTATCGGTTACTACAATATTTAAATACTTTCACATTGATAGCTCTACCTCTTACCTTCACTCAACCCATCAATAAAATGGTGATGCAGGCCAGCAAGCTACACTGCTGGACACCCTATGCCAAACAACTAGCAAGACAGGAACACAACCCCACCCATTAGCAAAGAGGCTGCCTAAAATCATAATAAGGTCACAGAAACCCCAAAACACACCACCAGAGGTGGTCCTGCACACCAGAAAGACAAGATCCAGTCTCAACCACGACAGCACAGACACCAGTCCACTCCACCAGAAGCCTACACAAACCACTGAACCAACCTTAGCCACTGGGGGCAGACACCAAAAACAACGGGAACTATGAACATGCAGCCTATGAAAAGGAGACTCCAAAGACAGTAAGTTAAGCAAAATGAGAAGACAGAGAAACACACAGCAGATGAAGGAGCAAAGTAAAAACCCACCAGACCAAACAAATGAAGAGGAAATAGCAGTCTACCTGAAAAAGAATTCAGGGTAATGATAGTAAAGATGATCCAAAATCTTGGAAATAGAATGGAGAAAATACAAGAAATGTTTAACAAGGACCTAGAAGAACTAATGAGCAAATGAACAATGATGAACAACACAATAAATGAAATTAAAAATTCTCTAGAAGGAATCAATAGCAGAATAACTGAGGCAGAAGAACGGATAAGAGACTTGAAGATAAAGTGGTGGAAATAACTACCACAGAGCAAAATAAAGAAAAAAAGAATGAAAAGAATTGAGGACAGTCTCACAGTCCTCTGGGAAAACATTAAATGCACTGACATTCAAATTATAGGGGTCCCAGAAGAAGAAGAGAAAAAGAAATGGATTGAGAAAATATTTGAAGAGATTATAGTTGAAAACTTCTCTAATATGGGAAAGGAAACAGTCAATGAAGTCCAGGAAGCACAGCGAGTCCCATACAGGATAAATCCAAGGAGAAACACACCAAGACACATATTAATCAAACTATCAAAAATTAATAAAAAGAAAAAAATATTAAAAGTAGCAAGGGAAAAACCACAAGTAACACCAGGAAATCCCCATAAGGTTAGAAGCTGATCTTTCAGCAGAAACTCTGCAAGCCAGAAGGGAGTGGCAGGACATATTTAAAGTGATGACAGGGGAAAACCTACAAGCAAGATTACTCTGCCGAGCAAGGGTCTCATTCAGATTTGATGGAGAATTGAAAATCTTTACAGAGAAGCAGAAACTAAGAGATTTCAGCACCACCAAACCAGCTTTACAACAAATGCTAAAAGTACTTCTCTAGGCAGGAAACACATGAGAAGGAAAAGATGTACAATAACAAACCCAAAACAATTAAGCAAATGATAATAGGAATATACATATCTATAACTACCTTAAATGTAAATGGATAAAATGCTCCAACCAAAAGACATACACTGGCTGAATGGATACAAAAACAAGACCCATATATATGCTGTCTACAAGAGACCCACTTCAGACCTAGGGACACATACAGACTGAAAGTGAGGGGATGGAAAAAGACATTCCATGCAAATGGAAATCAAAAGAAAGTTGGAGTAACAATTTTCATATCAGACAAAATAGACTTTAAAATAAAGACTATTATAAGAGACAAAGAAGGACACTACATAATGATCAATCCAAGAAGAAGTTATAGCAATTATAAATATTTATGCACCAAACACAGGAGAACCTCAATAGATAAGGCAAATGCTAGCAGCCATAAAAGGGGAAAACGACATTAATACAATCTTAGTAAGGGACTTTAACACCCCTCTTTCACCGATGGATAGATCATCCAAAATGAAAATAATTAAGGAAACACAAGCTTTAAATGATACATTAAACAAGATGGACTTAATTGATATTTATAGGACATTCCACCCAAAAACAACAGAATACACTTTCTTCTCAAGTGCTCATGGAACATTCCCCAGGATAGATCATATCCTGGGTCACAAATCAAGCCTTGGTAAATTTAAGAAAATTGAAATTGTATCAAGTATATTTTCCAACCACAACGCTATGAGACTAGATATCAATTACAGGAAAAAATCTGTAAAAACCACAAACACATGGAGGCTAAACAATACACTACTAAATAACCAAGAGATAACTGAAAAAATCAAAGAGGAAATCAGAAACTACCTGGAACAAAATGACAATGAAAACACGATGACCCAAAACCTATGAGATGCAGCAAAAGCAGTTCTAAGAGGGAAGTTTATAGCAATACAATCCTACTTCAAGAAACAAGAAACATCTCAAATAAACAACCTAACCTTACAACTAGAGCAATTAGAGAAAGAAGAACAAAGAAACTCCAAAGTTAGCAGAAGGAAAGAAATCATAAATGTTAGATCAGAAATAAATAAATAAGGAAACAATAGCAAAGATCAATAAAATTAAAGCTGGTTCTTTGAGAAGATAAACCAAATTGATTAACGATTAGCCAGACTCATCAAGAAAGAAAGGGGGAAGATTCAAATCAGTAGAATTAGAAATGAAAAAGGAGAAGTAACAACTGACACTGCAGAAATACAAAGGATCATGAGAGATTACTACAAGCAACTATATGCCAATAAAATGGACAACCTGGAAGAAATGGACAAATTCTTAGAAAAGCACAACCCTCTGAGCCTGAACCAGGAAGAAACAGAAAATATAAAGAGAACAATCACAAGCACTGAAATTGAGATTGTGATTAGAAATCTACCAACAAACAAAAGCCCAGGACCAGATGGCTTCACAGGAGAATTTTATCAGACATTTAAAGAAGAGCTAACAGCTATCTTTCTCAAACTCTTCCAAAATATAGCAGAGGGGGGAACACTCCCAAACTCATTCCACAAGGCCATCATCACCCTGATACCAAAGCCAGACAAACATGTCACAAAGAAAGAAAACGACAGGCCAATATCATTGATGAACATAGATGCAAAAATCCTCAACAAAATACTAGCAAACAGAATCCAACAGCACATTAAAAGGATCGTACACCATGATCAAGTGGGGTTTATCCCAGGAATGCAAGGATTCTTCAATATACGCAAATCAATCAATCTGATAAACCATATTAACAAATTGAAGGAGAAAAACCATATGATCATCTCAATAGATGCAGAAAAAACTTTCGAGAAAATTCAACACTGATTCATGATAAAAACCCTCCAGAAAGTAGGCATAGAGGGAACTTTCCTCAACATAATAAAGGCCATATATGACAAACCCACAACCAACATCGTTCTCAATGTGAAAAACTGAAGCCATTTCCTCTAAGATCAGGAACAAGACAAGGTCGTCCACTCTCACCACTATTATTCAACATAGTTTTAGATGTTTTAGCCACAGCAATCAAAGAAGAAAAAGAAATAAAAAGAATTCAAATCAGAAAAGAAAAAGTAAAGCTGTCACTGTTTGCAGATGACATGATACTATACATAGAGAATCCTAAAGATGCCACCAGAAAACCACTAGAGCTAATCAATGAATTTGGTAAAGTACCAGGATAAAAAATTAATGCACAGAAATCTTTTTCACTCTTATACACTAATGATGAAAAATCTGAAAGAGAAATGAAGGAAACACTCCCAGTTACCATTGCAACAAAAAGAATAAAATACCTAGTAATAAACCTACCTAAGGAGACAAAAGACGAGACAAAAGACCTGTTTGCAGAAAACTATAAGACACTGATGAAAGAAATTAAAGATGATACAAACAAATGGAGAGATATACCATGTTCTTGGATTGGAAGAATCAACATTGTGAAAATGACTATACTACCCAAAGCAACCTACAGATTCAATGCCATCCCTATCCAACTCCCAATGGTATTTTTCACAGAACTAGAGCAAAAAATTGCATAATTTGTATGGAAACACAAAAGACCCTGAATAACCAAAGCAATCTTGAGAAAGAAAAATGGAGCTGGAGGAATTAGGCTCCAAGACTTCCAACTACACTATAAAACTACAATAATCAAGACAGTATGGTACTGGCACAAAAACAGAAATATAGATCAATGGAACAGGATAAACAGCCCAGATATCAACGCACACACATATGATCACCTTATCTTTGATAAAGGAGGCAAGAATATACAATGGGGAAAAGATAGCCTCTTCAGTAAGTGGTGCTGAGAAAACTGGACAACTACATGTAAAAGAATGAAATTAAAATACTCTCTAACACTATACACAAAAATAAACTCCAAATGGATTAAAGACCTAAATGTAAGGCCAGACACTATAAACCTCTTAATTAAAACATAGCCAGAACACTCTGACATAAATCACAGCAAGATCCTTTTTGACCCACCTCTTAGAGAAATGGAAATAACAACAAAAATAAACAAATGGAACCTAGTGAAACTTAAAAGTTTTGCACTGCAAAGGAAAAGATAAACGAGACAAAAAGACAACCCTCAGAATGGGAGAAAATATTTGCAAATGAAGCAACTGACAAAGGATTAATCTCCAAAATTTACAAGCAACTCATGCAGCTCAATATCAAAAAAACAAATAACCAAATCCAAACATGGGCAGAAGATCTAAATAGACATTTCTCCAAAGAAGATATACAGATTGCCAACAATCACATGAAAGAATGCTCAACAGCACTAGTCATTAGAGAAATGCAAATCAAAGCTACAATGAGGTATCACCTCACACCAGTCAGAAAGGCCATCATCCAGAAATCTACAAACAATAAATACTGGAGAGGGTGGGGAGAAAAGGGAACCCTCTTGCACTGTTGGTGGGGATGTAAATTGATACAGCCACTATGGAAAACAGTATGGAGGTTCCTTAAAAAACTAAAAATAGAACTACCAAAAGACCCAGCAATCCCACTACTGGGCATATGCCCTGAGAAAACCATAATTCAAAAAGAGTCATGTACCAAAATGTTCATAGCAGCCCTATTTACAATAGCCTGGAGATGGAAACAACCTAAGTGTCCATCATCAGATGAATAGATAAAGAAGATGTGGCACATATATACAAAGGAATATTACTCAGCCATAAAAAGAAATGAAATTGAGCTATTTGTAATGAGGTGGATAGACCTAGAGTCTGTCATACAGAGTGAAATAAGTCAGAAAGAGAAAGACAAATACCATATGCTAACACATATATATGGAATTTAAGAAAAACAAAATGTCATGAAGAACCTAGGGGTAAGACAGGAATAAAGACACAGACCTACTAGAGAATGGACTTGAGGATATGGGGAGGGGGAAGGGTAAGCTGTGACAAAGCGAGAGAGAGGCATGGACATATATACACTACCAAACGTAAGGTGGATAGCTAGTGGGAAGCAGCTGCATAGCACAGGCAGATCAGCTTGGTGCTTTATGACCGCCTGGAGGGGTGGGATAGGGAGGGTGGGAGGGAGGGAGACGCAAGAGGGAAGAGATATGGGAACATATGTATATGTACAACTGATTCACTTTGTTATAAAGCAGAAACTAATACACCATTGTAAAGCAATTATCCTCCAATAAAGATGTAAAAAAATAATAATAATAATCATGTGCCACAATGTTCATTGCAGCTCTATTTACAATAACCAGGACATGGAAGCAACCTAAGTGTCCATTGACAGATGAATGGATAAAAAAGACGTGGCACATATATACAGTGGAATATTACTCAGCCGTAAAAAGCAATGAAATTGAGTTATTTGTAGTGAGGTGAAGGTACCTAGATTCTTTCATACAGAGGGAAGTAAGTCAGAAAGAGAAAAAAAATACCATCCACTCACCTATATATATGGAATCCAAAAAAAAAAAAAAAGATCTTGATGAACCTAGGGGCTGGACAGAAATAAAGACGCAGACGTAGAGAATGGACCTGAGGACATGGGGAGGGGGAAGGGTAAACTGGGATGAAGTGAGAGAGTGGCATGGACATATATACACTACCAAATGTAAAATAGATAGCTAGTGGGAAGCAGCCGCATAGTGCAGGGAGATCAGCTCTGTGCTTTGTGAACACCTAGAGGGATGGGATAAGGAGGATGGGAGGGAGATGCAAGAGGGAGGTGATTTAGGGATATACCTATGTGTATAGTTGATTCACTTTGTTATACAGCAGATACTAAAACAACACTGTAAACCAATTATACTCCATTAAAGATGTTAAAAAATATATCATTCTGTTTTTACACAAGTTAAAATCAAATGCTTAAGGTTTCATCCAATGATTACAATATTTTCAAACTGTCAAGGCAAGAGGCTTTTGTTTCTCATGCCTTTTAAAAGCAACCGTCATACATTCCATATGATGCAGAAGTATAAATAATAAAGGTAGAAATCATTGACTATGGCTCACTGTTAGAGGAAGAATTCAAGCAAAAAAAGAGCAACATATACACACCAAGATCTGAAATGGGAGGCCATAAACAGACCTTGGTGTTTTCCAAACACCATTAGCTCTATTATTATGCTTGTTTTGAAAACACAGCATGATTTTACATGAGGGAGGATTGTGAGCATGCCGCAAGTTTTGTCTTTGCTTATCTTCAGTTTCATCAGCAATAAACGGCTAGGTAAATGTTAAAAACTGCACCCAACTGAACCAAAAGCCTTAAGAATATGCAAAATGCTCATATGAACATACCAGAAACATCCACCAGGTACCTCCGCTCACAGGTGTGTGATGAGCCAGCCCATCCAACTTCTGGGGGCAAAACTTGTTGTCTGGTTTCAAATGACCCTCCTTCCACCACCTCACAGTAATGCACAAATCATAACGCACTTCCCTGAGCAAACTTCAGATCTTTGTCAAGGGAAGGTACCATATTCCTTGGAGTATTTATATATTACTTGACCATTTAAAACGTATAAAACTATGCTACTGTTCTTCTTAGGTTCCTTTTTTTGTTTTTCTGTTTTTATTGTTATTTTTTAATTGGAGTATAGCTGCTGTACAGCATTATGTAAGTTACAGGTATACAATATAGTAATTCACAATTTTTAAAGGTTATACTCCACTTATAGTTATAAAACATTTGCTGTATTCCCCGTGTTGTACAATAATATACCCTTGTAGCTTATTTTACACCTAATAGTTTGTACCTCTTAATCCCCTACCCTTATATTGCCCCAGCGCTTTCCCTCCCCCCAGTAGTAACCACTAGTCTGTTTTCTGTATCTGTGAGTCTGTTTCTTTTGTTATATTCACTAGTTTGTTGTATTTTTTGGATTCCACATGTAAGTGATATCACACAGTAAAAAAGAAAAAAACAATTTTTGAAATAGTTTTTTAATCCTTTGACATAGATTTGATTTTTTACCCTCAATAACAATTCTAGTTTCAAAATGTATTTTAGCAACCTCTCTTAAGACACAAACCTAGCATTTTCAGAACAGGTGTCTTATTAGGAAGTGTTTTTGGACTGATGAGGTTTTTGAGCTTTTGTAAGTTCTTGAGTTCTGTTTTCTTTCAAGATAAAGTCACCTCTGTTCATTACATGCCATGTTCCTTTTATTCACTTTCTCTTTTTGCTGCAGTAATTTTGTCTAAATGTTGCCTTTTCCTTTTGCTTCACCTTGTTCTTACATAACTTGGTAACGTGACAATTCTATTTAGACCCTTTATTTGCACTAAAACTGCAGAGTAAGTTCTACTTGATTCGTTCCTTATCCGAAATCTGTCTTTCCTCTGAAATCCATGCTGATAACTGAATTTCTGCAGCGCATGGACTAGGGGTGGAAGAGCCTGCAGAACCCCAGGAGGGTTCGGCAGGACTCTATGGTCTCTGCATCCGTTTGCATTGGAGCTTTGTTAAATGTCCTGGACGTGTACTCATCTCACTGTGTCTGGGAGGCACCCATATCCAGTGCAGGAATGGCCCCTGACTTTAAATAATTCCCCTAACTCAACTTGAAGAAGCTGACCCATTCACCATGACCAATTCAGTTGTTCTCTCATCTTTACAATCATTTCCACTTCCCAACAATAGAGGAGAGAAATATATGAATAATATGTGTTTTGGCACTTGCATTGAAAATCGGGGGGTGGACATGGAGGGGATAGCAGGGGAGGATCTCCGTAAGCAATGTCTATCTCCCATTTGCTCTCCCATCTTGCTTATTTCATCTTTCATCTTCTGTTTGATTAAATTGCAGTTAATTAGCTCTGAGTATTTCGTGGGACTGCTTAGCTTTCCCTTTACAGTTTTTTTTTTTTTTTTTTTGCGGTACGCGGGCCTCTCACGGTTGTGGCCTCTCCCGTTGCATAGCACAGGCTCCGGACGCGCAGGCTCAGCAGCCATGGCTCACGGGCCCAGCAGCTCCGTGGCATGTGGGATCTTCCCGGACCGGGGCACAAATCTGTGTTCCCTGCATCGGCAGGCGGACTCTCAACCACTGTGCCACCAGGGAAGCCCCCCTTTACAGTTTTATGTTCATTAGGGAATCACAAAAGTGGTGAACTACGGTGGTTTTCCTTGTCCTTTACAGGGACTCAGGAGAGGGCAAGTGGAAATGTCCACCTACTCTACCAGAATCCCTAATCTCATGCTATGCCTTCTATTACTCTCCTGAATGGAAGTATTAGTGATGTTTTGGGGGCACTGTTTTCTTATCTAATCCCCATCACTCTTCCCAGCACAAACTGAGCAGAATTCAGGCTGCTTGGACTGTCCCAAACCAAGGCATAGCAATATTTTGAAACTTCTATTAAGTTCTTTTCCTGCCCTCTAATCATTTTCCTTGATTGTGCTGGTATAATTTTGCTATGTTTTGTTTTCTTTAACTATTTGTTTCTCCCCCTTTTGGGGGGCAGAGATATTTTATTACCTTGACAGCAGTTTATTATCTTAAAATTCAAGTCTGGAAAAGATAACTTTTTAAATGACTAAAATATGAAAATATTCACAGAGACACTGTTATAATTAGTACTGATGGACAAAATATACCAAAAGAGTGAAAGCAATATTAATGCTCTTAATGTTTTCTTCCCATTCATTTTAGTCCTCATATCTCTGATTTATTGTTCTCACCCAGAATTGGAATAGTGAGAGAGAATATTTCCTTGTCTCAAGAAATGTCCCTCAATATGTCATATTGCTCTGAACATGTGAAGGGAAGGAAAAGCAGGCAGGCCATGTAACTGAGAAGTCCTCTCAAGGGAGAGTCTGTTTTCTCTTTCATTGTGCCCTTTGAGTAGTCACAGCATTCACTATGAAGTTTCTTAGAATGTGCTCAAATCTTAGTGTCTTTGTTATTCATGAAGAGGGCACTTGCTCTTGCCTCCATTCTTCACTGCAATACCCACACATTTGGCCATCACAGACTACAGTATTCCCCCAGGTGTGAAACTGGGAAAACAGTGTTTAGAGGTTCCTTTTGTGACTTGACTTCCCTCACTGGGATCACTTGTGTGCCCATATTAAGATCTCCCTCTGGAAAAGATAATGGGCACAGTCAAGAAAGTTGATAGGTTTCACTGAAGGCAGCACCTATAGTTATTAAACAGTAGAACTGGAAACAGATGGCCATGTGCACAGAAAAAGCCTAGTTCAGGAAATCAACCAAGTCTCCTGGGCTGGCATTGCTGCCAAGACTCTCCAGTGTTCTTCATAGCTATAAGGTTCCATCTATTTCATAGGAGCCTCACACAACAGCCAGAAATGAATGCAGTCTTTTTATTCAGCAGTGAAAGTTCTCCTGAGTTTATGAAAGTCAAAATGCCAAGCAGATAATTGAATTGCCACAATAATATCACGTCAGGAGGGTAAGGTGCAGCTTCACAGAGGAAATGGTACCTTTTCAAACACTTAAGGCTACACACACACACACACGCACACACACATCAGTATACATATATATATGTAAAACAGTATATGTGTATGTGTATAGTGTATGTGTGTGTGCATGGAAAATTCCCTCCATTCTACTAAAGAAATTGATTAATAATTGTGAAGCTGACAATCAATTCGTATTCTAAGTCGTCATTATTAAAATGTATCCCATATTTGGTGAATGTAGTAGAAGATATTGAGATCTAGAAATTATTGGGACAAAGAAAATGTATTAAATATTACATTTAAATATAAAATATATTAAATATATTAAAAATAATTTACATAAAAGAACTAGGTCAGAGTCTCTGTTTAATGAATGGCAATTATTATTATAATAATGATTCTAAAGGCTTTTCTTTTGTAACTATTTTCTTTATATAATACTAATTTCCAATAATTCTTAGAGGCAGTATTCAGTAAAAATATTTTTTAAAACCATATAACCTTTTAATAAAAGCTGAAAAATAGAGGGAGGAAGTTACATTATAAGCCATTTAGGGGTAAATGGGCTACAGAATCAACCAGAAAATACTGAACTAAGGAAATCTATAACTATTGAGCATAAAACTTACCTCTGAGCTTCCTGGAAGTCAAAGAAAGAAGAAAAACATGAGTTATAGCTTTGATAGATAAATAACAATGACTCATACCAATTTCTCAGAATAGACCAATGTTCCCCTGTCTATGCAATCCATCACAAATTTCTCTTGTGAGTATTTATTTAAGTAGTATGACCCACTTCTGTTTTTTGGCGGGGGTTTTTCCAGTTTAAAGCCTGTAATTGTTTATATAAAACTTCCATTCTCAAAGTATCCTTGTTGGGAAAATAAATTATGTGGTCATCCTCTTCAGCAGCAGAGAAAGATACTGAAACCCAGTGACTCATGCAGGTTTTTGAGGCCTGAAACATACTATCTTGGAGCCCCCAATTTAAGAAACAGAATATGCAATTATAAGTACAAAATTAGGAAGAAAAGATAACATTTCTTTAGAGTGAAAAATCACAAAAAATTCAAATTTTTAAAGTTGACAACAAGCCATTAACAACTTGCTGGTATAATACTTTTTTCCTACATTTGTTGGCTGTATACTCTAAAGCAGTCATCTAGAACAACAATTTTTTTTTATTATTGAGGTATAATTGACACATTATATGAGTTTCAGGTGTACATGACAGCAGTTTTATTATATCATCTGTGAGAAAATAACATGGTTGATTGAACATTTTCATTATTATTGGTAGTTCTAAAAAGTTCATTTGAGCTTTACAACTTGTTTGTAATGTCATAAATTTTTAGAATTGTTGTCAAATTTGGAAAATCCATATCACATTTCTTTCCATATATGAGCTGTAAGATTTCAGGAAATTTATATTTCAAGTTTTCTTGGGCAGATTAATCGTAAATATTTCTTAAACTGACAACATACACTGGCAAGTATGTCATTGATGCTTTGGTTACAGTGGCAGGTGAGTTTTATTATCTTTGTTAATGTCAGGTGCTGATGTTAAATCATCAGGAAATTTAAATATTTTTCCAGTGTGTTTGTATGATACATTCATCTTAATTGGATTCTTGAACGATCCAAGAATCTATTCATTATTTCTCTGAGAGGTTTACCTTGTCCACTTCAAGATCTATTGCTTTGGGTATGATCTACCTGCTATTTTGTCTGGAATTTCCAGACTTTAGTAAAAGAAGAGGTGTCAGATTCACAAAGATAGTATCTGAAACACTGGGATGCATAAAACATGCAACTTCACGCACAGCTTCAGTAACCAGTTATAGTATTACTACAGATTTGTGTCCTACAAAGACAGAAATTCTGACAAATCTGTTTCTCTCAATCCTCATGAAAAAGAAAAACACAAAGTATGGTGGTGGTTTAAATTGTTTATGCTGTTTTGTTGAGTCTATTCTTGGCAGGTAGAAACTTCTATGTTTACTTGGCACCAATGAGGAATTCTCTGTTAACCATTTTACCTGTCTTATGGTAGGAAGTGTTTCTGAAAAGCTAGCTATGGTTCTGTACGTTCCAAACCTTGTTTCTTTTACACTACTCTTGTTCTTTGAATGCTGGTTCTGTTATGACCTCAGTCCCTGCAGCTTTGTATCATGACACCAGGAAAGTTGGCAAAGTATGTGCCAGGATGGCTACGAATAGCACACGAAAGTCACTGCCATTATATACTGTAACCCACTAAATCCCTTCACTTTGGTGACCAATAATACTGTTGTAAATGTATTTGGTTTTTTGAAGCTCACAGGGTATTAATATGTTGGAACACTATGTAAACTTGAAGTCATAAACAGCATTTATTACCTCGGTAAAAAAAAATCTGGTCAACACAAATTCCTCCTAGATACAAATGTTTTGGGGGCCACACTAATACCACCAGATAAGAGGTGAAGTATGTCAGAGGAAAAGGTAGAATGGGCCCAGGCAGTGGTTTTAACAGGTTATTGATAAAATATTTTACTTTTGTAAATTTTACCAAAATTTTTAACTTTATGAACCCAGTGTTAGGGCCCCTCTCAGGGCCTTGGAAGGTGCCTGAGGAAGTGAGAGGACCTGAAGTTGGAACTTCGTCATCTTCATGATAAATCTGCTTCTGCTGACGTGATACACAGGGACTTCCCTTAGCAAAGACCTAAGAACTGAAGACCTCAGCAAAGACCTAAGGCCAAGACCTTAGGTCTTAATTAAGTAAGAGTTCAGTAAAACCAACTCTACAAAGGCTTGGAATACAGCTTTCTGGTAATTATTCAGGTGCAAAACTTAGAGAATCTAGAGGAATAAGTGTTTAGCAAATAACTCTTCAATATCAATTCTCTAAGAAGGACATTTCTTCACAAGGCAATTCAAAATTGAGATAACTAGGGAAGAAACTCTGTGTAGTTGATCTGAAAAGCTATGTGTATGGACTTATAAAACAGATTTTAGTTTTGTTAACATTGAAGTCTGGAAGGGTGGCCCTGATATTTTCCAAGCTACTCTCTGGAATATTGACTTTACTAGGTAGAGGTTAACACGTTAATTTATTTATACAAATGAATCCAAATGATTTTCAAATTTCTTAACTGAAGTCCCTAATCATGCCCATTGTAACAATTTTGTCTCACAGTTACTGAAGAAGAAACTAAAGCAAATGGCTTGTTTGATGAATTTCTTTAACTCAAAACTCAGAAAACAAAATAAAAGAGTTGAGAGGAAGAAAGGCATGGCTTCGATAATCTCTTTTTTCCTGTGTGGGATAGAGTCCTCCATGGATGAGAGAACAAGTAAGACCAAGAGGTTCTCTGGGGCCTGTGGACAGAGAAAGGGACAAGTGGGACTGCTTCTTGAGGAAGCCAGGGGGAAGCTATCCTTTTGTTTCTTTGTTTGGGGGAAGGTGTGGAGGGGTTGCTCAAGGTTTTCATCTTCTCAGTCTAATTCAGTTTTATCCATGAATTCATATGAAGTCATCAGGTCTGCAATTCAGAGTTTAGACTAGAAGTCTCGGGTTTTATTTTCTTCTATCTTTCTGAATATCCTCTTGGTTCATCTTCTTCTTATTCTCTGTATTCTGCTCTGTAATATTATCCTGCACTAAATTATACTTTACTTTTCTAGCATCCTTCATTATTAATATCTTAGGCAGTTAACAAAGATGTGTATTTGTGTGATATGTTTTGCAGATAAGCATACACCTATATCTGACTAATATAAGAATTTTCACTTGTAATTTCCATGCACACCCTTGTCCCAGCTCTCAAGAAGAAGAGTCATTACAAAATATTGTAGGTCGTTAAAATGTTGTAGTTGAGGATTTCCTCCCAAACCATCTCTACCATACTTTTTTTCTGGTCATTTTAAACCAGATTCCAAATACACATTCACTTGTATGTCAAAAATGTAGCAAAAATGTTTTTAGCATTAGTGTCATGTTTAGATAAAATATTAAAGGCATATCTTTTTCTCTAAATCTAATTGAATTTTAAGATAGATTGCATAATGAATTTTCAGGTATACTTTGAGTCTATACTCAATTATTTAAATTTGGAAAAGTCATAATAAATTCCTTACCTACCCCCAAGTCCCAATTTCTACAAATATTGCTAAAATTCTCTTGAACATCTAAATAACACAGTATAAAAGGTTTATAATATCAATTGAATAATTACTCAGTATTTAGCTAGCTTCTGAGTGGTGTGTGTTCTAAGTGCAATAATAAAATATAGACTCAGATACAAATTATGTTTTACTTCTACATTGTAATAACCATGTATTGCCATATAAATAAAATTGAAAAAAACGCGATATGTAGTGAATGCAAATAACACTTAGCAAATTAAAATATAAAAAGAAAGTCATTATACAACTAGTTTATCAACTAAAATATAATTTACTATACTATTTTTGTATTTAAGCTGTACAAATTTGCATTCATAGCAAACATTTGAACGATGAGAGTTTAGAATGCAAGAGATAGTCTTTACACATTTATAAGCAAAAGGCGAAGAATGATTTCAGTTCCAGAATTTTTTCAACATAATAACTCTTCAAGCAATTCTAAATGTATTATGAATGACTAAGTACAACCTGTTTAGTAACTTTAGTCCAGAAATAAAATTATATTTCACATTCTTTACTTTTAATAAGTTATCAAAGGTAAAACCACTGACAATAATTTTCTTTTCCCACTAAAAAGTAATCATTGGGTCTTTTCAATCCATTCTTATTCCTGCTATCTAGAAAACATTCCTGAAAGCCGTAGCAATTATATTTTTTAAATATTTAAAAATAACTTTTAAAAAAGCATTATGAGTGATTATTTAAAAAAGGAAATATGGGGAATAATCATCAATACTATAAATTCATATATGTATTATGTGTATGCATATTATATGTGTGTATATATATATATATATACAAAAAACTAAAAAAATGGGTAATACTATTTTTATCTTTTTATAATTCCAAGTTTTGCTAAAATATAAGTGGATTATTTAAGATGTTTTTTTTTTCTTTTCTTTTTAAATTTTTATTGGAATATAGTTGATTTACAATGTCGTGTTAGTTTCAGGTGTACAGCAAAGTTAATCAGTTATACATATACCTATATCCACTCTTTTTTAGATTCTCTTCCCATACTGCACTGTATACAGTACAGTACTGTACTGAGAGTACTGAGTAGAGTTCCCTGTGCTATACAGTAGGTCCGTATTAGTTATCTATTTTATATATAGTAGTGTATATATGTCAATCCCCATCTCCTAATTTATCCCCCCACCTTTCGCCCTGGTAGCCATAACTTTGTTTTCTATATCTGTAACTTTATTACATAAGTTCATTTGTAACCTTTTTTAGATTCCACATATAAGCAATATCATATTATATTTGTCTTTCTCTGCCTGACTTATTTCATTCAGTATGACAATCTCTAGGTCCATCCACGTTGCTGCAAATAAAGGAGATTTAGAATGGAAATTATCCTGTTCAACTCTTTTTTTTTTTTTTACATCCTTATTGGAGTATAATTGCTTTACAATGGTGTGTTAGTTTCTGCTTTATAACAAAGTGAATCAGTTATACATATACATATGTTCCCATATCTCTTCCCTCTTGCATCTCCCTCCCTCCCACCCTCCCTATCCCACCCCTCTAGGTGGTCACAGAGCACTGAGCTGGTCTCCCTATGCTATGTGGCTGCTTCCCACTAGCTATCTATTTTATGTTTGGTAGTGTATATATGTCCATGCCACTCTCTCACTTTGTCACAGCTTACCCTTCCCCCTCCCCATATCCTCAAGTCCATTCTCTAGTAGGTCTGTGTCTTTATTCCCATCTTACCCCTAGGTTCTTCATGACATTTTTTTCTTAGATTCCATATATATGTATTAGCATACGGTATTTGTCTCTCTCTTTCTGACTTACTTCACTCTGTATGACAGACTCTAGGTCCATCCACCTCACTACAAATATCTCAATTTCGTTTCTCTTTATGGCTGAGTAATATTCCATTGTATATATGTGCCACATCTTCTTTATCCATTCATCCGATGATGGACACTTAGGTTGCTTCCATGTCCTGGCTATTGTAAATAGAGCTGCAATGAACATTTTGGTACATGAGTCTTTTTGAATTATGGTTTTCTCAGGGTTTATGCCCAGGAGTGGGATTGCTGGGTCATATGGTAGTTCTATTTGTAGTTTTTTAAGTAACCTCCATACTGTCCTCCATAGTGGCTGTACCAATTCACATTCCCACCAGCAGTGCAAGAGTGTTCCCTTTTCTCCGCACCCTCTCCAGCATTTATTGTTTCTAGATTTCTTGATGATGGCCATTCTGACCGGTGTGAGATGATATCTCATTGTAGTTTTGATTTGTATTTCTCTAATGATTAATGATGTTGAGCATTCTTTCATGTGTTTGTTGGCAATCTGTATATCTTCTTTGGAGAAATGTCTTTTTAGGTCTTCTGCCCATTTTTGGATTGGGTTGTTTGTTTTATAGGCCAATGACATTCTTGAAAATAGGCAAATCACCATTTGCATTTTATTTAGTTTCTGGTTTTATATTTTTGTTTGTTTTTTTATTATTGTTTTTGGATTTTTCTTGCATTTTAAATTAAACTTCTACATTTACTGTGTCATATAAGGGAATTTGACTCTTATTTTTAATTAGAAAATGTTTTCTAGACCCTGGAAATTGATTTATTTTTTGTTTTAGAACAAAAACTGAGATGAAAGGTTATGTCTTCTCTCTTCCTCTCTTTTCAGCACTAGAAATAAAACACAGTGCTTTCTCTTTTCCAGTCACAAGTCACCAGAACAGTCATCCATGAATATCCTAGGGTTTTTTAAGCCTAATTTTAGAAGGATTGATTACAATGATTAAATGTGGAAATTGTCCTTTTCTTCATATAAATAAAAAAATATATATATATATTATATAATATATATATATTATATATATATAATATATATTTATATTATATATAATATAAATCAGGTTTGCTCCATTTGCATTGTTGTCTTTACTCAATGATCTATTGTTCCTCATCTTTTATCTTAGATTAGTTAAATTTGTACCTTTAGTTATTACCTTTTTCAGCCACTAAGTAGACTGTTTCAACATTTTTATTTCTAAAGTTTGTCATTACACTACATTCTTAGGTGAAAGAGGAAAAATAAATCTAACTTAAAACTAATAATGCCATCGGTTTTTTGTTCTTATATTTTTCCAAGTCAATTTGTATGTTCAATTACTTTCCTTTTTGATTATATTAATATCTACATTTTCCAGTTTGCTTAGTTTCTTATGATGCCTACAAATAGCAGTATCATAATTTTTAAAGAGTTGTTTGGGGATATGTTTAAAAAACTCTTATTAAGGGTGTAGGTTATGTGACCATTTCCTTTAATGTCTCTTCTCAGAGGCTACCATGTATTGAGACCCAATGATGTGAAGGCAGTGAGTGTTTTGAAAGACACAGGACATGGATCAAGCATACTTTTTTAAAACATGAAACTTACACACATTTAATTAAATAAAGTGATGTTCTCGTTTCACCTGACATTTTTATATCATGTAAGCATGGTCCTATACTAATGGGACTAATAAAAAAATGTACAATGAAAACAATGGAGTGAAAATAAAAAGGGCAGTTTGACACCTGGGACTCTGGCACAAATTACTAGAATGAGCTGTGCACAGGCCCAGAAATGTTGCATATCAAAAAAACAAAAAATCTCATGAAAAGTTTTTAACTGATCTACCATTATTGGGGAATAGAAATAATATTTTTCATCTGGCCAAATGTGCAGTTAATAATTCTGGTCTCTGATTATTTGAAATCTGTTTTTTCTTTGCATTATTTTCTTTTTTTATGTTCTATGATCTCTCTTCCACCCTTGTACTTTTTCCATCTACATCTAATTCTAATCACATAATTTTAGATATGATCAATCATTGTACAATGTGGTTTTAATTAAATATTCTACATAATACAAAGATGCATCAATAAAGCACAAATTTAATTTGCCACAAATGTCTGTAGGATGGTTTAATATAGTATAATGTAGTGGAGATGCACACAATAGCTAATTTATAATACTTTTAATGGTAAAAAATTTAAAAATAATGAGAAAATTAAAGTACATAATTAAAAGTAATTATCTTTCTCACCTCTAAGATCCCCAGATTGTTTAGTCTCCCCAGAGGCACCATTTTTAAATTTATGTTATTTTCCAAATATTTCCTACACATATATTCATATAAATTTCAATCTCATTTTCATTTTTATATTTGTTTTGAACATTATCAAACCTGTTCTCTATGTAACTGACTTCTTTTTCAGTAGTATCTACTCTCTTTTATGCTGCAGCTATTTTTTAATTTTCTAAATAATTTTACTTTTCCTTTCATTCCTGAGCTGTGCCAGCTCTGTCCTTCTATGGCCTCATTGTGTCTTCTTTGAAGCCAATTAATTGTTATTGGAGCTTCTTTTTATTATATAGGCTATGTTGTCTGTAACTGTTTTTTTTTTTTTTTTTTTGCGGTACGCGGGCCTCTCACTGTTGTGGCCTCTCCCGTTGCGGAGCACAGGCTCCGGACGCGCAGGCTCAGCGGCCATGGCTCACGGGCCTAACTGCTCAGTGGCATGTGGGATCTTTCCAGACCGGGGCATGAACCCGTGTCCCCTGCATCGGCAGGTGAACTCTCAACCTCTGCGCCACCGGGGATGCCCTCTGTAACTGATTTTTAAGAGAGATTCTATCTCAATAGTTTCTTCCGTTTGATATTCTTTGCAGTGTTTTTAAATTTATGTATTAATTATATGTTTTTGCTTATTTTTTTGTAATTACTTTGCATATATCCCATACTGTATCTTTCTAATTATTACTAATCTCGGAATGACAGACATTTCTGGGCCAACTTGCTGCTTTACAATAAATAGTACTTAAGCCTGAGCCAGGGTATTGTGCTGGAAAAGCATGCATATAGAACTTGCGTCAGTTACACAAATTCACTAACACTCTACTCTTGGGTATATCTCTGCTCAGCAATAGCAGAAGATATTTCTGACTAATAGCAGAACCCTATGTGTTACATGTCCTTTACTAGTTTTTTACTTCTCCTTAGTTGCCAGAGGTAGAAGTTTTAGAAATAATAAGCACTTACCCTGCTCCTCCATCCTGGCAGTGACAAGAGCCTCAGGCAAAGATAATGTGTCCATGATTTTCTTCATCTTACCCCACTTCCTTTGTCACTCTGTGGTGTCACATAGGCACAGGGACTATCTTGTAGCCTTTATGTACCAATTGGCCTTATTTTTCCAAAGAAGGTATCACTGGTTTCCCCCTCTCCCTCCCCCAGGACATGCCTCCTAATTTGGAAGTACTTTGTGTCCTGTTCGAGATTTGAAATGGTTTACATCCTGAGTATCAGACCTCAGTTTGGCCTACATTTCAATATATTTGGCAGTAGTTCTTCCATAGTTTCATTAAAAATAAAACTTATTTTTCTGTTCTTATGTTTTTATTCCACTGATTTCAGAGTAGAAAACAAAGGTAGCAATGACTTTAAATAACTTTTAACCAGAAAATGTCATACTGAGTTTATTAAAGAAAGTTTCCATCAATTGCCTTGCCGTTATAAAAGAAACAATAAGTAATTTTTTCTGAATTTTTACTTCTTCTAAAAATTCTTTAGAAATAACTTTTGTTGCATAGGTAGAAAAAAATTCTTATTTGGAGGTTTTCTAAAATAACATAAATTAATGAACATGTTAACTCTTTTTTAAACATGGACATTTATGTTCATAATCATACAGTTTTTGTGATGAAACCAATGATGGAGACTTAGACTCAATTTACTGTTTTTTTAATGAGAGTTGTGAACAAAAATTGAAGAATACTATTAGGGAAGATAAATGGTAGAACAAGTTTTAGATAAGCTGCCCTTATTCTGAAATAATAATTATATATATATATATATATATATATATATAATATATTTTAACTAGTGGTCAGAAAAATTGGGGAAGTATATGTGTTCTTGGAATAAGTACAGTAAGCTTTGGATTTAACTGTCTAGTTTGTTGTTAGTTTTGGTTTCAGTGACTTTAATGACTCAAATAAATGTTGGATTGAGGGAAATTTTCATAAAAAGGAAAGACATTTGATCTTCTTGTTTACAGTATAATCACAAGGGTGATTTGATGATCAGAATTTTTTTTTAGTGCTACCATAGACTGAGGAGTTGCTTCCCAAGGAGTTGTGTTAGGTATGTTAGGCAAGTCCACGCCTGCTCTATTTTAGAGATGAAAAGGAGACTTCAGAGGTGTTACAAGTCAGCTGGATTTGTTTCCTAGAACCCTGTGCTTTTTTATCCAATCAGCAATTGATTCCTTTCATTTAGCTTAAAAGACATCTTTTAAGCTTAAAAGACATCATCTCTACTTTATGTAGAGAGATTATATTTCAACACGTTGATAAGTATTTTGATTTTACTTTAAAATGAGAGGAAGGAGTTTAGGTATCTGTTTTATATACAATTTAATTAATTGATGTGTTCATAAATTCTATATTTTATTGGTTAACTTACACTGGAATATTTTTTTTCCATTTTAGAGTTGTCTTTGATGGAAATTCAGTCATATTTCTGTGTCTTGTTATTTTTATCTTCTTATTAAATTAAGTAGCTGCCCATTGAACTTGATTTTACCCTCCACTTAGAAATCTTGTTCTTTCTTCTTCCCATACTTGGGTTCTTTCTAATATCGCTTAACCCATTCCAAGCATTACAACTACTCTTTTATCACATCTGAAATTCCCTGTAAGAATTTGCACGTATAAAATTGCACATGCACTCCAATCTGTATTGTGCAGCAGATACATCTTATTTTGCAGGCATATTTTGAACATAGCAAAATGTTAATCTCAAGAATATTACACTTAGACAGCTCAAGTCAACCACAGGGGAATTTTCTTAAGCTGTTCATTACAAACCTAAACATACTCAGTGTTCCCCTATCACTCAGATGACATAGAGGGTGTTTTATATTAGCAGTAGGCAGATGTTTTGCTCACTTTTACATGATTACTGTTTTGAAGCCTGCATTATAGATTGCGTATAAAACCCAATAATTATAGACAACTTTGAAGACAGACTAAAATTTGAGTTTTGAATTATGATTTACCATGTAAGTACTAACCTATGAGCCAGCAGTTTTGGTAGTCATAAAATATTCTTCCTATTAGACCAGTAAGATACTTAACAAGTTGAATAACACGATATATATATGCACACACATGTGCACACACACACAAATGTATAGAGAGAAATAAAACAATCTCAGAGTCCAATTCAATTTGCAATCCAGAAATTAGGCTTGTGGATTTTATCTTTAAATAATTAGGTTTAACAACCATATGCTATCGAAAACCAGTGACTGGATGCCTACTTAAAATTAATTGTGAAATATCTTTTGACAAAATATCAGATTTGAAAAACGTATTTTGGAAGTTTGTAAAATAAAGCTGTTTTTAGTGTGTGAAATATTTTAATTTCTTTAAGAAGATATTAAAAAGTACTATAACAATGTTTTATTTGAATGTAGATGGGCAGAGAGAAGGAATTCTCATAAAAATTGTGTATATATAAGTTCATTTATGGAAGGAAAATTGTAGGCAAGAAGAAACAGATAGATGATGGTGACATGTGAGATGTGTCAGTTGGGCAACATTGTTCACTTGTAGCTAGATTCAGGTATTCAGCATCTGGAGCAAGGGGTAGTAGGGAGCCTTACAGTGGTCACAGACTACAAATCAGCTAGGACTGCAGGGCACTATGTCCAAGTAAGCTAGCAATACCTGGTAAATATTTGGGTTTGAAGAGGAAGAAAAAGTAACTCATACAGAACTTTTACTACCTTCAAAAATCTACTTAGGGGCTTCCCTGGTGGCGCAGTGGTTGAGAGTCCGTCTGCCGATGCAGGAGACACGGGTTCGTGCCCCGATCCGGGAAGATCCCACATGCCGCGGAGCGTCTGGGCCCGTGAGCCATGGCCGCTGAGCCTGCGCGTCCGGAGCCTGAGCTCTGCGATGGGAGAGGCCACAGCAGTGAGGGGCCCGCGTATCGAAAAAAAAAAAAAAAAATCTCGTTCACACTTGGATTTTTGAGAGGTACAGAAAGAGAATAGTGTGTAATTCATTGAAGCAATATATTAGTGAAATTTAAAATTGGAAATTGAATAAATAGATAACACTAATACGAACTTAGCAAAGTAGGACATTATTTTGGAATAAGACTATGATTAATTTAACTCTAAAACTATACATTGCAAAGAGCACTTGATTTTTTTAAGCCCTAAATTCTCATCTTTTCTAAGTCCAAGTCAATATCTGTGAAGCTTTAGTAAGAGTGGACCCCCAAGCTGCCGGAGGATGCAGTAATACCATAAATGCAGGTCTCCATGAACCACATACAAAATATACAAGATAAAGAATGTCGAATTCACCTCCTCACTCAATTCGGTAGAAAGAATGACCTACACTCAGATGGCATACTTCCTGAGCTAGTCCTCATAACAGTTGTATGAATAATTTCTGTAACTAATAACTGACTAAGGGGGAAAGATTTTTCACTCTTTTATTTCATCTCTTTACCAAAAAATAAGGTCCAAATGATGTGATAAACGTTTTGCTCTGTCTTCTTAATAGATTTTTAATAATAACACTATAAAATGTATGTAAAATATATAGGTTGTCAGCTGGACTTGGTTTCAATGTTCCTTTCTTTTCAGCTCAGGAAAAACATAACATTCACATTAGAATGTTCATTTATTTGCACATCTGTGGATTATTATATCTTTGCAGTAGATGCAACATGGGGTATTAAACTTCTTTGCTCCACTCCATCTTTAAGAAGCAAAGGAAAAAAATCACATTAATACAATAAAAAGAAACTCCCATTCTGGAGTGGCTTTGCTTGAAGTACATCTGAGGTCTTTAGTTTAACTTGGCCTTTCAAAATAAAACCTTTTAGAATATATACTTTTTGGAGGAAAATAATTCATAAATAAATTAGATTAAGAATATGTGTGATAAAGTAAAAGAACTAGGAAAGTACATTTAAAATAAAAATTTTTAAATCACTACTTTCTGATGTTTAATAAGTTTACTTCCTAAAATTAATACAATAGCAATAGGTTTTCACAGATCTTAAAATCTAAGGTATTTGTTCCTGTATGCATTTTATGGTTTTTGGTTTAGGGTGTTTGTTTGTTTGTTTGCTTTTGTTTTGTTTTTTGGTAGGCACCAACCATTCATTCATTAATTAGTTAATTCATTCATTGAAAAGATGTATATTGAGTATTCTTCCAGTGAGCAGGTTCTGTGCTGACAGTGTTTCTCAGCTATTAGACCCTAAATACAGCTAAACTTTGTCTTGTGTTGAATTTGACATTTAGAGCACAAATTTAAGTAAACTCCAGAGTTTTATTCTGAAGATGTAGCAATTTCCTCTACTTGAGACTGTTTGTCTGTTTTTGGTTCTGCACAGTTCAGACGAAAAACATTTATACAAACTTTTGGTGGCCGATTCCTATAACTAAGTTGCATAATTCAAATATAAACATAAAATTCTATGAGGACAGGATATGATTCATACTTTGCTCAGTGTCTTAGTATTCTTTTATTTTGCTTAATTTTTTTCTTTTACTAGTGTGGGATGCATGAGTTCTAATGTCAACAGCAACATCTTACATTTACTATGTTGCTTTTCTGTCTGGAAGAACCCCAGACAATACTTTTTCCTTACCACATTACTGAAACAGGGTTCAAGATAGTCATACAAAAGTTAAAATCGTTCTTGTAAAATTATTTCTGTACACATTTTGATAGTGTAGCTTTACCCTGCATGTTGTTCGCCAAACCTGAGATCATTCACCTTCTGCTACTAAGTAAAATTCTTAGATATCAATGGCTATATGTAAAATTTCTCATCATTTTACATGCTTTTGGCTTCAAAGGGATAAATATTTCTCCTTAACCATTGTTACAGCTAGTACTTCTACACTTAGATATAAACCTATGGGTCTTCCTTGAGAACTTGTTTATATCATACCAAAACCTTCTGATTCTTATCTCCACTCACGACCCAACCCCACCCCTTCTTCCTACCTTCACTCTCATGCCTGCTTTTCCACAGAATTCTACTACATGACAGTAGCAATGTTCTCATGGGAACCTTCGCACCAGTTTGCTCTTCTACCCAAGTCTTTCACATACCCTTGAGTGGATTTTTCAACAGAGGCCTTTTCATAAAGTCATGTTGTCACTGGAGTAAGGAAAGAAATTCAAAATTATAATGGAATGGAGGAACGGAATTCCAACTCTAATTACTCAAATTAAAAACAATCCTGTAATGGTTCTTAAAACAACAGATTATATGTATTATAGCTCCTGTGCCAGAGAGTCTATTGCACAAAAGACATAGACTTTTTTCCTAAATAAGCAGGGTGAGTTGGAAAAGAAAGCTCTGTTTTCAGGAGAGCTTCACTCTTTAACTTGAAATGCTCTTTAAGCAGAGGGCCCAAGGACACATAAAGAGAGACCGTTAAGTGCATGTGAGTAAGGATCTGATTAAGGAAACTGATTTTCAGAGCCTCAAATTCTCTAGATCCTCTTTCCTAGGAAAACGCTTGCTATGAAGGGATATACCTGTTCTCCTTTCCTGGCTACCGTTGGACAATCACATTTTTCTTTTTTTCTTTTCACTCCTTTCCCCTTCCCCAATATTGCATGTTGCATTGTCCAGAAATGCAGACACGCTCTGCATTTACTGTAGGAAAACCCTTTTAACCAAGGCACCACAACACTTCTTCCCAACTCTCTCATCAATAGATTCATTTCCAGTAAAACTTCTACTTTTTTATGTTTTAAAATTTTTACTTATATTTATAATGTTGTCCTTAATAATTAGTTACTAATAATTATTGTGACATAATTAATTCCAGAAGAAATTTTAGACACAATTGATGTTCATAGGAAATTTTGATATAAATGTATATTTGATTATATTTTATTGCAAAGAAATATGATAGTGTTCAATAAAAACATTCAAGCATGAAAATATATTAAGATGGAAATCTTTAGGGAAAATTGAATGAAAATATGATTTCACTGAGGAAAAAGCAATCAAATTTCTTTGAACATTAAAAATAATATGTTTGTATATTTTTAACTGAATTATGAGGTAATTATATCCTTGTGATTATATTTATACTCCTTTGGGATACTTTTTTTTTCTTTTTTTCTTTTTATTGAAGTATAGCTTCTGTACAATATTATATAAGGTATAGGTGTACAATATAGTTATTCATAATTTTTAAAGATTACACTTCATTTATAGTTATTATAAAACATTGGCTATATTCCCCATGTTGTACAATATGTCCTTGTAGCTTTTTTTATACCCAAGAGTTTGTACCTCTTACTCCTCTCCCCCTATAATGCCCCTCCTCCCTTTCCTCCCTCCACTGGTAACCACTAGTTTGTTCTCTAGTCTGCTTCTTTTCTGTTTTATTCACTAGTTTGTTGTATTTTTTTAGATTCCACGTAAGTGATATCATACAGTATTTGTTTCCCTCGGTCTGACTTATTTCATTTAGCATAAAGCCCTCCAAGTCCATCCATGTTGGGGCAAATGGCAACATTTTTTCTTTTTTATGGCTGAGTAGTATTCCCTTGTATACCACATCTTCTTTATCCATTCATCTGTTGATGAACCCTTATGTTGCTTCCATATCTTGGCAATTGTAAATAATGTTGCTATGAACGTTGTAGTGCATATATCTTTTTGAATTAGTGTTTTCGTTTTGTTTTATTTTTCATATATACACCCGGGAGAGGAATTGCTGGGTCATATGGTACCTCTATTTTCAGTTTTTTGAGAAGCCTCTATACTGTTTTTGGATACCCTTTTAAAAGTGTTGTAGCAGTTGTATTTAAAATAGAAATTATATCCTTTGAAACCATTGAATTGTATGATGAAATTTTTAGATTCTAACTTTAAAAACAGGATATCTAACTTAAAAGTACGTGGACACAGGGCAGGAAGGGGAGGGTAGGATGAATTGGGAGATTAGGTTTGATATAAATACACTACCATGTATAAAATAGAGAGCTAGTGGGAACCTGTGGTAAAGCATAGGGAACACAGCTCGGTGCTCTGTGATGACCTAGATGGGCAGGATAGAGTGGATAGGAGGGAGGTCCAAGAAGGTGGGGATATATATATACATATATCCTTGGAGACAGACCTGTCAATGCCTGGTAGAGCTCATGTCAAGATCCTTGCCCTTGGGCCTTTAAAACTCTTGCTCCACGTGCTGGTTTCCTCATATCAGGATCATTCCTGAAAATATTCTCCCTACTTTGATGTCAGGTAGTCAACTTGAGGAGTGCATGGGAGATAAATAGATCACCAGGCTGGTTGAGAAGGAGATTTTAATGGCACTTGTAGGGAATCAGAGAATATCTCCTAAGAGATGCTGCAACCTACACATGAGCTACTTTCTGGAGATAGGAGAAGAACAGTCTAATCGTACTTGAGCCTCCTAACTCACCATTTTCCTGAAATTACTCTGTCAAATGTTACTAATCACTTATGATGAATTAAATATAAAAGATATTAATACTTTTTAATCTGTATGTCATTTGAATTCTCTGCATTATTTGACAGTGGTAACAATTCCTTCTTTGAAATTATAGCTTCCATGACACCTCTCTCTTAGATCAACCCAAACTTGTCCTACAAATTACTCTCAAGCTCTTTTACATGCAGCTCTTATTCTGTCTGTTCCCAAACTCTGCCTGTCTTACTCTAAACACTGTCTTTGATGATCTCACCCACAGTCTGCTCTTTAGCTACCAATAGGCTGTTAACACAGCTCAAATCTCTATTTTCAGCTTAGGTCTTTCTGCTGAGTTACATTTGAATCTTGCAGCTTATTCTTGATATAGTTCTCTGTTTTGATGTTAATTATCTTTCCCTTAAATATGAGTAAAATTTTTGATCCAGAATGATATACGAAGTATATCCAGTGATTTCCTATATACTCTAACACAAACTATCATAACCTGTAGGCACTCATACCACTCTAACTAAACAAGCAAAATCTGCCCACACTCAAGTTATTTACTTCTCAACACTTGAACACTGCTTCATTCCAGATGGGTCAGTTCCCTCTCCAGTATAGACACCCTCAGTCTCTATTCTAAATCTCTTCTCCAGTGATTCTCCCCATCTGTAATGCCCATCTCTTTTCTCTTCCCATATCCAAATGCTCTCCATTTGTTCAAGCATTGCCCCAGTTTTCACACACTCAGTACAATTCATTCTTAACTATTCTAATACCCACTTATCTTAACATTCTAGAATGGCAATAGAATGTTTTGTACATAAAAATTTATTTGGAAATTAAGTCATGTATAACCAGCTTATAACAACTTCATGCATCTATTCTTTGATTTCAAAACTAATACCTATGCTCTTAGAGTATGGAGATCTCAATTTTCTGACTTTTAATGCCTAGGAAAATGTTGTGAATGTAATAGTGTTTAAAAAGTATTTGTTGTACGAATAGCTAATAAGCAGATACTCATTTTTAAAGTCAGGGTGTATGAAGTATTGTCAGAAAGATTATTTATAATTGCTAAAATGTCAAGGGGATGGGAAATTTATTATTACCCAGGAGTTCCAGAGCCCATATTATATTCTGCTGGAATAACAGTCAACTATGGGGTAGTAGTTTAAAATGTGAAAAATATCTTCTTGTCCAAATATATCTCCCTTAAAGATTCTGCTTCTATGCTTCAAACTCTCATAGTTCCTCAGAGTTAACAAAGTCCAAATGAAAACACAAATGGTACTTGGAAGAGCGTTTTGTCTTAAATTGGTTTACCAGGTTACTCAGGTAGGTTGTCCAGGCTTCAAGAAAGTGTTAGAAGCTGTTAGAATAGACAGAGCTGAGGGAGAGGAGTGGAGGGAAAAGTCCAGAGAATGGAGCACCAAGGAAGGAAATAGTTCAGGGGAAATACTTGGGATGGCAAGCATGTGTGATAACTGTGTTGAATATGTGGGAAGGAGAGTAGTGTGGGCTGCCCAAAAGTAGTGGGTACAAAAAGCAGCTCCTGAATGAGCTATATGTATACTAGAGAGATGAGCTTTGTGTGAGGCAAATTTTGTTGAGTGAATATTAGGTAGAGACTTACATTTAGTGAAAATATCATGAGATATAGAATCAGAGTTGCCACCTTGAGGGAAATGTAATATCAAGATTTCTAAGTGCCTTGAGTGGTTAGTTAATCTCACCAAAACTGCACTTCCCTGAGGATTTTGACTTTTGTTCAATTAATGTTTATATAAGGAAAAAGAAGGTTGATCAAGGAAAGGAGGAAAAGGTGGACCAAAATAAGAAGAGGAGGAAAGGAAAATATCTATGTTGGACATTAGTGTGACTGGTACAGTGTAGACATCTGAAATATTCCTTTTATATATTTTCACTATAAGAGACTTATAAGTACTATCATTTCTCTGAGAAGAAAATGAGATTCAGAAAAATTAGGTAAATAGTCGAGTGGCACTTGCTTAGTAAAAGCTAAATCTAGTATTTGAGATAAGAGCTCTATGACTCCATTGTCCACACTTTTTTTTTGACAAAATTCAAATTAGAATGACAAAGGCATAAAAAAGGGAAAGAAAGAACCATTATGAGAGCTTAGATTATTACTTGTCATGTGACTAGACATTTTATGTGATGTCAAATTCCCTAATCCGGGAAGGAAGTCAGTTTTCTGAGTTTAAACAACATAAACCAGTTTTGGAGTATTTAAGTGTATTAGTTGGAATTCCAGGAGCAGACTCTGAAACAAGATTCATAAGCAGATAGTTTATTTGGCAAATGATCCCAGTAAATGTGAGCAGAGGAGTGGGGAAATGATAGAGAAGAGGTAAGGAAGCCAAAAAGGTACTACATTATTAAACAGGCTACCATAGTAACTTAATTCCATGTGGTTATTACCCCTGAAAGGAGAGAGCTGGGTATTATGAACCAGCTGCTAGCAGTCAATGATTAAAGACTGTCCCTGTGGACATTAATTCCCCGAATTTCTAGCCTGGTTTGTACACAGGCAGAGAGGGCTTAGGCAGCCAGAGCAAGCCCTCAAGCAAAGGGCAAGTCTTGATATTTGGAAGTCGATTGGCAAGCACTGTAAAAGGTAAGGAAGATAAGGACAGAGAAGTTATCTGCTACGTTAAGGAAAACAGTGTGCTCAAGTAATACTAGGTTATGGATGGAATCCCCAGGATGCCAGGAGACTAAAAATAATCTAGAAAAATACCCCCAACTCCTTCATGCATTTGGTGAAGACATAACAGCTACCCTCCCACAAAGCCATGGAAGATGCTCCTTATACTTCGGCACAGTTAGCCCTGAACATTTTACCACCCACCCACGTTAACACCCCTGCTCTAGTTGCTTCTGGTGTTTTGATCTTGCTGTAGTTTTCCTCTCTGCCAGAGAATTTCTTTAGTCAGTCCTCTCCAAAAACCTTTTTGGCAATACCTGGGTCATTTGCCTGAATTCTAGCTGCAAGAGAGACTACAAGAGTGAATATCTGGAACTTTAGCACACTCTATTAATCCCATCAAATCTCACAAGCTTGTGGGAGGTGATTTCACAAGCATAGGAAAGAAGTTAAGACACTGATTCTCCAGAAAAGGATAACAAATAGCCAGGATATATAGTTAATATTTCAAAATCCACATTTTTAAATTATTTTGTTGGACTAGTTTCCAGAAATAAGCTGTGCATCAAAGATTTCCATCAGAAAGGGTGAAAGAGGTGTCTGGTGGAAAGTCTCAGCTTTATTTGAGGAGATACTCTGATTACTTCATTCCTGGTCTTACCTCACTTTTATTTTAGTGCCATCGCTGTTTTTCTGGGTCAAAATTCTTAGCTCCCTTGGCTTTTTCCTTTACTTCCTTTTTTTTTTTTTCTTCTGACAAGTAAGAAACTGCTATACCAGGAAGTCTTTCTCCAAATGCATCCCTAAGGCACTATTAAAAGCTGGAGGAGCAGGCCTTTCTCCTTCTGTTGGATCTATGAGTCACTCACTCACTCACTCATTATATGCATCATGAGCTTGACTCTACCAATAGCTCTGTGAAGGCGATTCACTTTGACAATTCTATGCACCACGAACTACTGGAGACAAAGAAAGAGGTCAAATATGAAAATAAGAAAGAATTGACCACAAAGGAATTTATAATCTCATAGAATACATCAATTAGTCAAGTATATATATAACTATAATAGAAGGTCATAGTGAGGAAGAGGATATTAATATGGAAATATGAAGAGGGACAAAATTATCTCCATTAGGGTTTGGGTCAGGGGAAGTTTAGCACATTTGAAAAACTACTACTTGATGTTTGGAAAGAATTTGGACAAGTGGGGTTGCTGGGATACAGCAGTGGTATCATTCAATGAAACCAAATAAGAAAAATATGCATTGTATTTGAGAAAGATTAAATAGCCTAACTTGCTCAGAGTATGCAGGGTATGTAGGAGGAGGCACGGATAGAAAAGTAGGATGTGAATTATTACCTTGCAGACGTCAAGTTGCTGGTGAAAAGCCCTCTAGGAACCATGGAAAATGTGACCCTACGTGAAAACTACGCTGTATGTTTCTTCTCATATTGGACAAAGTGCCTACTCTTTTGTCTCAATACATTGAATAAGAAATTCACTATTAGAAATCAAATTCTCTTCAGAAAAATTTCTAATTCATAGAAAAAGAGGGTTTGCATATACCAAATACTGAATAGACGTTATTTTACTCAACTGAGAAAATGTTCTTTATTTATACTCTAGTATAACATCTGTCTGAATATCTCAGTTTTATAGTGACAAGTACCTTGGAGATAATGAGACAGAACTATTCTGAAAGACATAGAAGAATAAAGGTTCAAAAGAGTGTCTCTCATACACTTTTGTTTTTTCCTGTGAGTTGAGTGGTTAAAATAATGTCATTATACCAGTTTCCAGTAAGTATGACAAACTGTTCTAATTAGCCATTTAAAACAACAAGTTTATTCCAACTATATGTGCAACGAGATGTGTTTTAAAAATTAAGTTTTCCTTGCTCTTTTGTGAAAAGTAGTTTTCATCATTGCATATGTGATTTTGTAAAATAAAAATGTTAGAAACTAGAATTTGTAATAAGAAGATAAATTCCTTGCTTATTGAAATTTGTCCCAGCAACACGTCAGTCAAAACAACAACAACAACACATGAAAGAATGCTCAACATCACTAATCATTAGAGAAATGCAAATCAAAACTACATTGAGGTATCACCTCACACCAGTCAGAATGGCCATCATCAGAAAATCTGCAAACAATAAATGCTGAAGAAGGTGTGGAGAAAAGGGAATCCTCTTGCACTGTTGGTGGGAATGTAAATTGATACAGCCACTATGGAGAACAGTATGGAGGTTCCGTAAAAAACTAAAACTAGAACTACCATATAACCCAGAAATCCCACTACTGGGCATATACCTGGAAAAAGCCATAATTCAAAAAGACTCAGGTACCAAAATGTTCATTGCAGCTCTATTTACAATAGCGAGGAGATGGAAGCAACCTAAGTGTCCATCATCGGATGAATGGATAAAGAAGATGTGGCATGTAAATACAATGGAATATTACTCAGCCATAAAAAGAAACGAAATTGAGATATTTGTAGTGAGGTGGATGGACCTAGAGTCTGTCATACAGAGTGAAGTAGGTCAGAAAGAGAAAAACAAATACCGTATGGTAACACATATATATGGAATCTAAGAAAAAAAAGAAAAAGATCATGAAGAACCTAGGGGTAAGACAGGAATAAAGACACAGACCTACTAGAGAATGGACTTGAGGATATGGGGAGGGGGGACGGGTAAGCTGTGACAAAGTGAGAGAGTGGCATGGACATATATACACTACCAAACGTAAAATAGATTGCTAATGGGAAGCAGCCACATAGCACAGGGAGATCAGCTCAGTGGTTTGTGACCATCTAGAGGGGTGGGATAGGGAGGGTGGGAGGGAGAGAGACGCAAGAGGGAAGAGATATGGGAACATATGTATATGTATAACTGATTCACTTTGTTATAAAGCAGAAACTAACACACCATTGTAAAGCAATTATACTCCAATAAAGATGTTTAAAAACAATAATAACAACAAAAACCAGGAATAATTCACTTCCAAAATAATGACAATATTAACTAATTTATAAACTTTAAAGCAACTAAAGCAATATTATAAAAGCAGAAGTATAAAAAGTCTATCTTAATAGCACAGATGGGCTTTACAAAATATTAGATTAATTTGGGAGTATTTTCCTTCAAATGGAGTTCCTCCATTCACCTCATCACACAGTTTGAACATTGATATGTAAGCTTGGTTTAGTTTTTTGGTACTATACAATTATTTGTATAAGTTTTTAAATATTTCTTTATTTCTTATTTATCATTATGTTATCTCCATATGACATAAAGCTCTAAAGTCTGAATAATTTGGGTGCAAGTCTTGTGTGAATATTGTGAATTCTGCAAAATCATAAAGAATAAAATTAGAAAAAATTGAATTATATCTTTTAATAATTTATAGTAATTTTTAAAAAGCCAGTGGTATAATTTTATCTTTATTTCATAGTTCCTTTTTTTTTTTTTTAAGTCCTAGCTCTGTCACCTCCTAGTTCTATGAAACTGGAAAAGTTCTTACTTCTGTGAATTGCAGTTTTCTCTCCTATAACATAGTGAATGATAACACTACCCTTTTCACGGAGTTTTGATGGGGATTAAAACAGTAAGAAGTGCCTGACACATACTAGCCACTCAGCATATGACAGACAGCTTTGGCCATGACATTAACTAAAGAACTCTCACAGTTTCTTATACCTGAATCTCCTCTGTCACCAGCCTATGCCAGGATATCAGGCAGCATCTTTCACCTGAACTACTACCATCAGCCTCCTGAATAATTTCCTGATTATCATTAAATCCTTCTTTCAATCCATTCTCCACAAGGCAGTCTGTGTTATCTCTTAAAAATGAAAACCTGATAATGTTACTTCACTTGCTTAAAACTTATCAATAGCTTCTTATTTCTCTTGGGGTAAGATTGAAAATTAATAACATGACCCAGAAGGACCTGGATAATGTGGGTGTTGTCTAGGTCTCAAGCCTCTATCGAGACCTCTCTAAAAATGACGGTATTTATGTAGTCTTTTTTTCTCCCCAGTTTCTCAAATATGTTATTCATCTTCCTAGAATTTCTAGAATGTTCCTTCATTTTCTAGTTAGTAACTAAATATCCTTCAAATTACAGAAAAAAACACACCACATTTCAATTTGTCTCTTTCTTTGTTATAGGCTCACATACATCTATGTTCCTTCCCTTTATAATTTTTGTTTTCATTAGTAACTAGTAATAACTTATATGACTATTTAAATGAAATCTATCTCCCCGCTGAACTAGGAACTCATGCAGGAAAGGATTATGTATGGTTTTCATCATAATTTCACCCTTTACATGTAGCAGAATACTTATAATTTATTACTAGATTGAATGACTTTTAAAAATACTAGCAAACCAAATCCAACAGTTCATAAAAAGGATTACATACCATGACCAAGCAGGATTTATTGCAGAAATCAAAGTTGGTTTAATAGCTAAAAGCAAAACAATAAAATACACCATGTTAATAGAATAAAGTACAAAAAATAATTTTCTCATATGATTCAGAAAACATCCTTTCATGATAAAATAGCTTAGAAGTAGGAATAGATGGCAACTTCTTCAATTGATAAAGGGTATCTACAAAAAACACACAGCCACAAAATATTGACAAACTGAATGCTTTTCATTTAAAATCAGAAATAATTCAAGAATATCCACTCTTGCCACTTAAATTTAAAATTGTATTAGAGGTCCTAGCCAGGGCAATTAGGCAAGGAAAAGAAAAAAAGTAAAAATTCCAGATTGGAAAGGAAGAAGTAAAATTAGTTCAATTTACATATGGCATGAACTTGTATATGGACATTCTAATTACTCCATTAAAATTATTAGGACTAATAAATGAGCTTAACAGGATTTACTTCAGGATAAAAGATAAATATACAGGAAATTAGTATTTCTATACACTTGTAATAAATATTCAAAAAAATTAAAATAATTTCACTTATAATAGCATCAAAAAAACAAAATACAAATAAAGTTAACAAAAGAAATTCAATACCTGAACACTGAAAATGATGAAACATTGTTGAAAGAATTTAAAGATCTAGAGAAATGGAAAGACATTCCAAGTTCATGGATCAGAAAATTTAACATTCTTAAGATAGCAATACTTCCCAAATTGATCTAAAGATTCACTGCAATCCCTATCAAAATCCTAGCTTCTTTTTTTGTAGTAATTGACAATCTAAAGATAAAACATATAAAAAAGCAAGGAATCCAGTAGAGCGAAAACAATTTGAAAAAGAACAAAGCTGGAAGACTCGCACTTTCCTATTTCAAAATTTACTACGAAGCTACAGTAATCAAGAGAGTGTGATACTGACATGAGAATAGATATATAGAACAGTGGAATAGAAGTGATAGTCCAGAAATAAACTCTTACATTTATGGTCACTTGACAGGAGTGTCAAGACAATTAAATGTGGAATAATAGTCTTTTCAATAAATGGTGCTAAGACAACTGGATAACCATATGCAAAAGAATGAAGATGAGCCCCAACTTCACACCATACAAAAACATTAACTCAAATTAGATCACAAACTTAAATATAAAAGTATAAAATCCTTAGGAAAAAAATATGGGGATAAAGTTTATTAACTTTGGGTTAGACAGTGGTTTCTTAGACATGACACTAAAAGCATCAGCAAAAAAAGGAAAATAAATACATAGATTGAACTATATCAGAATTTAAAAAAATTGTTTTGTGCTTCAAATTTTACCATCAAGAGAGTAGAAAGATAATGTAAAGAATGAGAGAGAATATTTCTAAATCATGTATCTGATAAAAGACTTGTATCTAGTGTGTGTAAAGAACTCTTACAACTCAATAATAAATGTGCAAATAACCCAATTAAAAATGGAAAAGAGACTGAACAGATATTTTTCAAAGATATGCAAATTACCAAAAAGCATATGAAGATATGCTTCATATCGTTAGTCATTAGTGAAATGCAAATCAAGACCACAATGAGATACCATTTCACTTTCACAATTATGGCTATAATTAAAAAGGTAGGCAGTAACCAAGCAGTGTTGAGGATGTGGAGTAATTGGAATTCTCAAACATTGCTGGTGGTAGTATAAAATGATGCAGTCACTTTGGAAAGCAATACGAAAATTCCTCAAAAATGTAAATATGGAGTACTATATGAGTCAACACTTTCACCCAGGAGAGTGAAAACATTTATCTACACAAAAATGTGTATATAAATATTCATAATAGCTAAAAGTGGAAAAAACTGAAATGTCTATCCACCAAAAAACAGATAAATAATATGTTGCATATCCATACAGTGGAATATTATTTGCCAATAAAAAGAAATGTAGTACTGATACACACTACAACTAGATGATTCTTGAAAACATTATGCTAAGTGAGAAAAAACATTGACAAATAGCCACATATTGTCTGATTCAATTTATTTGAAATATCTAGAATAGGCAAATCTACAAAGACACAGATTAGTTACTGGTGAGAGATAGGGGTGTTGCAGGGAGACAATGGATTTGTGGCTTCTTTCAGAGGGGTCAAAGATGTTCTAAATTTATTTATTTTGTGGTGATGGTTGCACAATTCTATGAAATACTAAGAGATATTAAATTTTACACTTTAAATGGGTGAATTTTATAGTATATGAATTATGTCTCCATAAAGATAGTTTAAAATTGATTGAATAAATAAATAAACAAATTAATTCTAAAAACAATGTTATACATTTAAGATATTTTGTAATAAATATACTAAATACACTAATGTTTTTGTATGTTCAATGGGTGTAAGATGTAAACTCTCCCAATTGTTCTGTATGCATTTATAAAGGAGGTGTTCTGGAGGCCATCCATAAGCAACAGTTTGAATATATATCCTGTATGTGGGTATCATATCTTAAACAGCTTCTTTTTTTCCCCCAACCTTGAAACAGGACTTGGCTTTTCATCATAGCTTCTAAAATTAAATCCACTACCAAATCATTAGTGAGCTGTGTAGATTTTATTTGTGTCAGATTCAAGGAAAGAGAGAAAAACGTTTATACCAAACTCTACATGGAAAATGCCTTAATAAATATCCCATTTGACATTTCATTCATCCCATAAATTCTTTACTAAGTTGTCACTCTTTTATCTCAAATTTCCCTCCACTAGTCTAAGCCTGTTTCTCTCTGCCTCCTTGCTTACACAGGTTTCTTGGTGATCTCACAGATTTACTCAACTTAAGTACCAGCTGACACATAGCCCTGGACATACAACTTCCAGGTAAGTTTATTATGACCATAACTCAATAATAACTGTTGGCATTTTGTTGCCTGTATGCAAGAAACGTTTTCTCTATATCTAGATCCTTATAATTAAATACATGGATATTATTAAGGTAATTTAAAATACTGAATTTGTGCAATGAATAACTAGCATGCACGTGGTACCTAAACTTTGCAATTCAGTTGGACAACGATTTATTGACACAGTGTGTTAGATAACACAAAGGATGCTGGATGCATCCAAATACAGATTACATGGTCCTTGCACTTAAGAAATCGAGTCCTTTCACAAACATGACCTAGATTAACATTCTTCCAATTCTGTAAAGAAACTCAGGCTCAAATAAGGAAAGTAAGGAAATAAAGGCTCAAGAAGATCCTGTTGAGTCATGTACCTAGTATCCAGATTTGCACTCACAGTTTCTAATAATAAATGTTTGGGTTTTTTTTTAAATTTGACTGGTGAGTCACGCTGACTATAAAACTGTATGCATACATTATCTTATTTAGGTTTCATAAAATTCCATTCACAGATTCCAAAAACATTTAATCAGTATACTTTGTGTATGTATTTTTAAATCCTGTATCTGTCAGGGCTTTTATTTATGTAAGACAGGATCCACTGTGGCTGATTTGAGCAGAAGGGAATTTATTACAGGGCAATCAATGTTGTGAGTGGGTCTTTGATGTGATAGTGAGAGAAGCCAGTCTCATTTTGATGCCTTAAAGTTTCTGGACCCACATATTCTGGTTTGGGGAGTGAAGGATACAGAACCATATACTAATTGCTAATCTGGAGTACATACTGCTTTCTGAGGAGCATTTTAAGGTATATCTCCCAGCAAGTACAGCAACTGTCTTCAGTATTCCTTTCCACTGGTCTATAATTCAAGTGATTTGCAAGTGATAATGTACATGGTAAAGCTAATGAATCCTGTGGACACAAGCCTTACTTCTTTTGCAAGAATATGATTTTCTTGATCAGAAGAGATATTAGGATAATATGGTGGTAAATAAGATACATTCTAAGATACAGATATTGCTACTTTTAGAAGTGTGATAGGCAACAAAGTCAAACTATATATAAAATATGTGTTTATTAAGATAGGAAAAAAATTTCCTCTTTTAGGAAGTACAGTATCTGCCATCTGGTGATTTGTTAATTATGTAGCCATATGGAAGGCTTAGGGTTCGACATAGCTGCCATTATATCAGGCAAAATTGGTGGGAAAAAAGTCAGTTTAGATGATGGTCAGCCTGTGTTTTTACATCTGTACATTACCTCCATTCCTTCTACCTTAGCCACTATGTTAATAAATTCATTAAACAAATTACAGGGGTGCTTGGGCAAAAAGGCTGACTGATATCTATATATAGTAGTTTATTTTGTCAACATAATATTCAGTGCATCTTTAGAAGCTGATGAGTACTCACATAGGACAAAAGCATTCCTCGACTCTGGATTCATTCCAAGAGGAAAGCCTTGCAAATTTTTACCAATTATTCATTCTCCATTCTTACCCTTTCCAAATCCTTGACCATCCTGACAAACCATTCTTTAGCTCGTTCTCTTATATTTAAACACCTGTTATATTTTACAGTATATTTCCTTTCAGGAAAAAATATTTTCTACCTACAAGGAAGTTTTCTCTATTCTACTGTCCTTCAGGGCCAAGCCCAGGTTGGGCTGTAATACCCTACTAGCCTACTTCTAGCAAGTGCAGCCATACCATGTAAAGAGATTTGTAAGTTAAGCTTGTTCTTTTTCCTCCTCGTTAAACTAGAAAACTCCATATGAGGCTAAAACTGTGGTCTGAGGGAACGTGGGCAATATAGCAGGAGTGAACACACTGAGTACGTGAGCCACCTGCTTTCAGACTTGTTCATTCATGAATATACCACATCAACTGCTTCGAATAATATGGGATGATCCTGGTAATGTCAGAATTTATGGCTTGCTGGATCAGAAAACATCCAAATGACAATAGGCAGTTCAGGATGAATGTTCACCTGGTGTCCCATGACAAGGCAGTTAGTCTCAACCATGGCCCAAGAGTAAATCGAGAGCTCAAAAGGTCTCCACTGTGATTCATCTAGTGCAATTTGCTTATCATCCCTGTCATGCACAGACATTTTAAAACAATGTGCTTGACCAAAATGGCCAAATGGCAAGGCTGCTTATGCACAGACTGTGTCTATAATGAAAACTAAGGGCACTTGTCTTCCTGCAAATAAGTGCTGCAATTTAGAATTTTCAGACTAATATAAACTGAGATAGCTTACCAACAACAGGCCTTATTACATAAAATACTGAGAGTTTACTTTACAAATGAGAAAAAAATTATTAAATAGATCTGAGATGCAAGAAGCAATAATGAACACAGAAATTGGTAAATGTCTGGGAAAATATGAATTATCAATATTATTATCTAATTTTAGAAGTTAAAAATACCAATAGAAACATTTTGGACAACAGGATATAAGCCAAAAAGAGAGGTGTGAAAAGAGTTAAAGTGTCCCAAGATCCTACTTTTGTAGGCTAGGAAAGACTCGGATTAACGTTTGAGTGATTATATATCTATGATAAAAGTACAATGGCAACCACTAAAATATTTGAAATTATGTAACTTTCAAAAGATAGAAGAAGGAAGTGGAGTTTAAAAAAATCAATCCTAGGGCTTCCCTGGTGGCGCAGTGGTTGAGAGTCCGCCTGCCAATGCAGGGGATGCGGGTTCGTGCCCCGGTCCGGGAAGATCCCACATGTCGCGGAGCGGCTGGGCCCATGAGCCATGGCCGCTGAGCCTGCGCGTCCGGAGCCTGTGCTCTGCAACGGGAGAAGCCACAACAGTGAGAGGCCCGCATACCACAAAAAAAAAAAAAAAAAAAAAAAAAAAATCAATCCTAAAAAAAAGTAAAATAAGGAAAACTAAACAATATAGACAACATAGGACAAAAAAGGGATAAAATAGAAGAGGTATCATCGTACATATTTGTAATTGCAATACATATAAAGAAAATAGATTCACCAGTAAAAAAAAATAAATGAACAAACAAAAATGAAGATATTGATAATGGGTAAAATTCAGATATATGTTGTTTACAGGAAATATAATTTAAAATAATTGTACAAGTAGTAAAGTCAGCATCATGGTGACATAGGATGCCTTTTGTTTGTGTTCCATTCATCACCAACAAAAACCTGGTATCCACAGACAAAGGTGTCTTTGAGGGAACTGTGGGATTAATCACCATATGCCAAGGGATATAAGAGGAGTCTTGTCCACCTCTGTGTCAGGTAATAAGCAGACAGTCCCTGGTTCTGTCTGTGGATTCTGCAGTGGTCTGTGAAACAGCTTCAGTTCCTCTTAGTCATGGTCCAGGAGGCCCAGGAGAATGCTAATGTAGACAATCACTCATGGACAAGAGAGGCTCTGTGGAGGTCCAGGTTTCCAAAAGAGAAATTTCAGCATTTTGTTAGAGAAGAAATTACAGATCTTTCTTGACTTACGATGGAGGTATGTCCTGGCAAACCCAACATGAGTTGAAAGTATCATAAGCTGAAAATGCATTTAATACACCTAACCTACCAAACATCATAGTTTAGCCTAACCTGCCTTAAAGGTACTCAGAGCACTTACATTAGCCTACAGTTGGGCAAAGTTGTCTAATACAAAGCCTACTTTTTAATAAAGTGTTGAATATCTCATGTAATTAATCGAATACCAAACTAAAGGTGAAAAAAGGAGTGGTGGTATGGGTACAGAATGGTTGTAAGTATGTGGGTTGTTTACTGTCATGATCACATGGCTGAATAGGAGCTGTGGCTCACTGCCACTGCCCAGAATCACAAGAGAGTATCATACTACATATCACCAGCCCAGAAAAAAATCAAAACTCAGAATTTGAAGTACAGTTTCTACTAAATGCATATTGCTTTTGCACCATCATAAAATTGAAAAATTGTAAGTCAAACCATCTTAAGTTGGGGTTCATCTGTACATATTTGGATCCACTGGAGTGGGTAACAGAAACAGTTTTACTTTACCTACATCCTTCTCCTCAAGGAAGTACAGCCTAGGACCAAGAAGCATCTTTCTTGGTCTGTGATTTATTCAATCAAGGAAAGGGAGAGTGTGCGAGTGAATGCCTGGCTTCCTCAGCTCTGCAGGATGCTGCCAAAATGACTAATTTCTCTCTCACATCATCCAGAGCACTGAACCATGACTCAGGGATGGAAAGAGTCAGGGAGAGTGGTAGATAGAACTCCTGGAGGATATTACAGGTATACCTCAGAGATATTGAGGGTGTGGTTCCAAACCGCCACAATAAAGTGAATATTGCCGTAAAGCAAGTCACATGAGTTTTTTGGTTTCCCACTGCATAAAAATCTGATGTTTACACTACACTGTAGACTATTAAGTGCAATAGCGTTATGTCTAAGAAACAATGTACATACCTTAATTCACAAAACACTTTATTGCCGAAAAATGCTAACCCTCATCTGCCAATGTAAAGTTGCCATAAACCTTTAATTTGTAAAAAATGCTATAGCTGTGAAGTGCAATAAAGCAAAGTGGAATAGAATGAGGTATGCCTGTAAAGGCCTGTGGTTCTTAACTGCATTGCAATTCCATCAAGAAGCCCACTCACAAGAGGCTGGGGATGCTTCACCTGGGGATGACCCCACCTGGCCCATGGGCACGTTCAGCGCTCTGCATGCTTCACCACGTGCACACCCCTGTCCTGTGGTCAGCTCCATATGTGGGATCTCCACAGTGGCAAGAGAGAGCTTTGGCAGACAGCTAGGGAACAGCCACAGAAAGTCAGTCAAATCTGTGGACCACGGAGAGACCACAAACTTCAGCTTTAGTGCCACTTTTGAGAAAAAAAGAAAGGCTGACAGCACTTGGCTTGGTGCATTCCAGCATCCAGAGAAAGCACACAATATGAAACATTCTGCCACAGGAGAGAAAACAAGAGAGAGGCAAGCATTCCAATAGAAAGTCTGAGATAGCCTCAGAATTGCTAGCAGGGGTGATGGAAGGGTATTTCTCTCCTGGAGGCAGTCTGTAAAGACTGGAGGAAGTGACTGCTACTTCAAATGTGAAGACAGCAACACAAAACTTCAGAGAAAATGAAAAATCAAAGGAATGTGTTACCACCAAGAGATCACAGTTATATTCTGGTAAATGAACCCAAAGTCATAAATATCTTCAATTTACCAGATAAAGAATTCAAAATAGCTCTTTTAAGAAAACTCAATGAGCTAAAAGAAAACACAGAAAGACAATTCAACAAAATTGGGAAAACAATATATGAACAAAATGAGACATTTTTAACAAAGGGATAGAAATCATTAAAAAAAAGCGCTGGATAGAAATTCTGGAGCTGAAAATTATAAGTATTGAAATGAAAAGTGCAATAGAGAGAATCAAAAACAGAATAGATCAAGCAGAAGAAAGAATCTGTGAGATCAAAGACAGGACATTTGAAATAATCCAGCTGGAGAATAACAAGAAAAAAGGATGAAAAAGAGCGAAGAAAGCCCAAGTGATCTATTGGCTATCATCAAAAGTATCAATTTAAGAATTTTTGGAGACCCAGAAGGAGAAGAGAGGGAGACGGAGGCAGAAAGCTTATTTAAAGAAATAATGGGACTTCCCTGATGGTTTAGTGGTTAAGATTTCACCTTCCAATACAGGCAGTGTGGGTTCAATCCCTGGTTGGGGAGTTAAGGTCCCACATGCCTCGTGGCCAAAAAACCAAAACAGCAGCTATATTGTAATAAATTCAAGAAAGACTTTACACATGGTCCACATCAAAAAAAAATCTTAAAAAAAAAAAGAAAGAAATAATGGTTGAGAACTTCCCAAATCTAGGGGAAAATTTGGATATCCAAATTCATGAAAGTCATAGGTCACCAAACAAAATAAACATAAAAATATCCTCTTCCAAGACACATTCTGATAAACTGTCAACAATCAAAGGCAAAGAGAGACACTTAGAAGAAAGAGAAAAAAAAACTTGTAAATTGTAATGGAACCCCATACAACTACTAGCAAATTTCTCAGTAGAAACCTTACAGTCCAGGAGAGAATAAAATGATATATTCAAAGTATTGGAAGAAAATACTCTATCTAGCATACTCTATCTAGCCCACCAAGAATACTCTGTCTAGCAAAGTTATTCCTCAAAAATAAAGAAGAAATAAAGACTTTCCCAGGCAAACAAAAGCTGAGGTTATTCATCACCTTCACCAGCCTTACAAAAAATACTGAAAGGAGTTCTTCTAGCTGAAATGAAAGGATGCTAATTAGTAACATAAAAGCATATAAAAATATACAACATACCAGTAAACATTAACAGATAGTCAAATTCAGAATATTCTAATACTGTAATGTAGCAGTGTCTTAGCCGCTTACCTATAGTATCAGGTTAAAGGACAAGAGTGTTAAAAATAACTAGAGGTGCTAATATTTGTTAATAAAAGGAGGAGATCGAGATGACAGAGTAGGAGGACATGGAACTGTCTCCCACCACCTACAAACTCATCAAATATATATCTACCTGTGGTATAATTCTCATTGAAAACTAACTGAAGATTGGCAGAAAGACCCCTGTACAACCAAGACTATAAAAAGATCTACATGGAAACAGGTAGGAAGGGAAGAGAAGAGATCAGGTCAGGACCTGTGCTCCTGGGAGGGGACTCAGAGGAAAAGGGACAATACACAGGCAGCATTCCTCACTGGGGATTGAGCAGTTCAAGCCACATGCTGGGTGCCCCAGCCCTGGAGTACAACAAAGGGAAGACGAGACCAAGGGGAGAACTCAGCTGTGAGGGACAAATGAGGCTCAGTTCCAAAGCTGCGTCTGAGCAGGGTAGGAGCAGCCATTACTGGCACTTACACAGGCAATGCATCAAAAGCAGTCCAGGTCTCTGACCCAGACAGGACAGCCACACCCAGCTCCCTGACACATGCCAAGTGCCCACACCACTTCCTCTTGCTCCAGAGCTAGCACCCTCCTGCTCCAGCAAATTGGGACCTGTGCCCAACCCCAATAAGGAAGTGATGGCTACTGAGCAGAGGGGAAGCCCAGCCCTACACGTGGCTCTAGTCCTAGCAACTCCCTCTCCACCCCCACCTCCTTCCAAGTTGATAGCTACCAGCACACCTTAAGGAAAGACGTGACTTGTGTTCCCATGTCAAATCCAACTCTCGCACCAAAACCCATGGACACAATTAGACTGTTTAGGGGTGCTCCCATATAAGGACACCTGTTCAAGACTGCAATAAATAACTGTTTCACCTCATTTCATAGAGACAGAGAAAGCAAAATGAGATGACAGAGGAATTTGTCTCAATTGAAAGAGCAAGAGAAAATCCCTGAAAAACAACTGTTTAAACAGAAATAAACAGTTTACCAGATAAAGAATTCAAAGCATTAGTAATAAGAATGCTAACTGAACTAGGGAAAATAATTGATGAATACAGTGAGAATTTTAACAAGAACCTAGAAAAAAAGCAAGGAAATGAATTATTTCCTAGAGCTTCCAAGATAATGCAATCCTGCTGGAACTTTTATAGTTTCCAATGAAACCCATGTCAAATCTAGCTTATAGAACTGTAAGATAATAAGTTTATATTGTTTTAAGCCATTAAGTTTGTGGTAATTTGTTAAAATGGCAATAGAAAAACAATACATTCTTCAACTAATTTTATGAAGCTAATATATTCCTGTTAAAAGTTCCACACAAATTAAGAAAGAGAAAGGGAATTAATCTTATTTTTGGACCAAAGAAAAGAAAAATACCAGCAAACTGAATCCACCAATGTATAAAAAATAATACATTTAAAATGAGTATGGATGCAAGGATGGTTTAACATTAAGAGATTAAAGGAGAAAAACCATATGATCAGCTCAGTAGATTAAAAATATTTCCAATAAAAATTTACCACACATTCATGATAAGAACTGGAAATAGAAAGGAATTTTCTCAGCTGGATATATGCTAGCTTATGAAACTTTCAGGAAATAAACTTATTGGTAAAATGTTAGAGTAATTCCCTTTGAAAACATAAATAAGACAAGGTTACTCACCACCACTTCCCCAAGAATATTCCATAGATTCTAATTCAGGAAGATAATAAATAAATATAGGGTGTAAGAAAAGGAAAAAAAGAAGCAAAGCTGTCATTTAACTGTCATCTACTTATATATAATAGGAATTTTTTTTACATGTTTATAAAAAGGGATTTACTGAGGACTTCATTAGTATTGCTAATACACTGTTTCTTAACCTAAGCGGTATGTACACTGATATACATAATAGTATTATCCAATCCTTATAGATATTATTACATATGTACTATGACAAAACATTTCATTTTAATCACATAAAGAGGGTTTTTTGTTTGTTTTTGTTTTATTTTATATCTATAGTCCCCTATTATATATTGCACCTAATTTGATATTTTGCTATCACTTTTCTTCATATACTTTGTTAGTTGTGTTAGTTAGATCTGGAGTATATAAATACGTGTTTTTCTATGATTCCACATATTAGAATGCCTATTGATTATTTCCCTAAATGTAGATGTTATATGTTCTTCACTGACACAAACTTAATCTTAAATATTATTGACTGTTTAGAGAGCCACATTGCTACTAATTCATACTAAATTTTCATTTAACTAAATTTTATAACCCTAAGCCATACAATACAACTAAATGAACCCATACTTCATTCATTTTTTAAATTTATACATTTATTAAATATGAATTGAGTGGTTTGTGTTAAGAATTCTTTTTGACACTGGGGTTTATGTAGCTGACAGTCTAATAGGAAGGAGTGACAATGAATCAATTAAAATATAGCGTAATACCCTTTATGTCAGATTGTGTTGGAAGGAAGTCAAGAGGGCAAATAAAATCTTTTTCAGACAGGCCCCAGCTTTGTTATATCGTGGTACATTCATTCAAGAAGTCTGAAGTCTGGAACTCAGTGAGTATGGCAAGAAAAAATGAAATGTGAGGAAGAAACTAGAAAGTTTGTTCTTGCTATTATTATCATATTAAAGAATTATATACTATCCTGAAAGTGTTGGATACTAACTTCCTTGCAACTTATGCAAGGATATGAGAGCATAAGTCTTCCAATTCTAAAATATTATTCCCATCACCAAAGCAGAGTAGATTAGAGGAGTAAGGAGTTAAATTATATATTATCACAGATAAATTACATTATCACAAATTATAGATTAAGTCAAGGTGGGATAACTGAAAGTTAAGGGCATAGGCTTTTTTTTTTTAACATCTTTATTGGAGTATAATTGCTTTACAATGGTGTGTTATTTTCTGCTTTATAACAAAGTGAATCAGTTATACATATACACATGTTCCCGTATCTCTTCCCTCCTGCATCTCTTACCCTCCCTATCCCACCCTCTAGGCAGTCACAAACCACCTAGCTTTTGAATGCAAATCCCCAGAGTAAATCTAATTCAGTCCTGTAATCTAAGGTGTGGCATGAGTAGGAATATAGTTTTTAGGAAAAGTATACTATAAAGGGTTACTGCCACACCCTATTATAACATTAAAGAATGATATTAGCAAATAATGCATGCCTTTTTTTTCAGTGTTTATACAAACTTTTCACTCCAGAAAGTTTATTTTACAACGAACCTGCATTAGCTTATAATACATTGCAGCCTTTTAACACTTCTTCAAAGTCTATATCATGAAATACTTGTAACTCACATGATTAAGAATGGTAATAGGGTCAATTAAATTCCAGCCTTAAAAGATGTTAAATAGGCTGCTTTTCTAACCCACCTTCTAATTACTTTGAGAAATAGTAACTAGGCATCAACTCTATAAATACTAAGATTGTTGTTTTAGGAGACAAGCTTCAAGACAGAAATAGATGGTTTTACGTAACCCCCTCCCATCCTTCATTTCAGCCACTTAGAAGTGTGTATTTGCAGCCAGCCAGTGCTTGACAAGCCCCTCAGGGTGCTATATGACTCTAAGTCAAATGTTCCACAGGAGATATGCTAAAGTTATTCTATGGTTGAGGAGATATGCATCTGAGTTCAAATGTTTCAAGTCAAAATGTTTTCCCCTATTGTAAGCTATAGAGCCAAAAGTCATGATGAGTTAATTATCTAAATGTTTAAGTAAGCTTCAAAGGAACTTTTAAAATCAACTACTGGAGCAGTGTGCAGATGTTCCATGCCCTGTGTGCACTCTGATAAGTACAATGGTATTCTCAGGGGCCAGGATGCCCAACTGCCCACAACATTTAGCTGCAGATGACAACTGTGTTCCCCAAGTATATTGTGCCGAAAATCTGTGGATTATTCTTTGTTCAACCTTCTGCTCAGAGGGTCTTCTAAAAATTTAAGTAAATTACGTAGAGCCACCCTCCCTTATAACCCTTTAAAAACCTACTGTTGTACGTGGGGTGAACTCCAGTATCTGTAACAGGGCTCTGCACAATCTCTCCAGTGCTGTCTCCCACTTAACCTTCTCCATCAGACCAACTGGCTGGTTCTTCAAACACACATATATACAAAACAGTTTGATAGTTCCTCAAACACACAAAGCTCTTACCTACTTTGGAATATTTCCATTTGTTCCTAAAACCTGAAGCTCTCTCCTCTACTCAGTAATTAATTAATTCCTACTAACCTTCAAGTCTCAGCCAAAAGATGACTTCCTGACTTCCTTGGAAAAGCTGATTATCACCACTGCTGAGACTTCAATAAGACATTCTTACTCTTCCAATGCTTCCAGATATTGGACTGCATGAAAATACTAGTGAATCTCAAACATGTGCACCCATTAACGTATTTTCCCATTAAGTGTTTGCTATGCTCATGTACTGTTGTATGGAATATCATTATTTTATATAAGGAAGTGGGTAAGTCCACAAAAGATGATTCTGTCAGAGGTAAATTCAGAATAAGTGTATAAACAGGCAAGAATAAACATACTGCTGACTTCTTAATTGAAGGAATCTAACTGCCACCAGGTAGCTTGCCACTTACCTTGAAGCATGTTACTATAAAGGAGTATCAAGGCTAGTTGAGTTGCTAAAAACTTGTATACTCAGCTGCCAAAGAGGATTTCAGCAGTAATAATATAATCAGTAGTGATAGGAGGGTTGTCCTTGTGGAAGGAAGTCTATGTCATCATGCCCATGCATAGTCTACTTCCCTGTCCCTTGGCAGCATTTTTGGAATCATTGGTCAAGCTGTGACCTGGATGGCAAAGAAAGATAAGTGATATTCACAACATGGGTCATCTTATTCCTTTTGGTTGTTAAGACTGTCTTCTTGAGAGGTTCTCTTGGTGAGCATTCACAAAGATATATTCAAGTTCAGGAACCATTGCAAGAGGTTCATTTACAACCTTTCTCTCCAGTCACATTGCCACTAAACTTCCCTCTTTCCTCTGAAGCCCTGACCACTTGACTACACTGTTAACCACTGACTGGTTCATCTCTTCTTCAAGTTAAAGTAAATAATGAAAATGTGTTACTCAAAGTTCTGCCATTGCCCTTCCAGGACACAATGACAGAAGCTGACAATCACAAGTTTCTATTTATAGACCTATTTTTAGCAACCCTCAGAATTTTGAATTTTATTCCATGTAATCTGTCCAGAATTTAAAATCTGAATTTGATTCTTTTATTTTGTTACTTAAGGCTATCAGAAAAAGATTGTATATCTCTGTTTCTCTGGACCTACTGTATTTGCTTTAAATTTTCCACAGTGTCATTTGTTGAAATCTTCAGAGTTTCAACCTCAGTGAACTCATGGTCAGTGGATCACAGAACATAACCTGATTGACTTGTTTTGACCTTTTGTACCATAGGCTGCTTACCATCTTAAAATAAGGAAAGGACTCAATGTATTTCCATTTCCTTGGCCTGATATTCCTTTCTAAATATTCCACATGTCCCGAAAGATCTGTTGCCTACAATTCACTCTCTGGCAACAATATCTGTAACTTAAAATTCCATTTTATTGACAGGCAACTGAAACCAACTCTGGACAAATTAACAGCAATAACAACAAAATGATTTATTTGAAAAGTAGCTGGGGTAGAGACTAGGAATCAAAGGAAGAGCTGGAAAATATAGGTCAAGAGAAAGATTGAATGAGGAAATTTGGGAGGACTTCAACAAGACAAATACATGGATATTGTCTTTAGGAAGTGTCTACCGAAGTAATTCTACTCCAACAAATATCTTTATCTTACATTGCCAATTTTCAAATTCCATGAGTAATTTCTCTGATTGGCTTGGGATGGAACGGTTTCTAAGTAAGTGAGCTTGAGAGGGTGGAAGCCAGGTCACATGGCATTTAAGGGTCAGTGTGTTTCCTGTATATAGGGTCATTTACAGAGAAAAGGGAATCTTGAAGTGAGGAAACCATCAGAGTGTACTACACTCTTTTCTTAGGCCATCATACCAGGATAGATAGTCACTTAAAGGGCACAAGTCATCCTAAACATTTCTAAGACTCATTCTTAGAATTAATACATTTCCTCTCTACCTCTCCCCCAAAATTATTGTATAAAATAAAATGGTCATTTTTTGTCTAATAAGTCCATTGACACAGTAGTCTCTCCTAAAGAGTTTACCAGTTGTATTCTTTGTTAGGATATTTGCTAAAATCATGATTCAATAAGTCATTATCAAGATTTTCTCCTTGCAAGTTTAGACTACTTGTTTCAGTCAATTTAGAAACTGAAATATTTCAACACATGTAAAATCCTTGATATATATCTTTTCATAAATTTTAATTCAATTTCATTTGCCTGCAGCTAACTTCTATTTGCATTTAAAAAATTGATCATAAGTGTGCTGAGAACAGGAAATAACACTCAAGTTTCTGACATAGCTATTTAGTCATATGGTTATTGGATTTATTTTGGAAAGAATTCCACGAAAGTCAAATGAAAGGGAAGTACCTGACAAAAATGTAATGGCTTTAAACGCAATTCAAGAATTGCGAGGCTATGGCACCAACACCACTTTTAACTTTTGTCTTCTGGTTCTGGACCACTTTTATTTGTGCCATGGTCATTTTATCATCATTTGAGTTGGATGTTGCATTTGTGCAAAACCCTTGTTTGGATTGTGTAACTGTGAAATATCAGAACGATTGTCAAAAGAAAAATTAATCTGTGATCCCTAACTGAAGATAGCCTGGATAATTAATACACTCATCACATGAAATGAAATATGTGATCATACTCTGACCACCTTAAATAATCTCAGTGTTTTTACGCCTTTCTCCATTGTACTTTTATGCTGTTCATTTGACTATATAATCCTGTCTCTTGGTCTTTGAGACATTTTGGGGATAGAATCAAAGTGTTTTCTTCTCTGTTCCAGATGTTTGCACTAGTGTGTGACTGACATAAATTCTAACAATAAAAAGATACTTTTTCACAAGAAATAGTTTGCAAATCACAATAACTCATAGTACAAAGAGATGAGGTTAGGAACTTTGTGGCAGAAGTAAAGAACTGGCTGCTAATCCACACAGAGCTATGCCCATGATCAGCACATCAGGAGACCAAAATTAGGAAAGGAAGCTTGAAAAAAAGAACCTATATGAGGGATGAGACCTTGAAGCATATGTATATCCTAAGACATGTTGCAAAACAAAATATTATATTATTATATGAACAAAAATAAATATTATATTGCCCAGATATAGTATTGGCAATAAAATACAAGACACAATATTTGTCTTTAGGCAGTAAGGAAATATATTGTTTCTACACTTTTTATTTGTATTTTAATTAAATCCATTTACCTCCAAATTAAAAATGATTTATTAAATATCTATTTTAATGTGTTAATCACAGAAAAACAAAGACAGTCTTTGTTATTACCAAATTTCACAGAGAGACAGAGATCATTTGTGCAGAGACATTAACTATATATTTACATATATAATTACATATTTTATACTTATATAGTATCTATTACAAAGAAATATAAAATTATATTCTATGTAATTATATATTATGTATATATAAATATTACATAAATATCTGCATTGGGCACAAAGAAATTAAGGCATTTTATAACATTTTTCAAAAAAAAATTATGGATGACAAGGATGAGATTAATTGGCATAAGCAAGTGTATAAAAAGTGTTGTAGGGCTTCCCTGGTGGCGCAGTGGTTGAGAGTCCGCCTGCCAATGCAGGGGACAAGGGTTCGTGCCCCGGTCCGGGAAGATCCCACATGACGCGGAGCGGCTGGGCCCGTGAGCCATGGCCGCTGAGCCTGCGCATCCGGAGCCTGTGCTCCGCAACGGGAGAGGCCACAACAGTGAGAGGCCCGCGTGCCGCAAAAAAAAAAAAAAAAAAAAAAAAAGTGTTGTATATGTATGATTAGCATCTCCTGCTATAAATCACCCCCCGAGGAATTTATAATAGGTGCCAGGACTAATAAAATACAGGTATCAAGATGTGAAACAATTACTGACACAGTAAACCACAAAAGGATTTCCAAAGGTGAAGGGTTCAGGTTCCTTAAGGAGTGAAGCAAAAGCAAAGCAGAGAGAGTATGTTGGATCTTTGTAGTGACTGGGGTGTGGGTCTGGGGGAGAGTCCACATGCTGCCTGGGGGTTTGCCAGGGGACTTGCCACTGACTTCACAGGATGAATGGTACACAGGGACTCTCTTATCTTGGTTACGCTATGTGGTGCAGCAGCAAAGACAGGTGAGAAACTAAAAGCTAGTCATGTCAAACATAAAAAATGGATTCCAATTCTTTATTATAATAAATGTAGACGAAATCATTCACTATTTTAGAAGTTGTAGTCAAGTCAGGAGGAGATGGGATAAGTAAAACAGGGCTTTGAATTAGAGTGAGACACTTGTCTAGGTGTGTCAAGTAAGAGAAAATTCTCTACAAGGCTAAGAACTTTGGTAGGGTCTGAGCATTGTCAAGGGAGAGACTTTTGTGGTGATCCTGGGAGTGACCAGGAGCGGCTGTGTTAAATCGGGAAGTAATTGTGGAGGAGAGAATTTTGAGGATAGTTTAGACAAGATCCACTTAACTGATGATACGTAGAATGACAGGAACAGGAAGAGTGAAGTTGACAGGTGAAGGTTTCTTTTTCTCACTCTGAGAAATGTCTGAAGAAGGTAGAATCATGATACACATTTTCTCTACTGGCTTACTAGGTTTAGCATTCCAGTGGGTGCTTGGATAGAGAATATAAAAATAATCATCCTTAGTAGACAGAATACTTAAAATCATTTAAGGAAAAATTATGCTTTTCTGAAAAATGTTATCTACTAATATTTACTGTGTATACCTTGTATCATGCGTTGTGTTAGATGCTCTAGTGTGTATAAGGATTGATATTTTCAACAACATGATTATTTTCTAAACATGTAAAACATTTTTTTCCAGAAATATGGTTGTTTTTTTTTTTTTTGGTGGGATAGATTATATAACATAAAACTTGAGTTTTTCCTATATGCAATATTCAGTCAGTGTTTTTCTCTATGGTAAGGGATAAAACTTTATGATTTCTATCCAAAAAATGTCTGTAAATGGTTTAATTAATACTTGATAGGTGTAATGAAATGTGTTTCATAATTTACATGTTATTTATAGAAAAATTCAGATTTACTTTCTACCTATCCCAATATGAGGATTCTTTTTATTTACACTAGAAATGAATAAAATAAATGTTAATTGAAACATAATACTTTTCCATTTTTAGGCCATTCCAATGAAATATCTTAGTCCCAGCAACATCTGAGGGCTGAGTGCTCAGTTCTGTGTGCTTAAAAGGAAGAAATTTTCTAGGCAATGTTTTAAGATATGTTTTGTTTTGCAAAATTAAGAAAAATAATGGATGGCCTCTCCTACTTCACAAAATGGAAGATGAAACATACAGCAATGACAATATTTGGGTAGTTTGTAGCTCTAAAACTCTGGGCATACAAAGAGTTTACCTATGACTTGATTAAAAAGTGGACCAGGGCCTCCCTGGTGGCGCAGTGGTTGAGAGTCCGCCTGCGGATGCAGGGGATACGGGTTCGTGCCCCGGTCTGGGAGGATCCCACATGCCGCGGAGCGGCTGGGCCCGTGAGCCATGGCCGCTGAGCCTGCGCGTCCGGAGCCTGTGCTCCGCAACGGGAGAGGGCACAGCAGTGAGAGGCCCGTGTACCGCAAAAAGAAAAAAGAGAAAAAAAAAAAAAGTGGACCAAAGCTCTTAACAGACACCTCACCAAAGAAGACATACAGGTGACAAATAAGCATATGACAAGACACTCCATGTCGTATGTCATCAAATAAATGCAAAGAAATGTGTTTTTAAATGAGTTTGCCTCAGGTTATTATGTATAGTAAGCACTTAATAGCAGTAAGTTATTATTCATTTTCGTCTTCTGTTGATGATGAGATACTCAATGAATTTAGATTTTCTCATGTCCATCTAGCTCTGATGTTCAAGACAGAAGAAGAAATACTAAGAAATTCTGTACCACATACACTGTGAAACCATATATTATAGTTCATTAACTCATTTGGGCAAAGCTTTATGTTAAGTAATAATACTACAATTCTCACTTGGACAGGTTGGTTGTATTTTTTCCAAGGTCATAGATTATACCCTGAATCTCAGTCATCTCCTTTTAATTCATGTCATTGGTTACAAGGAAAAATGGAATGAAAGCAATGAGTCAACACATATCCATAAACTATACTAGAAAAATGTCTCAAAACGTATTTCCAGCAGAGTTATTCAGAGCTGTCACCTCCAAATTCACTATTACCATGTGATTACTACATAATACAGTTGAATTAATCTTCCAACATGGCATTGCTCTAGTAGATCACCATGTTTATTGTGTTTATCAGAGACACATATTCCTGTGTGTTCAGTAGGTACATTGGGTTGTAATTTGTGAAGTCCTTGTAGCACTGCATATAATATTACTGAACAAAGGAAAATTTCTGATTTTTGTTTATCTTTCGATTTACACATAATTCAAATTTACTTTTTCTTCATCCAGTCAATACCAGATTGTTAGAATCTCAACTTTCTTGAGTGATTTATCATTTATTGAGGCACATGGCACTTTTTAAAAACACAAGTCAAAAGTTTAGAGACTTACAAATTACATTACACATACACATACACAACTTCTGTCAATTTCATCATAGTCAAAACATAGCCAGCTGCTTCTGAGATGATATCAAGTGACAATTAAAATAGCACCAATAATGTTACACTACAGTTAGGTACAGAAGATATTTTATCTGAAAAAAGCAAGAAGTATATTTAGATGGTTAGGATTTATGTTCCCTATTAAGAGAACAGATGCCTTAAAAGATTAATCTTTGGTGCCATTTTGTCTATTTGTGCAGAATGTTGTACACGATGGGGCTTGTTTGGGCCAGATGCCTGCCTTGTCCAACTTTAGTCCTCTAAGCAGTGGTCTCCAAATATCTTCTGCAGACCATTAGTTCAATAGAATACTAATATGTATACTGTCAAAAATGGGTTCTATGGTCAAATACAATTTGGAAACACTATGTTAAAGTCACACATTTTCCTCTCCAGTGAGCTGTCACACTCTTTAATATACTCACATGCATTATGGATCTTCTAGAGAAAATGCATCACTTCTCCAAATTATTTAACTATAGAACCTGTGCCAGAATAATCATTAACCATTAAGCAGATAAAATACATGTTTGGGACACCAGCAGCATTGGGAAGAGAAAAATTACATAGATATTTAATCTTTGTTTAAAGCATCAAGGAAGTTAACACCAGGGAAAAATCAGAATTTTGCTGGACTTGTTACAGTTATTCCATAATCTAATATGCTTATTTTGATATACATGGTGGGTGTAAACTTGAGTTTTTTTCAGTGCTTTAAGGCCTTTAATGGAATTGATCCAGACCTCTATTTGCCTTTTTTTTCTTCAGAGAGCATCTAATGGGGTAATGTTGCATTGAACACACTTAAGGAATTGCTGTTCTAAATCCCATTTGCCATATTTGTCATTCTGCTCATCTATGGATACTATAATACCTTTCCTCCTTGGAACCTTCTGGCACTACCAGTTCTCTTAGGATGACTATGGGTCTGATGTGGCTGCCTCAGGGTTATCTGGTTAAAGAAGGACCCAACTACCTCCTTAGAATATACAAGGACCAATGATTGATTTAGGACACACGGTGAGACTGCAAGGGTCTCCTGCTTTGAGCAGTTGCAGGCAGTGGGCCAAGGTCACCTGGATTAACCTAAATCTCCTCTCCTTGAGCTGAGTGGACAAGGATTCTGCTTAACTCAAGAACTCATACCCAGCATTTGGACTAAACCAAGACAAAATATCAAAGCAGACAATTTATTTTTAGCATCCTCTTTTTCTCTCCTCTCATATCCCAGGCAGCCATGCTCTCTGGAATCCCCAGGCAGCCATCGCTCTCAATCAGAGACTTCCTATTGCAACACCCCATTTCTCCACTGTTTGGAAATTACCCTCCTGATCCACCACCAGTGTTTATGTCCTCTCTCTTTGAACACTCAACTAAATAATAGTAATTGAATTTTTTTCAATGGTTTTATCACATGAAAAGAAATATAACTTCTACTTTTCAGTAGAAGACTTTGACAGGTTTTTAAAAACTATATGCATTTATTACCATAATAATAATGCAATTAATTTTAAAATAAGCAAACCAACAAGACAAGGGCAATCAGAGCCCCAGTGTTTTCAGCTGTGATGAAGATTGAGCCTTCACTGGGGCCATTTCTTAGTCACACTTGCCCAGACTTAGCCTCAGTACCAGAGAGCTGGGGGTAGGATGAAGAATGCTGACAGTCTCCCTCTCCTGAGAACGTAGCCCTCTGAATGGGGCTGTGGGGAGAGAGGCCCTGTTCTGGGTTGTACCCCACTGTAGTGGAGTTTCAGTCCCTGGGCCCCATGGAGGGAGGGAGGGAGGAAGGAAGGAAGGAAGGAAGGAAGGAAGGAAGGAAGGAAGGAAGGTAGGAAGGAAGGAAGGAGTGGGTCTTGGTACAAGCATCACTGACTCTCATTGCTCTTATTGAGTTTTAGTATATTTTCTCTAAGAAACGTTTCTTCTTTTTGTTGTATGTTCTTAAAACCAATTCTAGAGACATAAAATGATTTTTTAAAATGATTTCCACCAGTTTCATGGGGTAGCAGTTTCATGGAGCATTTCTAACTGTTAGGCTGGATGTATCTCTCTAACTAACTTCTGATTTTATATCAGTGACTCAACTTCTCTTAGATTCAGTTACCTGTTTTTTTTTTTTTTTTTTTTTTCTTTTTGCGGTATGCGGGCCTCTCACTCTTGTGGCCTCTCCCGTTGCGGAGCACAGGCTCCGGATGCGCAGGCCCAGCGGCCATGGCTCACGGGCCCAGCCGCTCCGCGGCATATGGGATCCTCCCAGACCGGGGCACGAACCCGTATCCCCTGCATCGGCAGGCGGACTCTCAACCACTGCGCCACCAGGGAGGCCCACAGTTACCTGTTTTTTAAAATGAAAATAGTACTGCTTAATTTTTAAGGTTTTCCTTAACATTAAATAACTATACATATAAAGTATTTAACATAATATATCTCATATGGAAGAGTTTTTTTGTAAAAAGTAACTATTATGGTCAAAGTGATCATATGTTCTGTATTCATTCATCCACTCAAATATTTCTTGAGCAAAAGGCTATGTTTTACTATTCTAGATAGTAAAACATAGAAGGAATCAAAGGGGATTCCTTCAGAGAGTTTATATTTTAATGGAGGAGATAGACAATAAATGGATATATAAAATAATGTCAGGAAGCACTAAGTATGATAAAGAAAAATAAAACCGGTTATGTGACTAGAAAGTGATGGGGGGGCTGTCAAAAACAGGCAGATTCCCAAGTATTCCACTTTTTCCATTTGAACATGAAGCGAGTTTAAAATTTCCAAAGTTTGGCATTAAATGCCTCTTGTCTTCAGAAATAGAGCAAAAATCCTTTGTCAGTCCCTGACTCCCAGTTCCCAGTTTTGGACCTGGAATGTGTAAGTGTGTGTGTGTGTGGGGGGGTATTTATTTACAGGGATAAGTGATCTGAGACTGAGAGAGTGAATTTTAAGATCTTAGAGTTGGAGCAATTTGGGGCTGCTTAACAAGTGGCCTACAGGTGAAGGACATTGGAAATATAGGACATCAAAGAATGGCAAGTCTAGTGTATTGGGTAGGGCATTCTCATGGGGGTTTATGTTAACCAAAAGATAGAAACAGAGCAAAGAAATATTCCTAAAGCTGGTGATACATAATTCCTCCTAGGATGGTCACTAGGGTAAGGGGAATGCAGTAAATTATGCTGAGGATAAAAAGAATAAGATACTCCATCTCACCCCTGCCTAAGAGAACTGTCTGCAGTGATAGAAAGGCTCTCTATCTGCACTAAACAATATAATAGCCACCAGCCACATGTGATATGGAGCACTTGAAATACAACTAATTCAACTGAGCAGCTGAAATTTTAATGCTATTTAATTTAATTTTAATTAAGTTTAATTTAAATAACCACATTAGGCTAATGACCATCATATTGGACATTGCGGTTCCAGAGGTTTGGAACAATAGCGTACTGAAACCAGTAAGAGTGTGGCAGTATATTGCTGATCCTGCCATCAAACTGGAGGTGGTGATATTGGTGGGGATATTAGTGAATGGGATTTTGCTTTTACATTTTATAATGAAAGGTGTCCAAGTTTGGAAGATCTGCCTAATTCTATGAACAAATATTTTCCAAATAATCAATGCACAGTTATTCATGAGTAAAATATCAAAGTGCAAGACAGACCAGTGGATTTTAATGAAACTGGGCAATAATAGTTCATTGGCATGGTTGCATATTGCATATTACCACTAACCTGTAAGAGTATACTATTACTAGCTGAGTTTTAGCATAATATCAAAGAACAGTATTCTCAATTATATAAAAAGGATATTAGAATCATTTTCCCTTGTTCAATTATATATCTTTGTGAGGCAGGATTTTCTTTGCATACTTTAATCAAAACAACATTCTGCAACAGATTAAATGCAGAGTAGATATGAGAAGCCAGATATGTTCTATTGTCAGACATTAAAGAGATTTGCAAAATTATAAAACAATGATACTTTGATTTCTTTTTAATGGGGCTATTTTCTGTAAACATATTTTTATGTTAACAATGCAGTGGGTTTTTATTGTTATTTGTAAGTGAATTTCAAATATAAATTTCTGTTTCAAATTTATAACACAAACATCTTGATCAATATAACACAAATAAACAAAAGCTCTTTGGGGTTCTTACTTACTTTTAAGACCATAAAGGCGTCCTGAGATCAAAAATGTTTGAGAACCACTGATCAAGAAAAAAGTTATTGATTCTTCAGGACCTGGCTCAAATCTCAGTCTTAAAACCCCTTTTCCCTAGCTCCCCAGCCACTCACTCCCTGTTCTTTGTTTGTATAGCATTTGTATAAATGTTCCTTTGAATGTCTATATATTGTATGTGAGAGAGAGAGACAAAGACAGAGACAGGCAGACAGACACATATACAGGTGGAATTAAGCGATAGCCCTTTGCATAAAGTGGAAACAATGGTACATTTATGGACAAAGACAAAGGAGTCAGCAAAAAAGGAAAAGAAAAATTAAAAGAAAAATACAGAACAATTACACAAAAGCATTTGTTAGATTTTAAGAATACTCGTTATGAGGAAGAACCAAGGTAAAAGAATTAACCTTAGAAAGGACTGCATTTTTCTGTCTACAACTGCATTTTTCTATCTACATTGAGAGAGGTTAAAATTTAGTATTGGTGAAATAGAAACTAAGAACGATGAGAGATATCATGTTGAATGACCTCATCTGGTCAAAAAAAGAGGAAATACCATCATCAACTGAAAGCTAAAAGGAGAGGAGAATTTGACATCATGGCCATCGTGGCCATCTTGGCCACAAGGTAGTGCTAGGAAACAAACGGAGATGAATAGAAAGCCTCGCTGCACATGAGAGGGGGTGTGGCCATGATTAGATAGCTCAGATGTTTATTAGAACCTCTCCAAACTTTCACTGACTTTCTCTTATACAGCAGGATAGAGAAAGCTACTTAGAGTCAAAGTAAAGTTCAGTGAAAAGGGAGCTAGTGAGCAGCTTGGGCAGGCATGGAACTCTGTAATCAGGAGCTCCAGAGAGGCTTTGTTTGTTTGCTTTATTTGGCACATTTAATTGTATGTTAAGCATAAGGCCAATTATATGAATAACTTACTCTGGCACATAATTGGAGTATATTATAATTTTTGATGTCTGGATAATGTCTAATTTAATTAAGAATAATGAACAAGTTTACTAATTATGGCTCTAATTATAATTCTTTTATGAGAATAAGGAGACCTTAGGGTAAAACATACCCTATGCCTTACTTTCAGAAAACACTATTTGAGACTAGCATCTTATGAAAAATTTTTATCAGCAATCACCCTTAAGTGGCAGTGATGGGGGTACAGCAGTTAATCTATATAAGGTATAGTCTTTTATAATAATTATAAACTGGATCTCATAAATAAATTACCATATTGTTTTGGCTTATTTGGAGAATTAACCACTGTTTGGTTTCAATCTTGTTATCCAAAAAAGTGTTAACGTATAGATTTGTGTATTTCCACCAAAAAAGAGTTTTGATTCCTCTTCTAATTAGCTGTTACATCCTCCAGTGAGCATGCCTTAATTTCCCAAGGCTAGCTAGATGCCTTTCTATTGGGTTCCCGTAACACACTATGCCAACCTCTCTCTTGGGATGTATCATATGGTATCATAAGCACTCATTCACTTGTCTGCATCTCTCAGATAAAAATTTCCTTAGGGCAAGATAGGTATTTTATTTGTTATACCATCCTCAGAGCCAGGCACAGTACCTGGTAAATACTATATAATAAGTATTTTAAATAAAATTGAACAAAAAAAAATAGGAAAAATGAAGTACTAAAACAAGTCACAATAGGTTTAATATAAGTTGCTCTTTTCAAGCTAAATAAAGGGGCAAGATGACACACAGGGACAGATTTCAGCACTTATGTTTGCAGGTACACACCTTGTAGCTCTTTCTTGGGTGGCTGCAGGAGATTTTGAATTAAGGATTACACAGATGGCCAATATATCTATGTTCTATTATTATTTAAGCACCTGGCATTATATGTTTTCTAAGGCACACATTTTTACATAAATATTTGAAATATTTTGGGTCACCTTCATTCTAATTGGGAACACTCTACTATCCAGAGAGTGCATAAAACCTCAGTGAACTATCTATCATGCATGTCTCTTTGGATATTTATTTAAATTAGAAAAATTATTCACCAGTTCTGTCTTAGAAACTTTCAGATATTTATAGGTAATTTTAAATGATCTTTTTGGATATAAAATACATGTAGTTAGCATTATTCAAAGGTTATAGAAGAATGTACAGGCGGTGGCCCCTTGCTTCCTCCCCGGCCGGGAGGTCCGACGTGGAAGCTGCTGGCTGGCCAAGCTTCCAAGGAAACCCCCTGGGAACCAGAGCCCGAGCCGGAGCCAGAGCTCAGGCCTAGGTGAGGGGAGGTGGTGACTCGATTAGGCCTTGCTGCCGAGGCTGGGGCAAGTCTCTGATGGTCGATGAGGGAGGGCAGGCAGTTCATCATGGGTGGCTTTTTCTCAAGCATTTTTTCCAGTCTGTTTGGAACCCAGGAATTGAAGATTTTAATTTTGGGATTATATGGGGCAGGAAAAACTACAATTTTGTACAGATTACAGGTTGGAGAAGTCGTTACTACTATTCCTACCGTTGGATTTAGTGTTGAGACAGTAACATACAAAAACCTAAAATTCCAAGTCTGGGATTTAGGAGGACAGACAAGTGTCAGACCATACTGGAGATGTTATTATTCAAACACAGATGCAGTCATTTATGTAGTAGACAGTTGTGATCGAGAGCAAATTGGCATTTCTAAATCAGACTTAGTTGCCATGTTGGAGGAAGAAGAGTTGAGAAAAGCCATTTTAGTGGTGTTTGCAAATAAGCAGGACATGGAACAGGCCATGACTCCCTCGGCGATGGCAAATTCACTTGGGTTACCTGCCTTGAAGGACTGAAAATGGCAAATATTCAAAACTTTAGCAACCAAAGTCACTGGCCTTGATGAGGCAATGGAATGGTTAGTTGAAACATTAAAGAGCAGACAGTAATTCAGTCACTTCTGCTCCTCTGAAATGAAGACCACATCACATGTCCCTTTGGAAATAGTTAAAGTGTGCTTGACACTACTAAATGTTAAAACTGTATGATTGTCAGCATATACCAAACTGACTGCAACATTTGTAATAAATATTAAAAATAAGTATTTGGTTGGAAAAAAAGAATGTACATAATAAAGCCTCCTTCCTCCTTCCATTGCCCAGCTACATAGCTCTATACCCTCAAAGCAAACACTGATGAAAATTTTATAGATCATTTGTAAAATGGGAAATTAGGTAAAATGGTTTTAAAATAAATTTTTTTCTCCTCACATATTCTTATTGCATACACCTGGTCAAGGCTATCTCACCTTTTAGATCTCATTTGAAAAGGGACAAACTGAAGAACCTTCCTGACTCTTCATTTTGGTTTAACTTTCTCTTGCTTTTGATCCCATAATATCAGATAATTTATCTTTTATGATATATATCATACCCACAATTTATTATACAATATCTGTCTTTCCCACTGGACTATAATTTTTATACAAGATAGGAAAAGTATATCATATTAACAGGTATGCTCTTACCCTTAAACAGTGCCTTGCACAAGTGTGATACATAATGAAGTCTTAGTGAATGAGTGTGAAATGAATCAGTGTGGGTTAATCTATGAGTCCAGTCCAAAAAACAGAAACCATACTAGGTCTTTTAAGCAGAGGGAATAAAATTCAGGGAATTGTTTACATGGATGATAGAAGAGCTGGTGAATCAATCATGGATAATTAGGCAAACCAGAGATTGAAAACATCTAGGAGCCTGACTAGCCTAGACAAGAAGGGACAGAAGGAAGAAGTAGTGATGGAACCACAGAATGCGTTTGGGGACTCAGTAGAGCATAGATCCTTCTGTCTCAGTGCAGAAAGAATTAAGCGAGAGGCAGAGTGACAGCTAAGGAACGAGTTCATTAGTATAGAACGCTTGTGAGAGATACAACTGTCAGGCAAGGGAATGCCACCCTGAGAACTTAGTGAGCTACATTTTTACAATCAAAGGAAAAAGACCATCTTCTTCCTCATTTTTTTTTTTTTTTTCCCGGTAGGCGGGCCTCTCACTGTTGTGGCCTCTCCCATTGCAGAGCACAGGCTCCGGACACGCAGGCTCAGCGGCCATGGCTCACGGGCCCAGCCACTCCGCGGCATGTGGGAACTTCCCAGACGGGGGCACGAACCCGCATCCCCTGCATCGGCAGGTGGACTCTCAACCACTGCGCCACCAGGGAAGCCCTTCTTCCTCATTTTGAGTAGATATCAAACTTCCGTCTCTAGCTTCTCCTCCACATGGGGTGGGGGAGTTTTCTTTTTCCTACATGGTCGAACTGGGACTGTCATGGCACTATGGAAATGAGCAAAAAGGCAGTAACATATACTAAAATATGGTAAATCATCTCAGGTTTCAGTATAATGCCACCTTTCCCCTATATTCCTGCTCTTAGTACGTGCAGAAAAAGCCCCTTTTCAAGGATCATTAACTTACTGACTTCAATGGGCAGGATGTGGACCATTCCACCACTGTTTTATTGTTTTGGGGTATGTCTCATGCTTCTATTGCATAGTTTTGTTGCTAAGTAAGCCCACTTGGTTTTGTTGTTAAGCAGGCCTACTTTCTTGTGTAATCATTAATTTATGAGGTCTCTCATACTTTGGTCTCTAGTTATGATCCCTTAGTGGGATTAACTATTGAATATTTAATCACCTACTTTGTCCCTTTACTCTGTCCCTATCAGTGATACCAGATCTAGAAGTTGGGCTACTCAAAGAGCTAGAACTTTGGCTCTCAGCAGTTGGATCTCAGAAGGAGGGGTTTTTGTTCTGCATGAGCTGAGAAGATGCAGCCACAGCCAAAGATATTCCCGCAGAGTCTAAGAGAGGAAGAAATACTCTGGTTTCTCTATTGCTCTCACCTTCCCATTTTCACCATTGCTTAAACCTGTCCAGAAGCCAGTTGGCAAGAGAGACCAGCTGGCAGGAAAATGGTGTTCCCTGTGATGTAGAACAGAGTGGGAGAAAGGGCAGGAAAAGAAAGAGTAGAGTAACAAATACCCAGTACAATTGACCCTATAAACCACCTGGCAGGCTGACTTCTGGGGGGAGCCAGCCTGTGACCAGCAGAACACAAAATAATAATTCAGTGTAGATGAATTCAGTGTAGATGTCTTTTCTGGCATTACTTTTTCAAGACAGTAAAGAGCAGCATATTTCTTTGACAAAATGCAAGTATTATACAGGGTTTAAGTCAACACATACTCATAAGATGCTACTGGGTCGGTATATAGGAAGACATATATTGAGTAATTAGTAAAATGAATTATGTCCATAGACAAAAAGAGAATCATGGTGAGAGTAATTAGTTCTGACATGTAGACTACGTAAGGCTGTTAGAAGCACAAAGAATAGAATAGCAAAATTATTTTACATACTTTTGTGGGAAACATTTATAGCTTCTGGGACATAAAAATGTGTGATCATAAACGATCTTGTGTTTTTCTGACAGCAAATTTATGGTCCAAGTAATAGGTTTCAACCATCAGAGAAAACATTCCAGACCATTTCTTTTTTTTTCATTGTTTCATTATTGAAGAGCTGACAGGAAAATGAGAAAAACAATTAGTCAATTACATAAATATAGAAGGTTTTCAATAAATATACTCTATCTCTAGAATTAAGAAAATATTATTAGGTTATGGAGGATGTAGCCCAACTGTTGGTGAAAAAATTATGTGTTTGTGTGTCTATAATATTGGTAGTGGAAGGAATCCAGGGAAAGAAGCAAAAAACACAGATGATGAGTTATTTCTGTCTCCTGGTGGAATCTCATGAAAAAAGTAATGCAAAAAAGTGAATTATTTGAACTTACACTATCCAGATAATCTAGTGGTATACTTTAAAGTTTCTGGGGACTCGATGAGAGCTCATTAAGTAAATGATTGATTGAATATATGGAATAATACAGGTGGAAAATTTATTAGAGACCATAAAGTAAAATTTCCTCATTATACAGATGAAAAATTGAGACCAAGAAAGGACAGAAACTTTCAAGTTTGCAGATATATGACAGATAATAGAGTTCCTATTTCTTGATTCAAAGACTAGCAGTTAAGAATACTCACTTTGCAGTCGGTCACACTTGGGATTGATTTACAACTTTGTTACTTCTTGTGTGACTATATGCAATTAAGTTCTTTTTGCCTCAGTGTTCTCATCTGTACAGTTGGTCCTCCACATCCATGATTCCTCATCCACGGATCCAATCAACCAAAGATCCAAAATATTCCAAAAAAATTCCAGAAAGTTATAAAAAGCAAAACTTGAATTTGCCACATACTAGCAACTACTTATCATACATAGCATTTACATTGTATTTATAGCTAATTACATAGCATTTACATTGTATTAGGTATTAAAAATAATCTAAAGATGATTTAAATTACGGGAGGATATGTATTGGTTATATGCAAATACTATTCCATTTTATATGAGGGACTTGAGTATATTTGGATTTTGGTATCCACAGATAAATAGTCCCCTGCAGATACCGAGGGATGACTGTAGTGTTAACTTTAGCTACATTTTCCCAAAGGACAGACACGTTCACGCTCACCAGATGCACTGGGAGAATTCCTTAGGGATGTGGTCAGCAACACTCCACCCTCTCAGTGAGAATCTGTCCAATGTGTCTCCTCAAGTCTTCCATTTTATAGAACTATCCCGAAGGCTAGAGGGGTCCAACAATATATAATTTTACAAAAATATGCTGAAGATTAGTCTAAAAAATAGAATATTCTGGGTTGCTCAGGGAAGGGGTAGTAGGAGGGCAATTTCTAGGTCAGAAAGGAGGAAGGTGATTGCTACTAGGAAAAATTTTATGGAAAAGCGTAGGTGGGCGGATCCTATAGGGTCAAATCCGCATTCGTAGGGGCTTGTTTTTTCTGCGTGTTGAGTTGAGGAAGTCAGAAGGCGATAAGTACGAGTAATGAGGCTAGTATTGTGTTTGTTAATAGGGTCAGTATTAGGCTTATTGTTCTTTTGCAGAGTGTACTGAAACTAGCTGATTGGAAGTCAGTTGTACTAATTAATACTGAAAAGACTATGAACCTCATCAATAGATAGATACATAAAGAAATAGTCATACAACATCTACAAAATGTCTGTATCAAGCAGCAGCTTCGAAGCTGAAGTGGTTGTTGGATGTGAAGTGGAATTTTAATTGGCGTAGGAAAAAAAAACCAATGAAAGTAGAAACAATAATTACATGTAGTCCATGGAATCCTGTGGCTATGAAGAAAGTTGATCCGTAGACTCCATCTGAGATCGTAAATGGGTCTTTGTAATACTGTGATGCTGTAGGAGTGTAAAATAAACACCGAGGGCGATTGTAATAAAGAGGGCTTGAAGTATGTGCTTACGATTTCCTTCTGTAAGACTGTGATGGGCTCAGGTAATGGATACACCAGAGGCCAATAGCATGGAAGTGTTGAGGAGTAGTACTTCTAGGAGGTTTAAGGGGTGAATGCCTGTTGGTGGCCAGCACCCGCCTAATTCAGGGGTAGGAGGCTCAGAAACAGCCGGTAAAAAATAGAATTCTGATACGATAAATAAGATTATTCCATATGGAAGTCCCTTTTGGACGGTTGGTGTGTGGTGGCCTTGGAAAGTGCTTTCTCCAATGACGTCTTGTCATCACTGATATTGTTAGAATATTAGTTAGTAGGCCCAGTATTAGTAGAACTATTGAGTTGAAGTGGAATCACGTGATTAGGCCTGATGTTATAAGAGCTGAAAGAGCTCCTGGAAGGGGCCAAGGACTAGGATTTACTATGTGGTATATGTGGGTTTGGTGGGTCGTTATGTGTTGTCATGCAGGTATAAGCTTACTAAGAGGGTGAATACATAGGCTTGAATTGTAGTGACAGCAAATTCGAGGATAGTGAGTAGGGCAAGAATGATAAATGTAATGAGAGCCATGAATGTGCTGGTGCTTATTAACACTAGGGTTGTGTCTCCGATTAGATGTATTAGTAAGTGGCCTGCTGTAATACTGGCTGTTAGTCGCACAGCCAGTGCTACTGGTTGGATGAATAGGCTGATAGTTTCGCTAATTACTAGCATACGAATAAGGAGGGTGAGTGTGCCTTGTTGTAAGAAGTGGGCTAGGGATGCTTTTGTTTTATTACGGAAACCTGTAATGACGGCCCTGGCTCATAGGGGGATGGCTATTCCCACATTCATTGAGAGCTGTGTGGTGGGTGAAAATGAGCGGGGCAGTAGTCCGAGGAGCTTGGCTGACCCAATAAATAGAATGTGTGATATTAGTATTAGTGAACAAGTTTGTTCTTTATGATTATGGATACCTATTATTTGTTTTGATATGAGTTGAATTAGCCATTGTTGAAGGGAAATTATGTGATTATTAATTAGTCATTTTGATGTTGGAAATAAAATACTTGGGAATATAATGATTAGAATGACTACGGGGGAGCCTATTATTATTGGGGTTACGAAAGGGGCAAATAGATTTTCATTCATACTGTTTCTCAAGGGGTAGGTTGTTTTTGCACTTTAGTGAGTGTTGATTTTGGGTTGGGGTAGTAGATGTGTTTTGAGATTTTTAGTTGAAATATAATAAATAATGTTAGAAATATAGATGAAATAGTAATAAATAATAGTAATATAGTAATAGTAATATTATTACTAGGACAGGTAAGGATAGTAGAAGCAATGCTGCTGTGGTTAGTACTGATCATACGAATAGTGGTGTTTGGTACTGGGTTATAGCAGGTGGTTTTATGTTCATGATTGTTAGTGACAAAATTAACAGCCCCGAGAATTGAGGATACACCAGCTAAATGTAGAGAAAAAATAGTAAGGTCAGCTGAAGCTCCTGCATGTGCTGAGTTGGGTTGGACCCCGCCTCGCTGCCTTTCCCCGCGCCGCCGCCTCGCTTTCTTGCGCCCTTTCTTGCGCCCGGACTCGCCCTCGCTCCCACTCCCCGGCGGGGTGGCGGCGGCTGGGGCTACGCGGCGGCGGGCGGACAAGAGCCCGCCTCTGTGATGAAGTTCAAGCCCTACCAGACGCGGACCTATGACCGCGAGGGCTTCAAGAAGCGGGCTGCGTGCCTGTGCTTCCGAAGCGAGCAGGAGGACGAGGTGCTGTTGGTGAGCAGCAGTGGGTACCCAGACCAATGGATTGTTCCAGGAGAAGGAATGGAGCCCGAGAAGGAGCCCGGCGGTACTGCCTTGAGGGAGGTTTATGAAGAGGCTGGAATCAAAGGAAAATTGGGCAGACTCCTGGGCATATTTGAGAACCAAGACCGAAAGCACAGACATACATTTATGTTCTTACTGTCACTGAAATACTAGAAGCCTGGGAAGATTCTGTTAATATAGGAAGAAAGAGAGAGTGGTTCAAAGTAGAAGATGCCATCAAAGTTCTCTAGTGTCATAAGCCTGTACATGCCGAGTATCTGGAAAAACTAAAGCTGGGTTGTTCTCCAGCCAATGGAAATTCCACAGTCCCTTCCATTCCAGATAGCAACACCGTGTTTGTAACTGCTGCACAAACCTCTGGGCTGCAATCTAGTGTAAGACAGAGTGAACTGGAAGGACCTCTTCCACCATGTGCAATCTCATGGGCAGAGGCTTTATTATCCTTGGCATACCTCTGAATGACACTTGCAAACTGTCTGAATTTGCCATGCAGGATTTTCAAACAATTTGCATAAACCGTCTGAATTTGTCATGCAGGATTTTCAAACAATTTGCATGTTTTTCAGATGCTTTCAAATCTTCTTTAAAAAAAAAAAAAGTGCAAAATATTTTAACAAGCCAAAGCCACGTGGAATTTTTTTTAGATGCCTTAACTGTGCCCCCAGCCCACCCACCTTGTTATTTTGGTTGGCATTTTCGCAACATTTTTTTCTCAGTTTTTTGTCCATTTGATGTCAGTCTGTGGTTTTTGTCAGATCAGCTTATTCGTGGGTATATTTTCCCCTTAAATTGTTTTCTCATTCACAGTATTAACATATTCAACAAATCCTTCTGTTGTGGGAATTTATGACAATAATTCTTGATATTAAAGTAGTCCATCAACCCCAAAACTTGTTTCATAGGATCACAATTTTGATTCATAGATTCCAGATTTTGGACTATTTCTATATGGCCCTATTTTCAGGAATTTGTCAACACATTTGTCTCAATTTTCATAACTGGTATTATGTCCCTAACTACCTGATATGGCCAGTTCCCCTAAAACTCAATAGTCCTTTAACACAGAGTTTAACTCTATAGAGCTGGTGATTGTTAGGCAGGTACAGTAAGCAAAATGCATGTAGTACATAACATCTTATCATGAAAACTGTATTCATGGAATTTGAGTTAGCATGCTGCATTGCCAATTCCCTTCATCCATAATCTCTCTTTACACAGAATACATGAGAACCATATTTCCCTCAGTGTAAATTGCTTTTACAAACATATTTCCAGGGGCTTCCCTGGTGGCGCAGTGGTTGAGAGTCTGCCTGCCGATGCAGGGGAGACGGGTTCGTGCCCCGGTCCGGGAAGATCCCACGTGCCGCGGAACGGCTGGGCCCGTGAGCCATGGCCGCTGAGCCTGCGCGTCCGGAGCCTGTGCTCTGCAACGGGAGAGGCCACAACAGTGAGAGGCCCGCGTACCACAAAAAAACAATAAAAAACAACATATTTCCAGTTTTTTAATTTAGTGACATCTCTTCCGTTAAACTTTCTGGTTACCACCTTAAATGCCAGTCAGTGCTGACTACCTCACAATTGAGTGAAATGGCCTTCTTGTTCAGCTATTACAGACCTAGATTGTTAAGGCACCTTGGAACATCTCATCTTTTACAGCTGGTCAGTAGGTACTATTTATCGTATAACTAAATATTGGGGCACTGGAACATACCTGAACTAAGAATTACTTTGTCTTACACTTGTCCTTATATTCACTTAAATCCAAGAATCCCATTTAAAACACATAAATAGATGGGATTGTCTGAAACACCTGTACTTCCCTGACCAAGTCAGAAATGAGGTGGGGCAAGTGAAAGATGATTCCATATGTAGACATTAGTTAGCTTCTTGTAAATAATTGTAACTGGTAGAATATAAAGTAGAAAATAAGCATAGTTATACATTTGTTCTATAAATTGTTAACCTTTAAAAATATAATTGCTGCTAAAAATAGAGTGCTGTTACACTTAAGGAAAATTGGTGCCACTGTTTTGAAAATGATATCTTGTGCCATAAATGCAGCTGAACTAAATATAAATATTAGTTCACAAATTAATGCTGTCAAAGGAATGAGTAAAGTAGAAAAACTTTTAACCAATGACATTTCATTCTAATTTATGTAATGTGATCAAACATTATCATCCAGAATTTTAATTTTTTTTTGTACAGAGGTTATGTATTCTGGGTGGTTTTTTTAAAGGAAACATTTTAAAATTCCACAGATTGACACTTTGTATCAATCTTCAATGGACTAAGTTTTTTTCTCAGTAATCTCTGAAGTTTCTTTACATTATATACTTAACACAGCAGAGAAACTGGATTGTTTTTGTATATAAGACTGTGTCCACCTGAAATGTTATCAGAAGTACTGGGGGTGGGGGGAGGGCTGGGTATCTTGTATATGATATTATTAGAGGTAATAATGCATGAACTTATTTTATAAACTCTTGGACTATGTGTTTGACATGTTAAATATGTACAGTATTAATGTCAGCCATTTCTTAAAAGTGAGCCTATAAGTATTGTTGTATAATTTTCTTTGGTCAGAAACATTTGGACTAAGTGGTGCCACTGGGTCAGGATTTTCTTCAGTGCCATTTAGCAAACCACCTGTCTTTAGTCTATGCAACTAGCAAAAATTTGTATGATGCATCAGAATATTTCAGTCGTCACACTTTAAATTTCACATGAAGGGTTCTTCACTATTCTTTTGTAACCCAGCCTAACAAAATTAGAGGAGATTTATTTCTGTTAAGAGGAAAAAAGCCTACATTTGCAGACTCAACAGTTGAATCTACTATAGATAACAAACAGTGTCTACTATCTCAACTCTTCAAAGTTTACAGAGTGTTGGGACTGTCATTTGTGCTTTCTGTGGGGTAGTTGGATAAAATTGGGCAGCTAAAATTTTTAGTTCCATGTGGCTCCTAAATTTTAAAGTTTGTAAATTGATTCACAAAGTAGCAACTATCTTGCGTGTTTGTTGTTGGGCTTTTGTTTGTTTGTTTGTTTGTAAACTGGTGAAATTTTCCAACCCACATGCCATTCAGTTTTCTGTGAATCACACAGTTGTATAAAGCAGCAAAACTGAAGGGGGAATGATTGTGGTATACACTTTAAATTGATTTGCATGGTCTCATTTGAGATAACTGGTGTAAGAACCTTGACATTTTTTATATTTGGAAACATCAAATAAAAAATGGGAATGAATTTTTTTAACATAAAAAAAAAACTAATTCAACTGCATTTAAAAAAAATACTTATCCCCACCTAGGGTTGTGTTGCCCAATCTCTTTGATTTGCCTGATATTGCTTATGGAAGAAACAACTGATGCTACTTATACACACTAAATGTTTCTGAATATATCTCATTGCTTAGAAAACTAATCTAAACAAGGTGTGTATGATGGTAAATTTATTTGCACAACTTAAATGTGAGGGCTAAAGAAAGAACACCACCAGAAAAATTTGAAATTTTGTGTACCTGTAAAAACATTTGACCATATAAACTTGCTGAAATTCTACTGTATTTGACCTAATGTATAAGAAATTTATTAAATAAATTGGTTAGGGATGCATTCATATTGCAGGGTAGATGTGTGGATGGGAGAATGAGCCAACAGATACACACTCTGTTGTAAAAGACACACACACACACACACACACATTATTTTCCTGCAAAGGCTCTAGGATTAAGGTGGGGGACCCTAGGTCTCTCTTTGCCTAGACTGAAGGCCTTCCTACAACATTCTTTTTTTTTTTTTTTGCGGTACGCGGGCCTCTCACTGTTGTGGCCTCTCCCATTGCGGAGCCCAGGCTCCGGACGCGCAGGCTCAGCGGCCATGGCTCACGGGCCCAGCCGCTCCGCAGCATGTGGGATCTTCCCGGAGCGGGGCACGAACCCACGTCCCCTGCATCGGCAGGCAGACTCTCAACCACTGCGCCACCAGGGAAGCCCACAACATTCTTTTATACTTTTACAAGTGGAGTCCTAACTTGTTGGCCAGCCATGCATGTGCAGACATGTTTGACTTCTAGTGTATGTAAGGCAGGGGCAGCTAAAACATGGTACTTTCACACTGGGTAATTTGAAAAGAGTTTAATAAAAGGACAGTCAGGAAAACTTTGCCTAGAGTGTAGTGAAACCAAGGAGTGGTGCAGAACCTCAGAAAAGTCTGAGGACTGAAGGGAAGAAGGAACAGAATAATATAAATGGAACCCAGGAAGGCCTTTGTCAAGGGCTGTGGCTAAGGGACACAGCCAATCCTACAGGAAATATGCCAGACAAGGAAATAACTTTCCTCTAGTCTCGATTACCTGAACCAATCTGGAAGGTAGAGACCAAAGGAGCTCAAGGATGTAGTCCTCACAGGTGATCTCCTGTACAGAGATCACTGCAAACAATAGGGACAGTGTGTCTGGTTTTCTTTATTCAAACTCTTGCTCTGATGACTCCCCCATCAGGTTCCGTTCATTTACCCTTTCAGCCCCCACCTGCCATGAGGTACACATCTTGTGTCCACAGAATCACTTCAGTAGAAAATGCTATGGGAGCCCCATTTTAACTTCATAACTTTAACAGGGTAATCCTTACAAAATTGACTAAAAAAATATTTGAATATATATCATATAGCAAAATCAAAAGAATAATATTAAATTAATTTTATAATATGCAATTTATCGCTGGATTTAGTGAAACATGATCCATCAAAATGTGTTTAAGGTTAGAAACATATATGTTGTCAGATAAACAAGAAATAGCTTACACTCCTACTATAATAAATGTTGCATAAGTTATTGATTTTTATACTGCAACTCCTAAAACAATAAAAGTCCTGGGTAAGGAGCAGATTGAATCCAACAGTCACATTATTGCAGAATTTGATACATAGTCTAGATTTCACATTGGTTCCAATCATCAAGTCACCTGGCTATAAATTACCTGGCATTCAGCCTGTCAAAGAGAAGCTGCCTGAATTCCACCTTGTACTACAGTACGGCCCTGTGCCAGAGCAGTCTCAGTCACACTTTCTATTCATGGGCTGCTCTCCCCAACAGCTCAGAAATGTCAGCAATGTCACTGAGCTGCCAGTGTGTCAAAGGCATGGTGGAAAGTACACAGAAAAGCTTTCCCTGTTGTTTTCTTGGTTGTGTTAGTGTATTCTGAGCTCTTTTATGGCTCCAGATGGGCATCACTTGAACAACTGCTTTTCTTTTGTAAAACATTGCAATGCCCTTATGGCAGGGAAAGTCCCATTGTTACAGTACATACTGTTCTACTTCAGGATTATTAGCCCAAACCTTTGAGGATTCAGTCTTAGGCTTAACAAAGCTGAAAGAGCTACAGTCTTGGACATTTCTTGAATAAATCTTGGTCTGAATTTGAGAATGGGAGGTTTTCCTTCAGTATTTCAAAACTAATATAAACCTCTCAAACTTTCTCTCCTGTTCCCAAACAGCCTGTAGCAAATAAAGACAGGGGTTCAGTTATAGGCAGCTAAAAATAAGTAAGCAAATTCTACCCTTCACATTCCTGACCTGAAACAGAAAATGCACTATTTTGGGGGCGGGGGGTCAGGGCACACAAAGATAGCAAAGAGATGTGAAAGTTCACAGTATGAAACGGAAACAGTTGAGGAAGCATTGCATTGTAGGAGAAAGCTCAATGGGCAAGGATGAGGACTTTGGGGTTCTGCTGCTGGTTATGTCCCACAACAGGTGTGTGTGGTCTAAAGTAACTGTCTTAGCCTTGGAAGCCTTATCTGCAAATTTAGGATAATAGTACTTCCCCGCTTTAGTTTTACTGGATTATCCTTAGATAAAGGAAGATGATGATGTAACATTGGGGCATGCTTGGAAAATAGTAAAGTTCTATACGAATATAGCAGGAACAAAAATAACAAAAGAAAATTTGTCATATGGAAAAGTATATCAGCATAAAAATACTACTGAAACATACACAATCCCTGATAAAGTTCTCCTATACAGAATAATCCAGCTATACAGAATCAATTCCTAGGGAAAGCAAAACATGATCAAGAGTAATCACTAGAAACATTTAAAATAGATCTTACTAAGTTGGGTTCCATGAAATTCTTTAAGCAGAATACTTAGAAGTGTTATGTTAAAAGAAGGAAGGAAGGAAAGGCAGGAAGGCGGGAAGGGTGGAAGGAAGGAAGAAAGGAAAGGAAAGGAGGAGACATAGAAGGAGATTTGGAGGTTTCATGGTCAAATGGAACAAGTTTGGAAACTGAAATTAAACAGGTATGATTTTTCAGATGTTAACATACTGATATTTAACCTCAACATTATGTAGGAGGGGTCTATAGTATGCAGTGTTTCCTTTTTTTTTAACTGAAACTGCTGAGACATATTTGAAAAATGCTGTTCTAGAGGGATTTACTTAATCAAGCAATTCTGGAAAGCAGCCAAATCCTGGAACAGCAGAGGTAGCACGTTCCTTGAAGCACAGTGAACTATAATCAAAACAAACACAAAAAAGAATAACAATGACTAACATTTATTCAGTAATTTACAGATTACAAAACATTTCCACCTAATTATCTCTCTTCATTCTCACTCTACATTTTCAAAATAGGTATTGTATCCACTTTTGTAGATAAAGAAGCAAATGGTGGTGGAGCTTCAGTGTCTGTGATCACATACTGGCGGCAGAACATGAGTTTCAAACCTAAGGTGTCTCACTTCGAATCCACCGACTTCCCACCAGAGCCCACTGCTTTATTGTTTAAAAAGAAGAGAGACAGTGAAGCACTTTGTACTAGTTTTTTTAAAGTTCAAAATAGGGGATAAAGACTTTTCCTTCTGTTAGATACTACACACCTTTGGCATAGTGGTTTTTAAAGGGAACAGTACTACCTTGTAGGGGGCATTTTAGATGTCTGGACAGCTATTGTGACTGGCATTTACTGGAATGAGGGATATTAAATGTCTGTGCTATGTGGGAAAGGGCTGAACCATTTTCAAATGTCCTGCTAAAATATTAGTTTAGCTAGTGTTAAACACACTGAAAATACAGTCTAGTAGTACTTTGTACATAGTACATTATATATGGTAAGCCGAAAAAGTTTTTATAAAAATTATATGAAAAGCTAAATAAATAGGAGATGGTCATTATGATGGGATACTATAATAGAATAAAGACAATGTCTTAAAATTTATTAACACTAAGCATTTTTCCTCTCAATTATAACATTTACAAATACATACTGAGCTGAAATAGTTTCAATGAATTACAAGTTATTGAAAGAGAAAGACAGCTTGCAAGTATGTAAAAAGATATTAGAAAAGGAATTGACAGAATTAGAACAAATATTTTTTAAGTAATTCACTTTTCTTTTTAAACATCTTTATTGCAGTATAATTGCTTTATGATGGTGTGTTAGTTTCTGCTTTATAACAAAGTGAATCAGTTATACATATACATATGTCCCCATATCTCTTCCCTCTTGCGTCTCCCTCCCTCCCACCTTCCCTATCCCACTCCTCTAGGTGGTCACAAAGCACCAAGCTGATCTATCTGTGCTATGCAGCTGATTCCCACTAGCTATCTATTTTACGTTTGGTAGTGTATATATGTCCATGCCACTCTCTTTTTGTCCCAGCTTACCCTTCCCAATCCCCATATCCTCAAGTCCATTCTCTAGTAGGACTGTATCTTTATTCCGGTCTTGCCCCTAGGTTCTTCATGACCATACTTTTTTTTTTTTTTTTTTTTTTTTAGATTCCATATATATGTGTTAGCATACGGTATTTGTTTTTCTCTTTCTGACTTACTTCACTCTGTATGACAGACTCTAGGTCCATCCACCTCACTACAAATAACTCAATTTTGTTTCTTTTTATGGCTCGGTAATATTCCATTGTATATATGTGCCACATCTTCTTTATCCATTCATCTGTTTATGGACACTTAGGTTGCTTCTGTGTCCTGGCTATTGTACATAGAACTGCAATGAACATTGTGGTACATGACTCTTTTTGAATTATGGTTTTCTCAGGGTATATACCCAGTAGTGGGATTGCTGGGTCATATGGTAGTTCTATTTTTAGTTTTTTAAGGAACCTCCATAGTGGCTGTATCAATTTACATTCCCACCCACAGTGCAAGAGGGTTCCCTTTTCTCCACACCCTCTCCAGCATTTATTGTTTGTAGATATTTTGATGATGGCCATTCTGACTGGTGTGAGATGATATCTCATTGTAGTTTTGATTTGCATTTCTCTAATGATTAATGATGTTGAACATTCTTTCATGTGTTTGTTGGCAATCTGTATATCTTCTTTGGAGAAATGTCTATTTAGATCTTCTGCACATTTTTGGATTGGGTTGTTTATTTTCTTGATATTGAGCTTCATGAGCTGCTTGTAAATTTTGGAGATTAATCCTTTGTCAGTTGCTTCATTTGCAAATATTTTCTCCCATTCTGAGGGTTGTTTTTTCTTCTTGTTTATGGTTTCCTTTGCTGTGCAAAGGCGTTTAAGTTTCATTAGGTCCCATTTGTTTATTTTGTTTTTATTTCCATTTCTCTAGGAGGTGGATCAAAAAGGATCTTGCTGTGATTTATGTCATAGAATATTCTGCTATGTTTTCCTCTAAGAGTTTGATAGTGTCTGGCCTTACATTTAGGTCTTTAATCCATTTTGAGTTTATTTTTGTGCATGGTGTTAGGGAGTGTTCTAACTTCATTCTTTTACATGTAGCTATCCAGTTTTCCCAGCATCACTTAATGAAGAGGCTGTCTTTTCTCCACTGTATATTCTTGCCTCCTTTATTAAAGATAAGGTGACCATATGTGCGTGGGTTAATCTCTGTGCTTTCTATCTTGTTCCATTGATCTATATTTCTGTTTTTGTGCCAGGACCATACTGTCTTGATTACTGTAGCTTTGTAGTATAGTCTGGAGTCAGGGAGCCTGATTCCTCCAGCTCCATTTCTCTTTCTCAAGATTGCTTCAGCTATTCAGGATCTTTTGTGTTTCCATACAAATTGTGAAATTTTTGGTTCTAGTTCTGTGAAAAATGCCATTGGTAGTTTGATAGGGATTGCATTGAATCTGTAGATTGCTTTGGGTAGTAGAGTCATTTTCACAATGTTGATTCTTCCAACCCAAGAACATCTCTCCATCTATTTGTATCATCTTTAATTTCTTTCATCAGTGTCTTATAATTTTCTGCATACAGGTCTTTTGTCTCCTTAAATAGGTTTATTCCTAGATATTGTATTCTTTTTGTTGGAATGGTAAATGGGAGTGTTTCCTTAATTTCTCTTTCAGATTTTTCATCATTAGTGTATAGGAATGCAAGAGCTTTCTGTGCATTAATTTTTTATCCTGGTACTTTACCAAATTCATTGATTAGCTCTAGTAGTTTTCTGGTGGCATCTTTAGGATTCTCTGTGTATAGTATCATGTCATCTGCAAACAGTGACAGCTTTACTTCTTCTTTTCCGTTTTGGATTTCTTTTTCTTCTCTGATTGCTATGGCTAAAACTTCCAAAACTATGCTGAATAATATGGGTGAGAGTGGGCAACATTGTCTTGTTCCTGATCTTAGTGGAAATGGTTTCAGTTTTTCACCATTGAGGACGATGCTGGCTGTGGGTTTGTCATATATGGCCTTTATTATGTTGAGGAAAGTTCCCTCTATGCCTACTTTCTGGAAGGTTTTTATCATAAATGGGTGTTGAATTTTGTCGAAAGCTTTCTCTGCATCTATTGAGATGATCATATGGTTTTTCTCTTTCAATTTGCTAATATGGTGTATGACATTGATTGATTTGTGTATATTGAAGAATCCTTGCATTCCTGGGATAAACCCCTCTTGATTTTGGTGTATGATCCTTTAATGTGCTATTGGATTCTGTTTGCTAGTATTTTGTTGAGGATTTTTACATCTATGTTCACCAGGGATATTGTCCTGTAGTTTTTTTCCTTTCTGTCATCTTTGTCTGGTTTTGGTGTCAGGGTGATAGTGGCCTCATAGAATGAGTTTGGGAGTGTTCCTCCCTCTGCTATATTTTGGAAGAGTTTGAGAAGGACAGGTGTTAGCTCTTCTCTAAATGTTTTATAGAATTCGCCTGGTCCTGGGCTTTCGTTTGTGGAAAGATTTTTACTCACAGTTTCAATTTCAGTGCTTGTGATTGGTCTGTTCATATTTTCTGTTTCTTCCTGGTTCAGTCTCGGAAGGTTGTGCATTTCTACGAATTTGTCCATTTCTTCCAGGTTGTCCATTTTATTGGCATATAGTTGCTTGTAGTAATCTCTCATGATCCTTTGTATTTCTGCAGCGTCACTTGCTACTTCTCCTGTTTCATATCTAATTCTAGCTGTGGTGCACTAACCCCTTCAGGCTGTGTTCACGCAGCCAGTCCTCTCCCTGGGATCCGACTGAAGCCCGAGCCTCAGCTCCCAGCCCCGCCCTCCCTGGCAGGTGAGCAGACAAGCCTCTTGGGCTGGTGAATGCCTGTCAGCACTGATCCTCTGTGCGGGAATCTCTCCGCTTTGCCCTCCATACCCCTGTTGCTGCGCTCTCCTCCGTGGCTCCGAAGCTTCCACCCTCTGCCACCCGCAGTCTCCGCCCGCGAAGGGACTTCCTAGTGTGTGGAAACCTTTCCTCCTTCACAGCTCCCTCCCACTGGTGCAGGTCTCGCCCCTATTCTTTTGTCTCTGTTTTTTTTTTTTTTTTTTCTTTTGCCCTACCCAGGTACGCGGGGAGTTTCTTGCTTTTTGGGCGTCTTCTGCCAGCGTTCAGTAGGTGTTCTGTAGAGTTGTTCCACATGTAGATGTATTTCTGATTTATTTGTGGGGAGGAAGGTGATCTCCACGTCTTACTCTTCTGCCATGTTGAAGCTCCCAAGTAATTCACTTAAAATAAAGAAAAATTTTATTTATTTATTTGTCTGCGCTGGGTCTTAGTTGCAGCATGCAGGATCTTTAGATGCAGCATGCAGAATCTTTTAGTTGTGGCATGCAGGATCTAGGTCCCTGACCAGGGATCAATCCCAGGACCCCTGCATTGGGAGTGCAGAGCCTTAGTCACTGGACCACCAGGGAAGTCCTGAACAAATATTATTAAAATAGCAGAGATATCAAGGTTTTGATCATTCCATTAATGAGAATTAATGAGAGATGGTTATAATATTTCATATGTGGCCACCCAACACATACATATTAAATTTTAAAACAAAATAAGAAATCTGTGTTGTGAAAAGTTACATACTTATTTTTGTTGTATTGCCAAGTTAGCAGTTTTTCTATCTTATTCTGATACTGTCTTTGGCAGTCTCCTATACTAGTTTTCTAGAGTCTCTAGCATTAATGATTTCTTGTTCTAATTGTTGCTGTCTTTCAAAGGATATTATTAGCAAAATCTTTTAAAGTACTAGAGATTGGCTGTATGTCTCAAGATGTGGGGATGTTTTAAGGTAGGAGAAATCACTTTTATGATACCTCATTATTATACAATGCTTTCAAAAAGAATTTGTTTAGGGACAGCTAACGTTCTCTTGACCTGTTTGTATCATTCAAGGGTCCACGTATGAAGGTCTGATTCTGGTCATTTGTTGATTCTATGATTTCCAGCTAATCTTGTAATTTCTCTGAACTCAGTATATATATCAGTAAGTCTAAAATGTAATATTTGGATTATATGGCTTTTAAGTAATTTCCACTCCTGAAATACTAAGATTTTCTGAACTCTTGCTACAATTAGTGTTTTCCATTAGTGTGCAAACATCTTCTTATTTTGTGATGTTGACTATTTTTATATGTGAAACTTTAGAGTGCTACTTGGTCTTTGAATGGTATATTATTTACATAAATAATTCAGTTCTCGTTAGGAGAATAGTGTATGACCATTTGATTTCATACTGTACGGTGTATGCATTCTGCTTCTTTTTCCTTCATTCCACCAAAATGCATCATTACCAGATTATGTATGCCTTTTAATTATATTTCAAAACATTAGAATGAACATTTGCAAATAACATATATTCAAAATCTTAAAATCATACTTGACTGCTTTCTTATTGATGTATTGAATTAGTTACCAGAGAATGTGTCTGATAACTCCTTTTCATTCCTGAAAATCTATGGATTATTTCCAATTCAGGCTCACTACTCCTACTTAGTTTAAACCCCTAGGCTGTATGCACATCCAAAGCAACCAGCCTACCTGGGCAAAGTGCTCTCTCTCTCCCCCTAATCCTTTCTGTCCATTATGGAAGACTTTAATATTCAACTTTACACCTTGTGAATTATAAAATCTCAGAGGGCACTGCTCACATCTACACTCTGTGTACTAGCCAACCTCCAAGGCATATCTCAAACACTGTCTAAGAGATGTCACCACTTCATGTAATTTTAGAACTCCTCAGGTAGACAATACCTGTTTCAGGGTGCTCTGCCTGCCATAACAAAACACCATAGATTGAGTGGCTTAAAGAATAAGAATTCATCTTCTCACAGTTCTGGAGGCTGAGACGTCCAAGTTTAAGTTATCAGCAGATTTGTCTCCTGGTGAGAGTTCTCTTCCTGGCTTGCTCTTCCTCTTCTTCCTGTGTCCTCACATGGCCTTTCCTTGGTACTTGTACATAGAGAGAGAGAAAGAGAAATAGAGAAAGGTGAGGGTGGAGAGTGGGGAAAAGAGAAAATCTTTTCCTCTTCTTCTAAGACCACTAATCCTATCTTGAAGTCCCATCCTCATGACCTCATCTAACCCTAACTGCTTCCCAAAATCCCCATCTCCAAATATTGTAACATAGGGTTAGAGCTTGAACATATGAATTTTGAGGGGAAGTGAACATTCAGTCTACACCATTCTGCCCTTGGCCCCCCAAATCCATGTCCTTCTGACATGCAAAATACATCCATTTCATCCCAACAATCCCCAAAGTCTTAATTCATTCCACCATCAACTTTAAAATCTGAAGTCCAAAATCTCATCTAGGTATCATCTAAATCAGATATGGGTGAGACATGAGGTATAATTCTGTTACCAAAAGTGGGATTGAGCTGCTCGCCACTCTAAAGCCAATACTCAAGAGGCAAAGTTGGTGAAAAGGAAAGTTTGCTTTATTTCAGAGGCCAGCAACTGGAGGAGAGTGCGGACTTGTGTCAAAGGCCGACTCCACCCACTGACAATCAGTGGGCAAGAGCTTTTATAGGCAGAGGGAGGGGGCTACAGGCAGAAGCAGCATAGTCAGCTCTGACAGTCATCTTGAAATTGGTCATGCAGTGGTCTGGTCAATGTCATTTTGATTGTTTTAAATACAGTTAATCTTCAGTTCCAGGGTCATTTTTTCCCATTTCTTTGAAGCTAGTTCTTGGAATTGTGGCAGTTTATGTCATGGCTACATTCTGGTCATCATGTAGTTAACTTCTTCCACCTGGTGGGGATTTCAGTATCTACAAGACAGCTCACAGGACATGGCTCAGTACATTATCTACAGCCCTTGAGGAGGAACTAAAGGTTCTTGACTTTGCTTATTGACTACACTATAATTATTTTGACTGCTTTCCTTTGCTTCTGCATTTTCTCACTTCTCTGATAAAACTTATTCTTTGGTTAATGTTTTTCTACAGACAAAAGGCAGGCAGAGGACATGGTGGCTGGGGCAGCTGGTGGGGGAGTGAGACCATAGGGCCCTACTCTGTTTCAATTCATCCTGAGGCAAAATTACTCTCTATATGTGAACCTGTGAAACCAGATAAGTTAATGTGCTTCCAAAATACAATGGTGGCATAGGATAGGCATTTCCATTCCAAAAGGGAGAAACAGGAAAGAAGGAAAGAGTGATGGGTCCCCAGCAAGTCCAAAACCTGACAAGGTAAATTCCATCAGATCTTGGTGCTGGAAAATAATACTCTTTGGTTCAATGCTCTGCTCCACAGGCCCACGGTGGCATCAGTTCTGCCTTCAGGAACTGCTGAAGTGGTGATCCTCCCTCCATGACTCTGATGCGTGGGGGTCATACCCCCAAGATCCTGGGTAACCCTGTCCCATAGCTTTGCAGGGTTGGCTCGTTCCCAAGTCTTTGGATGAAAGCCATCTGACCTGTTAAATCCATGGTGGTGGCCCTGATGATCTCTAAATGATCTCTGGGATCTTTCTTTCCAATTCTTGAAGGAGAGTACACATTTCCATCCTCACAGAATTATGATCCAGCTCTATAGAATCTAAGAAGTCTGACATCCTTCTTTCATTTTGTTCTATCTCTGTCCCCTTCAGCTCAAACTGGCTGTATTTCAGTTTCTATAGTATCTTTGATTGATAGTCCAGCCTCACCCTTGGTGTTCTCTTCTGAACATGATTTCTTATTTTTTTACAAAATAGTCAGACTGAGAATTTTCCAAATCTTTAAGTTCTGGTTCCTTTCTTGCTTAGCAATCCCTCCTTTAGTTCATCTTTCTTTCTTTCATTATGCTATAAGCAGTCAGGAGGAACTAGATTGCTCCTTCAACATTTGCTTGGAAACCTCTTCAGTTAAATATCCAGTTTCATCACTCACAAGTTCTGTCTTCCATAAAACACTTGAACACTGACATACTTTAGCCAAGTACTTTGTCACTTTATAATAAGGATAGCCTTTCTTCCAACTCCCAATAACATGTCCTTTTGTCTGTATGAGACATTACCAGAATGCCCCTTCATGTCCATATTTCTACAAACATCCTATTCATAAGTATTTGTGCACTCTCTAGGGAGATGGAGGCTTTCTCTCCAGATCTCCTCTTTTCTTTCTCAGCCCCCACAAGAATGGCCCAAATGTCCATAGTTCTAGCATGCACCTCAAAACTTTTTCAGCCTCTACCCATTACCCAGTTCCAAAGCTTCTTTCACATTTTTAGGTACATGTTACAGCAGCACTCCACTTCTCAGTACCAAAAATCTATTTTAGAACTACCATGTAATCTAGCAATTGCACTTCTGGGTATATGTATATCCCAAGGAAGTGAAATTAGGATCTTAAAGAGCTATCTGTATCCTCATGTTCACTGAAGCATTATTCACAATAGGCAAGATATGGAAATAACCTAAGTGTTAGTCAATGGATGAATGGATAAAGAAGATGTGGTGTACATATACAATGAAATATTATTCAGCCATGATAAAGCAAGAAATCTTGCCATTTGTAACAGCATGGATGGAACTTGGGGGTATTTTGCTAAGTAGAATAAGTCAGGCAGAGGAAAACAATGATATGATATCACTCACATGTGGGATCTAAAAAAGCTGAACTCTAGAAACAGAGAGTAGAATGGTGTTTACCAGAGGCTAGAGGGTAAGGAAAAGGGGAGATGTTAGTCATAGGGTGCAGACTTCCAGTTATAAGCTGGGGATCTCAAATATGGCATGGTGATTTTAGCTAATGATACTATAAAATATAATTAAAATTTTCTAAGAGAGTAGATCTTAAATGTTCTCACCACAAAAAAGAAATGGTAATTATGTGATGGGATGGAGATGTTAGCTAATGCCATGGTAGTAATCATTTTGCAACATATAAGTGTATCAAATCAACATATCTACATCTAAAGCTTATAAAATATTATGTCAGTTATATCTCAGTGAAGTTAGAAAAACAAAACAAAACAGAGTTTATCTTAGCTTGGGCTTCCACACAAAAATATAGTAGACTGGGTGTATTCAACACTGTGATTTATTTTTCTCACAGTTTTGGAGTATAAGCATTACACAGAATGTTCTAGATTGTTTGCAGATTTGGGTCATTCCATCCCAGATGAGAAACTAAAACTGCACATTATCTAGCCGTACACAGTGGATAACATTGGTGACATCTTACAACTAGCAGGATTTGACTTTACATTCCTGAAGGTCAAGGTATTCCTTAAGCAGGGGGAGGGGTACAACCTCTGCCAAATTCTCTGTCCTTTCTGACTGTATTAGAAACAGGAATGATTCCTGGCCCACCCTTACTCATTTCCTTGGGAAAAAAATCCTGATACTTAACAAGGATAGGGATCTCCAAGTATCTATTAAAATTAATTGGGCTTATGAATGATTGATTAGGATTTTCAATTGTTTTGGTGTTAGCAGGGTTATTGGGTTCTACTAAATGATCAAGTATTCCTTGGTTGTAGCTGAATCACCTTCTATGGAAAGAGGCTGTTAGGCTGTTAAACTGTGCAGAATGGCAACTGGCCAAGTTTTAAGGCACCTCTTTGGCCAAGTCTGTAATGGTCCTCGAGTGTTGAAAGTCTCAGGTTATTTCTTCACTTGGTCCAGCATTTTGTAGCTGAGGGGTAGAATGAGATAGAGTACAATGTGATGTCAGGTATGGGTCCCAAGGTTTCAGGATAAGTGGAAACTCTTGAAAACTTGGGTGAATGGGAATAATTGTTTCAGCATTTTGCTTGCACACGTGGTGGGGCAGTTCAGTAGCTCTGGGCTGGGGAAGTCTTGAAAGGGGTTCCTGGACTCAATTCCAAGTTGTGTGTGTGTGTGTGTGTGTCTGTGTGTAGGCTTCCCCACGCCAACAAGCAATTCTCAGATACCAGCAGCATGTCTGAGGATTCAGCTCAGTTCTGACACTATCTATGGGAAGATAGAATTTGATTCCACAAGTAAAGGGCTTAGTCCCACAACACCACTCTTTACTTCAAACACCAATCACAAGCCGAGGTTGTTGTCTGTACTTCTGACTGACTGGCTTTAAATCAGAGGTACCTACAACCCCCTCTTTGGGTTTGAAGAACTTGCTAGAACTGCTCACGGAACTCAGGAAAACCCATTACTCACTGGATTACTGATTTATTATAAAAGGATATTAAAGGGGACAAATCAACAGTGAGATGAAGACTTACATAGGGTGAGGTGCAGAACAGAGGAGTTTCTGTCCACATAAAGGTTGGGACCCAGTACGTGACACTTGGAAGCATTCTTATTCCCCAACTTGAAAGCTCTCTGAAGAGGAGGGCCAGAAACTGTTCTCGGTTTTTATGGAGGCTTCATTCCATAGTCATGGAATGACTATATCACTGGTCAGTGGTGATTGATTTAACCTCAAGCACCTCATCTCTTTCTGGGAATCAGGGGGTGGGATTTAAAGTCCCAACTTTCTAATCACATGGTTGGTTCTCCTGGCATCCAGCCTCCTCCCTTGGGTGGGATCCAAAAGGCACTTCCTTGTAGCATTTTCAAGAACTGAGAACAAAAGACCAAACATTATGTCATTGCTCTTATTGCCCAGGAAATTCCAAGGGTTTTAGGAGCTATGTTCATCTGTATAACCAATGATATATATGTATATATAATAACCAACAATATATAATTTCACAATATTAATTTTGCAGGTCTTTAGAGCTGACTCAAAAATAGGAATGGATGAGGGGGTTGGTGGCTCTTTTCATGGGTAAACGAAATGTTAAAACAAAGACTTGAGTGCAGCTAGCTTTGGGAAGCAAAATAATTTTAAATTGTCAATCTGAAGTGTGAGAAAAAAGAAAGGTATATAATCCAATCTAAAGGCTATATGGTAGATAACTTTTTATTTTCACAGGGGCACATCTCCTCCTTTGAAGGAGAAATAGGCCACAGGTGTAGGCAACTTAATCCAAGTTGGGCCAGTCATTTAACTTCCTCATCACCAGTTACTAACCCAAGTAGGACCATTGCTAATTCATATGATGTCTTTCTTTGTATGAATTTGAAAAGTTTTGCTTCCTAAAAATATTTTACTTCCATATTGTCAGAAAATTATTATAATATACAGAGTTTTGTAGAATGACTCACCTTACTGCCACCTGCTGGAAAATCATGGTAATAAATATACAAATGTATGACTTTTCTCTAAGAGTGGCACAACTGTAAGAGCAGCTTTGCACCTGAACTGATCACAGTAATTGGCCACGGTGTGTGTCCATAACCTAAGCTGGACCTATCAAAGTCCTCTCCCGGGAGCTTTCTGTAATTATCTCTTTCTTTTCTACGTGCAAAGTTATAAACATGTGAACCGGGATTTATCATTGACCAAGGTTCAACTTCAGGGAGAAACTAAAGCCAATCTATTAAAAGGGAATGGAATACATAGAAAGAAATAGTCCCAATGGTCCTAGAATTTCTGGCTCCAATTCTACTGGAAAATATTTCTCTCCTTGCCTTTCTATGGTTAAGCTACAAGACAATTTCCTTTGCTCAGTTAAGCAAAAGTTCAGTTTCTGTCTCATGGATAAAAAGTAAGGAAAAAAATATTGAGTATACATTGACTTTGTAAAATAAACTGACTAGTTAGCAAAGAGGGCAATAAAGAGGTACTCTGAGGTACAATATTTTATATTAGAGTCATATGTGGAATTATCTAATTGTTCTTGCTGGGACTGTGCCTTGCTAAACCTAGTGGCACATCTACTCCATAGCGTAGATTCTTGCCTAAAGTAGTCATTAAAAAAAAATTTGTTGAATTAAATTAGTTTCAAAACACACAGAGATAGACAACACTTCATTCATTCATGTCCCTATCAAATGTTTATGGAACAGCTACTTCGGAATAGAAAAAGTTCTAATTACTCAGGGTACTATTGTACAATGGGTATTTGTATTTAAACTTCCAGATCACATTTGTTTGTTTGTTTGTTTTTACCAATATGCATCAATAGTAGATAGCCATCATGCCAAAAGCAATTGCTACATAAAAAGGAGATATTCTCTAGACAAATGGAGACAACTCCACAAGTCTGAGTCAACATGAGGTTCTAGCTCCCAATTTGTATTCCCTAGATGTGAAAATTTGGAGGTACCATTTAACCTCCCAAGGCATTGTTTTCTCATCTATAACATGACGAGATGTAACTGGATGATCTTTAAGGCTTTCTAGCTAAAAAGAAACCTAAAGTTTTCTTTCAATCTCTCAAACCAGTGGTTTTCAGAGGCTGGTCTTTCTCCAGCAGCCTAGAAACTTGTTAAAATGCAAATTTCAAACCCCACCCCAGACTTACTAGATCACACACTCTGGGGGTGGGATCCCGCAATCTGTATTTTAACAAGCTCTGATGTGTGCCAGATTTGCAAATCACTGCCTAGGCATATCATGTACAGTATATTTCTTAGTCAATGTATACGTGGAGAACTTTACTCATTTTTCTCTGTTGCGTTTCACTAATGGCATTTTCTCTCCTATCCACGTTGTTCGCCAGTATTTTTCACCCAGTGAAAACTATTTTGGTGGAAACAAAGTTGTCATTCCTTTATTTTTTTTCTTTTTCTTAATGTTTTCAAATATCTCTAATGACTTTATTGGATTTTACAAGCAAAGTTTATGCAAAAGAAAAAAAAAGAAAGAAAACCAAGCGACGTCATTATAAGAGCGATGTTATATTATGCATATCCTTTTTTTTTGAGACTCAATGGACATTATTATGGTGGTATATTGATAAAAGCTGCTGTCAACAAAATGGGACAAAATATTTTGGGAATATTCTTGAGCTCTTTGTGAATTAAAAAGTATGTCAGTGTCATAGCATTCCTCATTCAGGTTAATTATTAGAGATTGAATGCAACAGATTAAACACACACATGCACACACACATACATACACACACGGGAAAATATTGATAAATGCCTGTAAGTGAACAACCACTAGGTGCTCTCCTATAATTATGCAACCCTTCCTGCTGCAACCCTCAGAAAATGTTGACTAAAGATACAGAAAGAATAACATTCTGGGTGAACAATCATTTCTACAAATAAGACACTTTTCTATTAGCAGTCTGTTATTCTAAGTTTGTAAGTGATGTGGTTTGAGTACGTACCCATTTGCCTCTAGCACTAGTACATAAACAGATTTATGAACACATTAATAAGAAATTTTATTAGGTGTCACTTTTGTTGTGTGGTCCCCATAATTTGGCTTTAAAACATCATATATGTGAATCTCTGACAGAGTGCAGGATGTGCCAAAGGAGTGACTAATTTTTCCACAAAGGTGATAAAAAAAATAGAGAGCAAATAGATTTGACGTATATCCTTGTGTCCTTCTTATTGTCTCCTTCCTCTCAATATCTTTAACTCTTCTTGTAAAACTTTCTTCTTTAGAAATATTTTATCCATACCTGATTAATGACTAAAAGATAGTGGTAGTCATCACTGCTGGGGGTCGACTAGCTTTGTTAGTTTGGGTTTGGAAGCCAATTACAACTTTTCCCTTTCAGTTAACTCCATATTGTATTTAAATATAGATAGATAGATAGGTAGATAGATGATAACCATTATTTAAGAGTGAATTGTGATATGGATGTGCATAATGTGTTTTAAAGTAATAATTATGATTCAGTTTTGAGCCAAAATAGTTTGGCTCATTGCTAGCAATGGATACTATAGGAGAACAGAATTTTTTTTAATCATTAGTGAAGAGATTCAGAGTGGCATGGAAATATCCTTATATTAACAAGAGGATTATTTTGTCAGTGGAAGAAAAACACCACCTCCTTTCCTCTTTTCCAGTATTCTTGCTTAACTTCATCATTTTTGAGTTTTGGGGGCTTCCCTATTCACTTGCCTACTATTAAGAGTCAAAAATTCTAATATAAAGGAGCAGTACCTTCCCTTTTTCTCACATTCTTTCCCGCTATTTCTGACCACTTATCCGTCTTCAGATATGAAATAAGAGTATAGTTAAAGATTAGGAATTTACCGTGGGGGAGTTTGTAAACCTGATGTATATATTTTTTACTGTTACACCTTTATACAATAAAGAAGAACCTGCAGAGACAGGGCACTTAAAAATATATATTCTCTCTGCCTTAGAGAACTCAAGCATATTACTTATTTAACACTTCTAATAATTTCTTCCCTCTTCTCCTCTCCAATTTGCTTAGTGCACATTGGTTCCTTTATTCTTTCCTTATTTTAATTTTCTTCCAGCAACTTCTGCTTTCTACCTTTCTTTTTCCTCTGATTTTTCAATGTTGTTATTCTTTTGATAACACTTCTAAATTTCTATTTTTCTTCTGTTGTCTCTTTTTTCTTCCATATTTCAAATATGACTTCCAAGGATTTTATCAAGATGAATTATTCAGAATGAAGAGAGTGAATATGAGGGGTTTATGGAATGAGGAAGAGGAGAGCTGCCAAGATTTTCTTCATGTATAGAAGCATAATGGAACAATCTGGGGTGTGAGAAGCAAGAGACAGAGGTCCTTGCTAAGGCATGACTAAATGGGAAGCTTATTAAAATAATGATTTGGAGTAGAGTGTATGAAGAAAATAAAGTAGATCCAGCCTTCCAGGTCAGTAGCTAATAACCCATGGGTTTGCTACTAAGGAAATTAAAACTTTAACTAATGAGAATCCTAGCCACCTACTGAGAATGAAACTGAAGGCTTCCTGTTAACTCCCCTCCCTGGGTCATTTTGACAGAACAATCAGAAAGTTATTTCCTCTTTATTTAGTTGCAAAAGACTTGAAATGGATACAAAAAAGAAAAAAAAAAGTTGGTGGCAAACTCTTCTTATTCAGCTTTCGCAAGAGGAGATCCAGTGTATTTCCCCTGCATCCAAAACATACATCATCATAGGCCATGAAAAGAGGAAAGACAGTTAAGAAAACAAAAACAAAAACAAAAAACGGGAGCTGTCCCAGATAAGTACAGCCAAGATGACTCAGACAGTCTCACAGGGGATTTTTGATGTGAGGACTTCCAATTAATAAATCCTCTATTAGTTCTGTGGAATCAGCAGGACTAAGCTACCTCTTTCAAGAACACTGGTTAAATATCATGATTCCAGGAGGTGAGGGGTCGATTTTATCCACACCTCTTTTTATTTCTGCACAAGTAAGAACACCTCTGTTTAACTCTTGGGTGAGTAGGAGAGTGATTGGAGGCCTTCGGGACACACTTTGGCCCTGGATGAACATTTAGGGTCGCTTTACTAGCCCTAAATTAAACTCTGACCCTACTGTGGTTCTTAATCGATCAGAAAGTGTGGTGGGGATCCGGGTCTCTGCTGGTGGGTGAAACAGAAGGAATCCAAGCTGGATGTGACAAGACATCCAGCAGGATATGATGGTGAGGGAATTTCAGTATCAAGACGAGAGGGTGGGCAGGACACGAACTTATCACCCGGCTCCCTGACGCCCAGGTGTTCTGGGAGAGATCCCGGGGGGATCTCCCCACGTGCCGCGGGGCCTGCAGCTGACAGCCAGAGACCGGCGGCCAGGCGCCCCTCTCCGCGGGCGGGGAGCGAGCGCCTGTGTGCGCGCGAGCGGCGGGCGGCGGCGGGAGGAGGCGCAGGCGCGCTGTTCGCCCGTCTGCAGCCCCGCGCCGAGCGCCGCGTCTCGGAGAGTTGATGGCAGCACCACAGTGCGGCCACCCGGCCGAGCGCCGAGCGCAGCCACCCGTCGCTGCCCGGGGAGCGTCCAAGATGTGGGGGGACTGGGGCGGCAGCGGCCGCCGCGGCGCCAGGGACCGGGGCGCGCAGCAGCCTCCGCTCGCCAGCCTGTGCTGACCTGCCTCACTTGCCCCCCAAAGAATGTCAGCCAAGTCCAAGGGGACCCCCTCCTCGTCCTCTCCAGCCGAGGGACCGCCGGCAGCCTCCAAAACCAAGGTGAAGGAACAGATCAAGATCATCGTGGAGGATCTGGAATTAGTCCTGGGCGACCTGAAGGACGTGGCCAAGGAACTTAAGGAGGTGAGAGGTGCGGGGTGTGGGGAAGGAGTTCGTCGCCTTTCACCCGCTGGGGTTCCCGGTCCCGTTTTCACTGGGGACCGCCAGATTTCTTAACTCAAGGGAAACTATAGAAAGACGCCTGCAGACGGACTTTCTTTCCTCCGGCGACTCCTGAGAAGAGTTGTTGCACTTTCTTTTTTTTTAATCAGGAAGAAATCAACTAGTGTTTTAATCGATGCACCTGGGATGGTGAGAGGGGTGAACACGCGTGTCTCGGTTTGTGTGTGTGTGTGTGTGCTGGGGAAGGGGATTCACTGGGGGTGTGTCGACAGAGGAAGAAACCAGCAACCGGCCGGAGGGTGCAAGATGCTTCTCTCCTGCCCTCTTGCTCTCCCAGAGTCCGCTGGCAAGTCTCTCCTTGCCTGGCAGCCTCCTCAGGCCGGGGCTGAAAGGGGGCCGGGTTCCGGGCCCTGGGCCAGGCCCGAGAGGGCAGCCTGGGAGAAGCTCGGCTCCGGCCCCCCTCCCCGCTTCCCGAGCCCAGCTGGAAGGAAGGCGACCCGGGGCTGCTGGCTGGAGAGCCCAGACTTGGGGATGTAAAGGGGGTCTGGGACTTTCTCACTTTCGCACTTCCTGAGGCATCCCCTGCTCTCCTCGGAATGTCCCTCCCAGTAACTCCGGGCCTTCTCGCCACCCCACCTCCTTTTTTCCTCCTATCTTGTCGCCGGTTGGCATAGAACCTGGGGCGCAGGGCGCGTCGGTGAGTGAGTGAGTGTGTGTGTGTTTGGTGTGCGTGCACCAGCGTCTTGCCACTTGAGTCCTGGCTCTTGGGAACCAGGACTGTTGTGTTTCTTTGTCGCTCCCCCCAACCCCCATTCTACTTCTGCCCTCCCACCCCCACCAGCGTTGATGCGGATAGAAAGAAGCGGAGGCAGTGTCAAGGCTGAGGATGCGTAACTCAGGCTGCAGCTCAGGGCGGGGGCGAGGGCAGGGTTGGGAGAGGTGGGGTCTCCCGCGAGCCCGCGGGTGGTGTCTCGGAGCTGGTGGCAGAGTCCCAGCCCAGTATTCCGCTACTGACTGGGTGCCTGGGGCTGTTCTCCGCCAGGGAGTCCGCACCCCTAGTTGCAGGAGAGCTGACACTGTAACTTCGAAGGTGGTGGCCGCAGTGGGAAGGGAAGGGGTGGGGCGTAGTCTAGGTCTAAAATTATAATCCTGTTTCAAAGGCCAAGAGGGAAGAGATTGAGGGTCGTTTGGATGGCTGGCCTCTAGAGACTGACCTCCTCTGTCCAATTTCCAATCCAAATGTGAGGATAGAGCCCTCCTTCTTTCTCCTCCTCTCCCTGTTACCTCTGTAAACTGAACTCCGCGTTTGTTACCAAGTACAAGTCTGTTAAAATGACCCATTCATCGGCAGGGTTTGGTTTGCAAATGGCAAATGCCATTCTTGTAGGTTGCTCCACTGGCAGAACATAATTACTACTGAGGTCCTGAGAGCGGAGATTGATACAGATGATAGATGCGAGGAGGAAACTTGTTCGTGTTTCAGGGCTTCTCTAGGATCATTGTTTCACAACTGGTTGACAGATGGCGAGGTTATGCATAGAAATTCAAGCCTAAAGATGCTGTTTGTTTCTTTGTTATCCTTTTATTTGACATCTTTGGCAGGCTGTATTTTCATCCGAAACATGATGGCGTTTTAAAAAACGAACAAATTTGGGCAAGTTCCTTTTGGCAGAATTGTGCTTTACGGTTGTTGAGGTTTCTAAGATGGGGGATGTGGGAAACCTACATCATCACAGAAACGTATTTACTGCTTCAGCAAGGAGGCTGAGATTAAGAGAAAGTAGTCAATCAAAACTCCGCATCTATGGGCACATACTTCTTATGTTACGATGTGTCACTCCACTCCTTATTTTAGACAGAATAAATGACAAGAAACTGCACATGGTCCCAGTTCTGCTTTGCATCATTATTCTGTACATGTTTGGAGACCAGGTAGATCTATAGTGAAACTTTTAACCTCACTATAGCTCTTGGATAGAATCACAAAGAAATGTTTCAGGGAGTCTGTGGATCTCTCTCCCTTTCACTCTTTCTGTTTTCATTTGCTTGAGCATTTTTATTAGGGAAAAAACAAACAAACAGTTATAAAAGGAATAGAAAAGCATAGGTAATGTAAAACCAAGTAAATGAAAAGATCTGTCTTCTAGACAGATCTAGAGATAAAATTTTATCTTGATGCTTTGTAAGCTTTGATTGGGTGCCAGGCCCTGTCTGGCTAAAAATTTCACCCCTGAGAGTGGAATTTATGAATGATAAATGATTTGATGTGATTATTAATTACTTTTGTGAGGATATCATCATCCTAGGTTTGCACATGGAGTTGTGGATACTATGTCTGAATCTCAAAACACTGGCTATTTATGTAATAGGAGAGATAGTTATTTCAAGAACAAAATATTTATAGGGCATGTTTAACCTATGACATCTTGCAGTTGTCCGGCATTTATCTTTTTAAGATAATATTGCACACATGACTGAACCTGTTTTTGATGTAATTTTGAATGGAGGAGTAACAAAACTTTGTAAATCACAAACCTGTTGGTGCCTACACCTATGACTTGTAAATATAAATGTCACCATTAATTGTTACATTCACTATTCTGGTAGCTTATCATTGGTATATACTAAATATAAACGGTTATATTTTGAATTCTAATTCCTTTATTGGCAATGGTATGTGTTTATGCCATAATATATTTTAATATAAGTTAGCATAGAGCTGTTATTAATTTGGAACAGAAATTAGAAATAAGAAAGTGATTATGACTGCATCACTGTATCATTCACCATATGGTATTTGTTTTTTCCCTGACTTTTTCTCTTTTTTTTTAAACATCTTTATTGGAGTATAATTGCTTTACAATGGTGTGTTAGTTTCTGCTTTATAACAAAGTGAATCAGTTATACATATACATATGTCCCTATATCTGCCTTTTTCATTCTAACTAAAATGTAGTATTCTTCATATTTTGTCCTTTATTTTTGCATAAACTCTGCACCAACAATTAGTGCACTTGATTAGCCTTTTGTTTGAGGTTATTTTGAAATTTATTTTCTCTTTAGAAGTCTTCTGGACTTCAGTCATCTGAAAATTCAGGTAGTGGGATAGATTCCAACATAATAGTAGCTGCTTGGAACTCTTTAACAATTAGTAACAGGGACTTCCCTGGTGACACAGTGGTTAAGAATCCACCTGCCAATGCAGGAGACATGGGTTCGAGCCCCGGTCCAGGAAGATCCCACATGCCGCAGAATAATTAAGCCCGTGTGCCACAACTACTGACCCTGCTCTGTAGAGCTTGCGAGCCACAACTACTGAGTCCACGTGCTACAACTCCTGAAGCCTGCGCGTCTAGAGCCCGTGCTCCGCAACAAGAGAAGCCACCGCAATGAGAAACCCATGCACCACAACAAAGAGTAGCCCCTGCTCGCTGCAACTAGGGAAAGCCCGCACGCAGCAACGAAGATCCAACGCAGCCAAAAATAAATAAGTAAATAAATAAATAAATTACTGATGAACAAAAAAATTAAAAAAAAATGAGTAACAAAATTCTATTATTATTGGTACCTTTTATGATTAGTTATTGCTTAATTATAATTAGATTGTATATTAGAAGAAGAGGAACAGGTTTTCTAGGAAGCCTAGGGGCAGATTTATTCTGCCTTCAGAATTTAGTAAAACCTCAAATAACTTGACTTTTCAGAAATAATATGGGTTTCTGGGTCTTCTGTACTATAATGGAAAAGCCTTAAGTATAATTCAACATATTTATTCAGCATCTATTGTGTGCCAAATACTATATTACCTTTTTATTGCTACCAAGATGAATAATTTGGAGTTTCTGGTCTTAGTGAACTCAAAGAATAGGTTGGGTTATATTTATCCTGTCTTTGAACATCAGTAGTGTAAAAAGGCATTACTACTTTTAGTGACCACCACTCTCTGTGATCTAAGAATACAGAATTGAGAATAAGAATGAGTATATATAGATTTATAAACTGATACTTGGTATGTACTTAGTAGTAAGCCTTTGGTGAAAAGGGTAGTAGAAACTTTAAAAAGATGGTAAGATTATGAATTTTAAGAAACTTATGATTTATTCAGACTGTCATGATTAACACAAACGGGTCAGTGCCATATACAGGAGATCACATATCCAAGTATTACGATTAAACAGTGGAGATTTTCATGAAGGCCAAGTCCTTAGGGAGAATGAAAAGCCAAAAAGGAAAATTTGGGGTCTTTGAGATGTTGGATAAGATTGAAAAGGTAGAAAGGAGAAGCAATTAAGAGGAAATAGCACTGGAGTGCAAGATTAATCCATGTTGCTTTTTTCTACACGTTGAAAATAAAGAAAAAAATAGTGGGGCAACTCTAGAGTTTTAGGGATAAAATTAGCCATTTCCGGGGCAATCCTTTTTCTTTGAAGTAATGCAGAAAAAAAGAGCTATTGCTTTTTTTTGTTTTTTGTTTGTTTGGGTTTTTTTTGCGGTTCACGGGCCTCTCACTGTTGTGGCCTCTCCCGTTGCAGAGCACAGGCTCCGGACGCGCAGGCTCAGCGGCCATGGCTCACGGGCCCAGCCGCTCCGCAGCATGTGGGATCTTCCTGGACCGGGGCACGAACCCGTGTCCCCCTGCATTGGCAGGCGGACTCTCAACCACTGCACCACCAGGGAAGCCCCCAGAGCTATTGCTTTTTAAAGAGAGTTCTCAAATAAGCTGACCTCTCTTGGTATCAATTTGCCTGTTCTTTTGTGGAGATCTCACTGGTAAACTTGTGTATCAAATGTTGGTGTTAATATAGGATCATAGATCTTGTTGCTTAGGGAGCGATTAGAATATATAATAAATAGTCTTCTACTTGGAAACAAAATTCATTGCTGCTTTAGCTGGATTCTTGTTTAGTTTAGACTGATTATAACCTTGAGCATTCTTCATACTGTTTCATTTTACGATTTTAAGTAACAAGACTATTATATGAATTAACTATATGTGTGTGTGTGTATGTATATATGTACATATGTATGTGTGTATATATATATTGCTTAGCCCTGTGAGTAGACATGACCATTATGGAGAAACCAGTAAAGATGAGTTGTTCTGTCTGCTCTGGGATCACTGACTGATTGGACTCCATGAGTAGAAAGGTTTTGTCAGCTTTGTGACTATGGATTGGAAAGCACTCGATGTTTTTCTTATAATGTCATATAAATTAAAATTAAGTTTAATTTTGAAAAGTTTGAAAACCTATAGGAAATGATCCATTTGGGGGCTGATGAAAACAGAATTAATAGAATTAACAATTTTCTGCAAAATGTTTTTGTTTTTAAATGTTTTTTTATCTTTTTTAATGGCTTATCCACTTGAAGTGCTTTAGTTTATTGATCTAGGAAATCCTACCAAATATTTTTTGGTTAATGAATCCATGCATATAAAATTCATTACTTGAACAAATTACAGAGAATAATGTCTGGAGTATTTTCTAAATTCTAAAGTCATGAATGAGTGAGATTTCACAGATGATTAATTTGTAGCAATAGCTGTATTTTTACTACTCTATACAACAGTCTACCCTCTCAAACTGAAGTATATTACCAAATGCTAAAATGCTCTTTAGTTTTTCTTTTCTTAAGCATGATGGCTTAGCATGTTATTAAGAGAGCAGCATGGTTCTGAGAAAATAGAAATAACCAATAACCATCCTTTACTGTCTCTCTATTTCCAATGCATTAAACCATTCAAGACTCAGAGAATTAACTGATAAGAAATTCAAGCAGACTTAAAGTAATAAATAGACAGTGTGCTTCAGGCAATAGTGAAGTAATAGATAATAAAACCAATGTAATAGTTTCATTGTTACTTGGATTATGTTTTTTCCACCCTTACTGCTCTGAGGATCTGAGGTAATTAAATCAAATGTAGGAAAAGAGATAGAAATGTAAGTTTGAGTAAAACATATTTTCCCACACAAATTAAACTACAGAGCATCTGTAGAACTAGTTCATGAAAAATATCATGGACAATTTTTGAAAATTAGAGGGGAAAAATTCCAATAATATGCTAACCCATTTCTGATTAAAATGTGCATAACTGACATTAAGTTGAAAATAAAAGATTGGTAAACAATGAAGGGTACTTTTTTTTCCTTTAAAATTTAAATTTATTTGTATATTTTATTAAGATTTTATTTTGGGGGGCAGTTTTAGGTTCACAGCAAAATCGAGGGAGAGGTACAGAGATTCCCTTATACGCCCTGTCCCCATACATGTGTAGCATCCCCCATTATCAACATCCCCCACCAGATTGGTGCATTTGGTACAACTGATGGATCTACATTGACACATCATTATCATCCAATGTCGATAGTTTATGTTAGGGTTTACACTTGATGTTGGACATTTTGTGACTTTGGACAAATATGTAATGATATATATCTATCATTATGGTGTCCTACAGAGTATTTTCATGCCCTAAAATTCCTCTGTGCTCCACGTATTCATCCTTCCTTCAAATCCTAAGGGTACTAGTTTGTTAAAGAAGATATTTCATAAGTAATACAGTATATGAATAATATAAAAAGTTTGGAAAAATAAAAAAATTAGAAAAGATAACATAAAAATCAGCTTTAATGCCACACGTCAATAGATATATTGAGAATTTTGCTATATTTTCTTTCCATCTTTTTGTATGCATGTTTTTAACATAGACAAAGTCATGTAAAATTATGAAGTTATATACAATGATGTTTTCTGCTTTCTGGAATACTATTAGATCACAACCATTATATATATGTTATAAGTTACTTTATCATGCCCCTAATGTTCGACATTCTATTAACAAATTTTTGTGGTGGTTAAGTATCACTAAAAGAACAGCTTTGACAGTAAAAATAGCTAAGACAGATAGATTTTTACTACCTGCCTGATACTATTCTAAGTATATTTCTTAATGTTAGGTCTTCTAATTCTCAAAACAGACATATGAGGAAGGTACTATTGTTACTCTATTTTACAGATAAAAAAACAGGCCAGAGATGTAAGTCACTTGCCAAGGTCCCTTACTTGTGAGTGAGGCTTCAGTGCTAGGCATTTTAGTGCTATAACCCAGGCATTTAACCACTAAGTTCTATGGATCTTCCTATTTTTTCCCCCAATTGCTTAGAAATCAAGGGTGCGAAAGTTTTAAAGTTTTTAATCCAACTTGCGAAACTATCTTCCAGGGAGTTTTTCACAAGTCTTTTACTCCCAACATCTGTATATGTGTGGACCCATCTTCTTAAATTTCTAGTGAAGCTAATAAAACTTTTAAGTCTTATTGTGAGTATATTATTTCTTTGTGGTAACAGTCATTGTTTTTGTGGGTTGTACTCAGTTTTGGGCACCAGTATTGAGGCAAAATTAATAGTGAGTTAACTAGACATTGCAGTTTTCATCTTCTGAATAAATAGGTACTGCAGTGAATTACTTTTGACCTATTTACTCTTCAACAAAAACTTTAAGAAAAATATGACATTTCTTTTTTATATTATGACTTAGAAAATAAAGGAACAACTAATATGGGTGCTTGCTGATGTCTAGCATTGTCTATAGCAGTTTCAAATGAATTTAAAAGAATTTGGGAAACTTTTATTCTCTTTTGTTATCAAATTGCCTTGGAAGGGAGGTACTGTCCTTAAGTTTTCTGATATGTTTGGAGTTTGACAGTTGTTTCGCTTTTTGCTGTGACAGATGAATAGAGAAGCTTGTTGAATATTTACCAGGCCCCAAATTATTGAGCTGGCTAGCAATGCCAGATGTATCTTTATTGTTAGATTTCACATGTTAATTTTAGTGCTACCAATTTTAAGCCACCCCCTCTTCCCCTCACATATAAGGGAAAAAAGAAATACCTTATTCTAAAATCCTATTTTTTATAGTATAATATGAATAGAAGTGTTTTTATCATATTAAAAGTTAGTTCATTAGGAAGAACTGCTCGAAGTTAAGATTTCTTAGACCTGGGAAACCAAAGTCAAAGCTACTTCAGCTCTAAATAAGAGCCAGAAAATAACAGCAACTGAAACGAGAAAATAGGCATGTCTAGGTAGTGTCCGCATCAAAGTAGGTTCACAAGGTGGTCTGTCAACTCGGAACAGGTGTTGCCTTATGTGGCACAAGCTATTTGTATTTTTGAGAATGGACGGATGTGAGGATTCCAAAGGAATTGAATTTCAGGCCTCACTTTAGGTAAGAAACATTAACATTGTTAGGACAGAACTTACATGTATGATCATTGTTTTTCCTCCTTCTGCTTTGCAAGTGTTACTTCGGGTTGATGTTTGAGATAAATGTTTACTTGTACGATAATTGAAGTCAGTCAAATTATATACCTATGCCCAATGAGTCAGTTATTATGTTGTTTGACCCATTATAAATAGAGTTTCAGCTACAGATAGCATGTACCATACTTGTCTGGAGAAAGCAAATTTGACAATTTCTAACAGGTTCTCTTTTGTAGTACTGTCCAAAAGCTAACAGATTTACTGTTGTTTGTTGGCCTCTTTCATAATATCGTATCTTGTCCTAAGATTTTGAACTATGTTCATGTGACAAAAAAATGCCAGGTTAAAAAATATGTATCAGTCAAATTAGCTGTCTTCTAGAGGCAGTAGTTCTTAATTTTTTCCCCCATGTCACAGAGCACTTCGAAAGTATGACAGAATTGTGGGTATTTCCCCTGGAACAAAAGCTCATGAAGGCATAAGTTTTTGCAGATGTTTAGGGAATCTTGAGTGGGTGAGAATAATTCAGGTGAAGAGACAAAACAAGTGATTGATTTAAAAAAAAATTCAGCTGGTTGTTTGAGACCCATCTCCATAATTTTCAAGATCATAAGTCCTGACCCTACAAAAAAGGAAAAAAGAAATACTGATGGCTATAAATGGATGGTTTTTATTCCAGGAGCCAATGGGCAGTTTATCAGCAATTTACTTCTCTTAGAGGGACTCTGGTAGATGTAATCTATCTCAAAGTGGGGTAGGAGTATATATATATATATGTGTGTGTGTGTGTATGTATATATATACATACACACACACACATTTCACTAATCTGAAACTGCGGAATGCTCTTGTGTCTGAAGGTTAACTCTCACTTTTTTTTTATGATATGTGCTAGAGAACATCACCACATGGAAGGATAAAATGTTTGTTTCCAGAGCTTATTGTAAATTAAGCATGTTCTCTTATTAAAACTGGTCCCAGAACAGCATTTTTCTTTATTTTATTATTTTTTTTGTGTGACACTAGTTCATGAATGAAGAAAGATTTATTGAATTCTTGATATGTGTAAGATACTGTGCAAAAGAACATAAAGGATGCCAACGTGAATAAGCTTAAGGACCTGCCCTTGAAGAAAGTCACCTGTAGTAGGATGAACTTCACCTCTAGTAGACTGCAAGAAGTAACTCTAAGGCAATGTAAAATGTGTAAGGAGACATGTCTAACAATTTTAACTCTTACTCAGAGTAAAATGAGGACTTTGCAATTTTGAGCTGTAAGAGTGACCAGATCTGAACTACTTCCATTGCTTCCTCTTTACCTTTAATTTCTGTCTAGTTCAGGGTTTCTCAAAAATAGCTCTATTGACATTTTGGGCAGATAATTCTTTGTTGTTGATGGCTGTCCTATACATTGTAGGACATTTAGAGCATCCCTGGCATGTACTAACTAGATGCCAGCAGCAACTAAAAATGTCAGTGTGACAACTAAGAATGTTTCTAGACATTGACAAATGTGCCCTGGAGGGGGGTGAGGGGAATCACCCTAGTTGAGAATGACTGCTCTAGCTTTTCCCTCTTATTCCATGTCACTTACATATTTCTTAATATTGCTTTCTTTACCCACCTTTTTTTAAATTTATTTAAGCTTTTATTTGGTATTTATCCGTCAAGCACCGGGGCTTTATGTTCCTTTCATATCTTGTATTCTTATCTTTTCTTTTGTTTAAAAAAAACATTATTTGTGCCTTTTCTTACATTTACCTGGTTCTTTTCTTTTTCCCCTCACTGAAACTACTTTTAAAATATATCTTCTCACTTTCACTCACCACTTCCCTTATCTCATTTTCTATTTTTCACAATCAAATAAAGATTAAATTGAAAAATTTCAAGGAAATTGTATACATGTGTGTATTTTAAGATTTGGGGAAAAAAAGGGAAACTCAGAAGGGACAATGGGCTGAGACTGAGCTGCTTGTCTCCTTGCCACCATTAGTTCCTGAATGAGGTCAGTGGCAATCTTTACTGGAAAGAAGTCCTCTTCATCTCATCTATCAAACTGTCTTATGCTTCTCCTGCCTCTTCCATTTCTGTAGAGATAGGGGAGGTTTGAATGGTGTCACTGCTTCGTGGTGTGGCACAAGTTATAGAAGAAGTACAGTGATGGTCATGATGATGATGATGATGATGGTGACAATGATGATGATGATGAACATGAATGTGACTAAGATCTGTTCAGTACTCACATGTACCATGAGCTGTTCTGTGTTAACTTGCTTAATCCTCTCAGTCACCCTTTGAGGTCGTTATAATTGTCCTACTTACAAGGAAGCTGAGGCAGAGGGGGTAACTAATATAGAGAGCAAATGATGGAATTGGACTCCCGATATTTCTCCCTTTAAACTGTTGTCCAGAACCAGCTCCCCAGTTCCCAGCAGCAACATAGTTACTCTGCTGTTTTTCATGCTTTTAACTTCAGTACAATCTTTTTTCCTCTCCGTCCTCCGCTATGTCATCTGTCATGCTTCCCTTTCTTGTTCCTCCCTTCTCCTCCTCTTCCTGTCTTCTTCATTGTTTGTTCTTTTCCTTCTTCTCTTTTCCTTCTTCTCCTTCCTCATAAGCTTCTCTGATATGCGTTAATATATTATACACTTATTCAAAACTTTAAAAAAAATGTCTACTATATGCAAGGCAATGTGCTAGGGACTAAAAAAAAAAATATTGAGCAACACACACATGGCCCCTGACATCTAGAACTTACATGCTAGTGGGAGGACATTATTCAAATAATAACAGAAATAATATTTATTAAGGAGCATTAAAGGCTATGAAAGAAAAGTACATGGTAGAACAAGAGCATAAAATCATTAAGTCTTCTTCTAAATAGGGGGTTTCAGATTGGCTGTCTTCCTTCCCACTGCCACCTCTCTAATCCCTATGCTATCAATTTCATGGAAGATGTTTTAATAGCCCTAGAGCTATCTGGTCTCTTGTTCTCCTCTGCCAATTCATTCTTTAAACACTACCAGATTAATCTTCTTAATACACTGCTTTCGTCATGCCACTCCCCTGCTTAAAAGATCACACACTATTCTCCTGATACTTAAAATGTCAAATGAACAAACCCAGCCTTACAGCCCGATATCCAGCAGTCCCATTGTTTCAGTTTGGCCTTATCTCTTTCCTTCCTTCAGGGAGTAACACAGAGACCATCCCAGACAATCTTGACACCATCACAATTTTTACCCAACTTGAATTCTGTATTCCTCATGTTTATGGTCACTATGCCACTCAGTTGTATTTGCTTATGTTCCTTAACAATTGTTCCCTGTTTGTGCCTTAAAAAAAAAAGTTGCCTTTCTCTTTTAGTTACCATGTAATCTTTAGTACAACATTTTTAAAGTCTTACTCTTGTTATCTGATGAGGAACTTAAACTTGAAGATCCAATTCTGAGTAATACTTATTAAAGCTGTTAAGGAATAAAAGCCAATAATTACACTTGTGCCGTGAGAGCCTGTTCTTTCTCATCTACTCAAGAAAATCACCAACAATTCTCGCCTATCTCTACTATACCATCTTTTGTTCATTCTCCCCCAGATGATTCCCATCAGCATAAAAGTGAAAATAAATAGTAAAATCTTCTCTTGATCCCACTTCTCCTGAAAATTACCATCCCACTTCTTAGCTCTCCTTTACCAAAAATCTTACGTTTTATACTTGACATCACCTATTTCCTCTTATTCTTTCCTAAACCCACTCCAATCAGACCTACACTCTAACCACTACACTGAAACTGCCTCTGTCAAGATTGTCAGTGACTCTATGTTATTTAATCAAATGGTCAGTTTTTAGTCCTAACCTTATTTAATTTATCAGCATTTGACAGTCTCTTTAATAATCTTTCTTCACTTGGCTTGAAGAATACCATGTTTTCTCACCTCACTGATTTTTTTTTCTCAGTTACTTTTGCTTATTTCTCCTCTAAGATGTCTGAGCTCAAATTTGATCCTTTTTTTAAAAAACAAATTATTTACACTTTCCTTATTGGTATTCTTATTCAGTCTGGAGGTTAAATTCCATTTATAGGTTCATGACTTCCAAATTTGTGTCTCCAGCCCAGACATTTCTTCTAAACTTATATGATCAGTGGTCTTTTCTGTATCTCTACTTGGATGTCTAAGAGAGACATCTTCACCTTTCCATGTCCAAACTGGAATGTTGATATTTTCCTTCCCTCAAAACTTAGCCTTTTCAGTCTTTGCCAAGTCAATGGATGGTGTTAGAGTCATTATCAAATCCTTTTCCTCATGCATGATACACAATTCATCAGACTGTCTGGTTGGCTCTACCTTCAAAATATTTGTAGAATTTGACAAATTCTTGTCTCCTCCACAGCTACCACATTGGTTCAAGCCAACATCCTCTCTCATTTTGGTTGCTACAGTAACCTCCTGACCATTCTCTTGCTTCATTAAGCCCCCTTTTTTTAGCTCAGCGATCTGGGTAAATCTCGATCACATTATTGTTCTCAAATCTCTGTAATGACTGGCCATTTTACTCAAAGTGCTCACAGTGGTTATGAGGCCCCAGATTTCCCTTCACCCCTGTTTTCACGCTCACTTCCTTTCTTACTGATTTCTCTTTGGCTGTCCTTGCTTCAACCTCACTAATCTTGCTATTTCAAGAATGAATGTGCCATGCACATTTTTATGGCTAACTCCACTCTACTGCCCTGTTACCTCATTAAAGTTTCACTCACCTGTTACCCCACCACAGCTAATTCTGTCAACTCCACATATTGTTATACACTCTGGCATTCTCCATCTTTCTTTTCCTATTTCACCTTTTCTCTTTTCCTTAATTCTTATTAGCTTCTGATATACTAAACAATTTATTCCTAGTATTCATTATTTATTTGTTTGTTTCCCACATTTAGAATGTCAACTCCTGGAGGTCAGTGACCTTTGTTTTATTCCCTTATGTATCTCAAGTGACTAGAGCAGTGCAGTGGCTGTCATGTGGTAGTTGCTCATTAAATGAATTTGTGAATAACTGGATCTCTTCCAACTTTTGTTCCATTAAAGTTCTCAAAGATCAAACTATTACCTTTCACTTTCCACTGCCCATCTACCAGTTACAGAGAAGGAACATGTAGTAGATGCTTTTTCAATACTTTTTGCATTGATTCTTTATCTTCCTGCCTTTACATATGGTAGTAGTTTGTAGGTTGGCTGGAGGGAGCTCTTGTTCCCCTGCTTTGATTTTTAAAATCTACTAACCTCACTAAACCCATTCCACTAAACCCAATCCATATTCTTATTCTTTGAAATGGACAAAGGATCTCTCCGTAACAGCTAACACATTGAATGCTTACTATGTGTCAGGCAGAGTTCTAAATGTTAAAAAGATATTAACTCATGAAGTCCTGACCCTTCTTGACTCCCAACCAGTGGCTCCCATATTATCCCTCCCATATGGAAATTCTAGGGACATCCTGTTTATATAAAACCTAAATGTGGTGTAACTTCAGGCCTTCATCTTCAGACAAGTCTGGCTCTGATTTCAGAGTGCCCATTGTTCCCTAAGGTTCAGGGATGTCATTTTAAACTCTTTGAAGCACATCAGATATAATTCTACTTTCTTCCAATCAAGTGTGTAAACTGCAGTAAGGAGAAAGTATGTCTTTCTTTTTTTATAGCATTCACTATATTTTTCTGCTTCTTGAACATTGTGTACCTTTCTTGTCATTAGTCATTATGAATTTTAAATTAACTGGAAAATGACATGCAAAAGTGATATTGGATACTGTTTAAATACATTTTAATCATCCTACTGTGTCCATAAGAAATAAGCAAGCAGTTTGTTGCAAAGATCCAATATTATGGGAAACACTCAAAAACTAGGTAATATTTGTATTTGGCTTCTTCTTCTTTTTCTTTTGTGTACTCCCTCTAGTGTTCAAAAATATGAGTACTTATAATTAGCCCATTCAGTTACTAAAGAACACACATTAATATAAAAGTAAGCCCTTCTTAACGTGATATATATATATATATATATATATATATATATATATATATTTATAAATTTTTCCCCCCTCTGGAGTTTATATTGTCCAGTTACTGAATTTTCAATGTATTGTATGAAAAACATTCTTTCTCCCCTTTCCTATGGGAATTTGATTATGTCTGTCTTTCATATGTATATTTCCAACCTGTCCACTTCAGTCAGGGGAAATATAGAACTTCTTGAACTTCTGTCTTTAAAAACCAAAATTTTCCCCAATTTTTAAATCTGGGGTCTAGGCTTTAGTTGGGCATTTGGATATGAACAAGAATCTTCCCACATGCTAGAAATGAAAAAAAAAAAAAAACTATATTAACATCAGGAGAGTCTTTGAACATGGAAATTAAAATATTTAAATAATTGACATCATTTTATTTTAATATATTGAAACATTATCTAAATACATTGGTTTCAAGGTACCTTAAGAAGTAACAAAGGTATCCCTAGGAATAACAAATAAGTAAAATAAATAACTTGTATAAACAATTGTCATTTAATATAGAATATTAATAATTGCTAGCATATATAGAAGAGAAAATAATTTTAAATTGTAAGGTTAAATAACTATTACTGTTTGGAAAGTTTTAAAAATCAGAGGCTAGTGTTTGAAGTCAATTTTTCTAAACTGACATGTAATAATGTTACTTATATTTCATTAATGCCCTTCAGCTTTTAAACTACTTTGATCCCCACTATTTCAATTCCTCATAGTCAGATTAAGTTAAAAAAAGAATAGAAAGAATAAATTATTTTGAGTGACTTTCAGAGACATTATTTTTTAAGCTCTATCAACTCCCTGGAAGTATTTTGATATTATAATGATTAGTACATTTTAGATGGAATTTAATACTCAACATTCACCCTATATATTTTTTAGGGAGATATATTCAATACTTTAACCTTATTCATAACAGACGGCATTGTATGCCCTTGGGGGAAGTTACATTTTTAAAACACACAGAATAACATGGTATGGAATCCCTATTTGGGGTTGTTTCATTACAGGCAGTATGCACCAAAATGCTCGAGAACCTAACATCTGCTTCCTGAAGTCGTTAGTACTAATAAATATAATGTCTAATGAATTCCATTACTCACCAACAAGCTTTTAGGTTACCTGGGTTCTGTTATACTCTGCATTGAATACTGGGTTGGCCAGTAACGCTTCTTGGATTTTTTTTTTTGCTGGCAGGGTGGGGATAATTATTGAAACACTTACTGAATTCCTATTCATAATGCTTTTCTTTTTGTCACTCTACTGATTTAGTATTATTTAATAGAGTTAACTCCTATATTATAACTTAGCTCTTTCTTAGATTTGAAATGTTTTTAACCATATTATATTCTTATTGGTTCCTGATCATGTGTCTTCTTCCTTCAGGAAAATTGATGAAGAAAAAGGGATTTAATAAACAAGCACTGACACCTGAACAGAGTTTCAGAGAGGAAAAAAAAGCAAAAAATAAAAAACAGAGCAAGGGCTATCATTTAATAAAGAAATATAGTAATAAGCTTGCTTTATATAGAGCTAGGACACTTATAATATTTACTGAAAGTAGGACACTATTTACTAAGTTGATACAAGAGGACGATTGTCTTAAATTGTGAGGAAATCTAAACCAATTACGTACTTTTTAGTCAGAAAATTTGATCTGCTATGAAATTATTTAAAATTGTCTTATTTCACTCTACACCAATAGAAAATGTATGAGGACTGATTGAATTCCTGTCTTCATAAATCCTCCTCTAAGCCATCCTATATAGTACTTCTCAACTTGGCAATGAATAAAGTACTTTTTGACTATAAAGTACATGGCAGAGAGCACTTTGGCTGATTTATTTCTCTTTGATATTTGTTAATTTTCAAAAATAACACAGATACTTAACCATCATCTTAAAAGATATCACTACAGATATTGGTTCCATTTTTATTATAGGAGAAGTACATGTGTGTATTATAAAATTCTGAATCTCTGTAGGATATCTGTTTTTTGAAAGTAGAGATCAAAATAAAATACATTATATTAATGTATTTCCTATAAATTATAGAAAGCATATTACTTTTCTCAGTACAGGTGGAAAATGATGCATCAACATGGCTAGGAGTACAGCTTTAAAAAAATGTTTTTGTGAATTTAAGAAAATCTTAATACAAGTGTTGCATCAATACACAGAATTTGGTTAGTGATAAAGAAAATTTTAGATAGTAGTATTTTTATAGAATTAGGTAAAATTTGTTTCTATTTGCCTTGAATATTTTTTTCCAAAATAAATTTTGAAATAGTTTAATGATTATATTCAGATAGGTTTCCATTACTAAAGAGAACCAAGAAATATCCAAATTTGACTTAGTATCTGATCTGTCATTCTAATAAAAAATGATGATTAATGGCTCATTTTTTGTTGTTTTAATTGCCATAATGTCAGTATTTTTTAAATGAAATATAGCAGGGGAACAGAAATTACAAATATAATTAATAGGAAAACTGCCATCTTTTTTTTTTTAATGAGCATTTTACCCACTGGACATTTTCTTCCTTTACAGTCAGGGTGTATGTTCCATGAGAGTAAGGACCCTATATGTCTTACATCACTGCACTCTCTTAGTTTAGAGCAGTGCCTATCACGCCATACCCTAGCAAACTATATTTAATGAAGACCTATAAAAGAGTGAATAAGGAATTCTGAATATCTGAGTATCTATAATTTAAGTCTTATATATACTTCCTTTTTGTTTCTTTCATCATTTCCGAATTCAACTATTGTATTGTTTAAGGTAGATTAGATGATACTGCAGTAATAAATTAACCCTAATGCTAGTAAACATTAACAAATGATTCTTTGTCTAATACACTATACTCTCCAATGCAAGTTGGTGGGGAGCTCTGTTCCAAGGAGTTGCTTAGGGACCCAGTCTCTCATGATACTGCTATCTAAACACAGCATTTCCAGGGAAAAAAGAATGCAAGAATTTATAACCACATTCCTGTCTTTTAGTCTGCAAAGCAACACAGATTGCCTGTGTATACAGAACGGTAGCCCCGACCTAGATGCAAGGGAAATGAAGTCTTATAAACCCATGATGAAGAAAATCACTTGGGATTTGGAGAACCCAGTATTGTGTTGGCCACAACTTTACTCTTTCCAGATTCTTGTTTTTCAAAGTTAGGTTTATAGGATATTCACTTCATCAAATAGGTTTCCCCCACACACGCGCACACGTGTTTCTTACATGCACAGATGATTTGTGAAGCTCAATAAATTTGACATTATTTCCTAAACTTATTGGATTAAGGAGTCTGCTTTTTGGAGACCATCTGTCAGGACTAGTATTCTGTGGAACAATTTTAGAAAAGACTCTTGATCAAATAGGTTAAATAAATGTCAGAATTTGTCATAAAAAGAAGAAACTCACATTTGGTGGAGTCTTTAGCCTATAATAAATCTGTGGATGTATCCCTTTTGTTTGTGCTTGTCAGTAGAACTTAAATAGAATAACAATATATTATTTAGCTTATCATGAAGACAAATTTCTGACCACTTCAGACGTCAGAGCATAGCCAATGCCCTGAAATTAAGAGAAAAAAGCATTTCCTATAATTGACCTAAGTGATTCTTAACTAATTTTTGCAAAGATCATTCACTAAAGCAAGTTTACTTTATTTTAGTCAATTCCAACTTGGTCTTAGTCGGCAAAAATATTAACAATCTTGGTTTTAAGTACATAGCAAGTTACAGATACCAAATTAGAATGGGTTGCGGGTTTTCTTCTCCCCCTAGACACTTGTGTACTGGCACTGGTGTGGAACAAAAGCATATAGCCCAACTGTAAGGAAAAACCCAGAATGACTATTAAAAAATAAGCAAATGCACAGTAACAACTAACCATATTTGTTCATAGAAGAAAATATCTCTATTCCTCAATTATTTACATTGTCTAAACAAAGTTAAATTACCAGTAGCATACTCTGTTTTAAAAAGTCTGGCAAATGCATAAAAATTTGAAATGATTGTCAATCCAAGTACTGAAAGTAAAAAAAAAAAAATTATGTTTCATTCCTTAAAACAATAAGTTCAGAAAAGAGTGATTTTCAGAATATATCCTCCTCTCTGTATAAATTAGAAGACAATGGTATAATGCTGTTTTGAATTTATAGGATATAATGTGTCATATAGATTTTTATTTCTCATTTTCTCTATTAATAAGATAGTGAAATAATTAGGAAGTCGGGGCTTAGTATTGTAAGTAGTTGCTCTAAATTGCATGATACATATATATTTCATATTATTATATAGTACAAATAATATGTCATATAATTTAAATTTAATTCTTTGATCTTAAAATTACATACATATATATTTCTTGGCAGAAATATGTTTGCTTCTAGGGGAGAAGGGAAGAAAGGATATATACATTTTTCCTTCCCTGAATTTCAGGGAAATAATTTTTATATTGATTGAAATAACATAAATGATTGTCTGACTTGTATACAATCATAAATATATTTTTGTTAGCATTTTAAATAAGCAATTATGCACTTACATTAAGTACTATTACAATGGAATCTTAACTTGCTAAATTGTTACAATTTAGGATAATTCTTAGCTCATTTAGAAGAGCAGATTTAAAAGTATTACCCTATATCTTGTATAATAATTGAGCTTTTTTAACAATTTGTGTCACATTTTTCTTTATTTTTCATAGTTCCAGAAAAAGTATTAATATAAATACTGGTTACCCTCAGTTTGAGGCATTTTATTAGTGAAAAATTATAAAAGGACAACACATGTAATTAGGTATACTTTTCATCCTATGTTTGTTGGCGATGCATTTTGGATGATGGGAAATTCTAACCTTAAGCAGGTACTAACAGGAATATTTATGTGCTTATAACATCTGATGTTTGTACCTGCTGTAACTTTTCTGAAGTTCTCTTAAATGAAAGCAATGATGTATCGTACAAAGTATAGACCAACTGCAATGAAGTTGTTCATCATGAGTTACTAGTGAGCCTTTTGCAGATGTTGGTGTAAATTATGTCTAGATTTAGTTTATAATGTTTACTGTCACATTGAGTATAGCATGAGAAGTCACTTGAAAAGAGTGGAAAATGACTAGGCCCCATGATTAATTTTCTTGGAAATCTGTTAGCCTGAAAATACATTAGAAATACTATGCCTTAATCATTTTCTCTTCTTGTATATTCTGTATTCACTTAAAAACAAGATGTAAGCATGCACACTCTCTCTTTATTTTTATTTATTTCTTTTAAAAGCTATCTACCAGTTTAAGGGAATGAGGTAACTCCCAAGATCATAAAGCCTTGATAACAGAATCCATTAGAAATGTCTGATTAATCAGTAAATTGGAATGAAGCAATTACCAGTATACATATTACAAAAAATGGAAATGGGGTTTATAAATTATAGTGTTCAATCTCTTTGTTCACCTTGCTTTTTAATAGTGTTCAGTTTTCTGAGGTTAATTTTTGGAACTATTATTGGTTTTTGTTTCATTTTTAGTTAAAACAAAACAAAAAAGCATTATCGATTGTATTATATACTGCTTTATACCTAAACTGTTGTACTTTTTCTTATACCTTGTTTTACCAGTCTTCAGTAAGTTGGTACCACTTTTATTTATTTAAGCTTTCCATTTTGAGAGATTTACAGATTCATATGCAGTATATAATACATGGAGGTCCCTTGTACTTTTGCCCAGTTTGCTCTAGTGATAATATCCTGCAAAACTATAGTACAGTATCACAACCAGGAGATTGACATAGACACAGTCAGGATACAGAATAGTTCCATCACCACAAGAATAGCTCATGTTGCCTTTTGTATAGCTCCACCCACATCCCTACTATCTTCACTCCCTCCCTAACTCCTGCCAATCACTAATTTGTTCTCCATTTCAACAATTGATCATTTCAAGATTGTTATATAAATGGACTCATATAATATGTAATCTTTTAAGATTGCCTTTTTTTCACTCATCATAATTCCTGGAAATTTATCCAGGTTTTTTTTTTTGTTGTTAATAAATACTTTGTTTCTTTTTATTGCTGACTAGTATTCCATGGTATAGATTTACCATACCTTGTTTAACCACTCACTCATTGAAGGAGGGTCATCTGGGTTGTTTCCAGTTTGGGGCTTTTATTTTAAAAGTTGCTATAAACATTTATGTGTAAATTTTTGTATGAACATAAATTTTTATTACTCTTAGATAAATGCCCAAGGGTACAATTGCTAGATTATATGGCAGTTCTATGTTTAGTTTTGTAAGAACTCTCAAATGGTTTGCCAGAGTTGCTTTACCATTTTGGTCCCACCAGCAATGTATGAGTGATTCCATTTTTCAGTTTCTCTGCATTCTCAGCAGAATTTGATGTTGTCATTGCTTCTATCTTAGCCTTCTTATAGGTGTTTATTGATATTTTATCATGGTTTTAGTCTGCATTTCCCTGATGGCTAACCATGTTGAGCATCTTTTCATTTGCTTACTTGCTAGGTGTATATCATCTTTGGTGAAATGTATATCTCATTTTTCAATGAGATTGTTTATTTTTTAACTGTTGAGTTTTGAGAGTTGTTTATATATTTTAGATACTAGTCCTTTGTCAGATATATGGTTTTCTAATATATTCTTCCAGTCTGTAGCTTGTCTTTGCATCACAAAGCTTGTCTTAGCTTGTCTTTGCATCACAGGGTCTTTTTTAGAACAAATGTTTTAAAAGTTGATGAAGTTCAATTTATCAGTTTTTCACTTTATGCATTATACTATTTGTGTCAAGTAGAACTCTTTGCGTAGCACTAAATCCTGAAGGTTTTCTCTTATTTTTTGCTAAAATTTTATGTTTTTCCATTTGAGTTTATGATCCATGTTGAGTTAAATTTTGTATAAGATTTGAGACTTAAGTTGAAGTTCATTGTTTTGCATATGAATAACCACTTGCTCCAAGTGGTTGAAACCATTGTTTTTTAAACCATTTGTTGAAAAGGCTAACTTCCATTAAATTGCTTTTTCACCTTTGTGAACATCATTTGGGCTTATTTCTGTGGGACTGTTTCTAGGTTCTCCATTCTGTTACATTGGTCTGTGTGTCTATCCCTCCACACAGTGTTGATTATCGTAGCTATATAATGTCTTTAAGTTGGGTAGACTGATTCTTCCCCCTTTGTTCTTTTTCAAAATTATTTTAGGTATTCTAATTTCTTGGATTTCCATGTAAATTTTAGAATAATCTTGTCAATCTTTATGAAAAAACCTTGCTGGGATTAAACCTGAATATCAATTTGGGAAGGATTAACAACTTCACAATGTTGAGTTTTTCAATCAATGAACACAATATGTCTCTATTTATTTATACCTTACTTGATTTCTTTTATGAATATTTGATGGTTTTTTTACAGTATGTACATGTTTTGTTAGATTTCTACCTATTTTTGAACGATTGTAAATGATTTTTGAGTTATTTATAAATTTCAGTGTCCATCTGCCCATTGATAGTAAATAAAGTTACAATTTATTTTTGTTTGTATATCTTATATATGTGACCTTGCTGAACACATTTATTATTTTTAGGAGATTTTTTGTTTGTTTGTTTTCTTAGATTTCTTGGGATTTTCTATTGATAATCATGATATTTGCAAATAAGGACAGTTTTATTTCTGCATTTTTTAGATTTCTTGGGATTTTCTATTGATAATCATGATATTTGCAAATAAGGACAGTTTTATTTCTGCCTTTTTTAGATGTATATTTTTATTTCCTTTTCTGCACTTGATATGATCCTGTAATTTTTCTTCTTTAGCCTTTTAATATGGTAGATTAAACTAACCTTGCATATCTGAAATAAACTCTATTTGGTCATGCTGTATAATTAACTTTATGTATAGCTGAATTCTGTTTGCTAATAAATTGTTAAGGATTTTTGTTTCTGAAGTCATGAGGGATATTTATATATAGTTTTGTTGTTGTTGTTCTGTGCTTGATTGATGTTGGCATTAGGGTGGTACTAGCTTTAAAAAATGAATTTTTAAAATTCTTCTATTTTTTGGAAGCAATTGTGTTAAATTTTATTAATTCCCCTTTGAATGTTTGATAGAATCCTCCATCTGGGCTTAGAGATTTTCCTTTTAATTTCCTTAATTGTTATAAAATTATTCAAATTATCTGTTTTGTATTGGCTAAGGGTGGTAGTTTGTGTTTTTCAAGGAATTAATCAATTTCATCTAACTTGACAAATTTATATGTGTAGAGCTTTGTATAGTGTTCCTTTATGATTGTTTTGAAGGACATGTGGTGATATCCCTAGTTTTATTCCTGATGTTGGTAATTTATGTTGTCTCTCTTGTTTTCCTTGTCACTATTTAGTTTTGTGAATTTTATTGATCGTTTTGAAGAAGCAGCTCATTATTCCATTGATTTCTTATATTGTTTTCCATTTTTAATTTCATTGATATCTATCTGTTCTTATATTTATTATTTTTATTCTTCCTGTTTTTATTTTTTTAGGTTCTTAAGGTAGGGGCTTGAAGTATTGAACTTAGATTTTTCATCTTTACTGTTGTAAGCATATATTGCTGTACATTGAATACTTCCCTCTCAGCTTCTGCTTTAGCTTTGTCCCACATATATTGATATTTTGTATTTTTATTTTCATTCAGTTCAGTTTATTTTTAACTTTCCCTTGAGAAAGGGAAACCTCCTCTTTGAACTATGGACTGTTTAAAAGTATGTTGTTTAGTTTCTAAGTATTTGGAGATTTTCATGTTTTCTTTTTTATTTTTTTAATAAATTTATTTATTTATTTTTGGTTTTGTTGGGTCTTCATTGCTGTGCACAGGCTTTCTCTAGTTGTGGCAAGTGGGGGCTACTCTTTGTTGAGGTGCGTGGGCTTCTCATTGCAGTGGCTTCTCTTCCTTGCTGAGCATGGGCTCTAGGCGTGCGGGCTCAGTAGTTGTGGTTCTTGGGCTCTAGATTACAGGCTCAGGAGTTGTGGCACATGGACTTAGTTACTATGCCACATGTGGGATCTTCCCGGACCAGGGCTCGAACCCGTGTCCCCTGCATTGGCAGATGGATTCTTAACCACTGCGCCACCAGGGAAGTCCTCATGTTTTCTTTTTATTATTGATTTCTAGTTTGATTCCATTGAGGTCAGAGAACACACTCTGTATAATTTAAATTCTCCTAATTAGTTGAGACTTTTTTGTGGCCCAGAATGTGGTATATTTTGGTAAATGTTTCATAGACACTTGAAAAGAATGTGCATTCTGCTGTTGGGTGGAGTGTTCCATAAACATCAATTAGATCTTGTTGGTTAATGATATTGTTGACTTCTATATCCTTTCTGATTTTCCATCTAGCTATTCTGTCAGTTTTAAGAGAAGGGCATTAAAGTCTTCAACTATAACTACTGTATGGTTTTGCCTGTTTCTCCTTTCAGTTATATCAGTTTTTGTTTCGGTTATACAATAGTACTGGTATGTCTTCTTGGTTGATTGATCCATTTATTATTACATAATGTTCCTCTCTTTATCGCTGTGATATATATATATATATATATATATATATATATATATATATAGTCTAGTTGATCTACCATTAATACAGACACTTTGTTTTCTATGATTAAGGTCTGTATATCTTTTTCTATCATTATATTTGAAGAGAGTTTCTTATAGATAGTATATAGTTGAATCAGTCAAATTATTAATCTCTTTCTTCTGTTGAAGTGTTTAGACCATTTACATTTAATATGGTTACTAACATGTTAACCCTTTAGTCTGTCATTTTGTTTTTGTCTTCTCTTTCTTTTCTTTGCTTTTTCTGTTTTCTTTTTCCTGACTTCTTGTGTATTACTTGAACAACTTTAGAATTCCATTTTGATATGTCTACAGTGTTATGTTATTCTCTTATATAGCTTCTTTTGGTGGTAGTTCTAGGTATTACATTATATATGCATAGCTTATGACAGTCTTCTGTTGTCATTTTACCAGTTTGAGAGCAATGTAGAAATCTTACCTTCCTTTATGTCCCTTACTTATAGTATATTTACCGTATATATTTTCTCTGCATGCATTGAAAACCACATCTGACAGTTAAACTTTTTATTCCACTATCAAAAATAATTAAGAAAACTCAAGAGGAAAGGAATATCTATTGTATTTACCTATTTTATGGTTTACCTTGTTCTATCTTCTTTCTAGGTGTTTTAAGCTTTCTTTTTTTTATAATTTCCTTTTTGTTTAGAGAACTTCTTTGGTCATTTTTTTAGGGAGGGTCGTTTAATGAATAATTCTCATAGCTTTTCTTCATTCTGAGAAGTCTTGATTTTCCCTTCATTTTTCTTTTCTTTTCTTTTCTTTTTTAACATCTTTGTTGAAGTATAATTGCTTTACAATGGTGTGTTAGTTTCTGCTTTATAACAAAGTGAATCAGCTATACATATATATATATCCCCATATCTCCTCCCTCTTGCGTCTCCCTCCCACACTCTATCCCACCCCTCTAGCTGGTCACAAAGCAAAAAGCTGCTCTCCCAGTGCTATGCAGCTACTTCCCACTAGCTATCTATTTTACATTTGGTAGTGTATATATGTCCATGCCACTCTCTCACTTTGACCCAGCTTACCCTTCCCCCTCCCTGTGTCCTCAAGTCCATTCTCTATGTCTGCGTCTTTATTCCTGTCCTGCCCCTAGGTTCTTCAGAACCATTTTTTTTTTCTTTTTAGATTCCATATATATGTGTTAGCATATGGTATTTGTTTTTCTCTTTCTGACTTACCTCACTCTGTATGACAGACTCTAGGTCCATCCACCTCACTACAAATAACACAATTTCATTTCTTTTTATGGATGAGTAATATTCCATTGTATATATGTGCCACATCTTCTTTATCCATTCATCTATCGATGGACACTTAGGTTGCTTCCATATCTTGGCTATTGTAAGTAGAACTGCAATGAACATTGTGGTACATGACTCTTTTTGAGTTATGGTTTTCTCAGGGTATATGCCCAGTAGGGGGATTGCCAGGTTGTATGGTAATTTTATTTTTAGTTTTTTAAGGAACCTCCATACTGTTCTCTGTAGTAGCTGTATCAGTTTATATTCCCACCAACAGTGCAAGAGGGTTCCCTTTTCTCCACACCCTCTCCAGCATTTATTGTTTGTAGATTTTTTAATGATGGCCATTCTGACTGGTGTGAGGTGATACCTCATAGTAGATTAGATTTGCATTTCTCTAATGATTAGTGATGTTGAGCATCCTTTCAAGTGTTTCTTGGCAATCTGTATATCTTCTTTGGAGAAATGTCTATTTAGATCTTCTGCACATTGTTAGATTGGGTTGTTTGTATTCTTGATATTGAGCTGCATGAGCTGCTTGTAAATTTTGGGGATTAATCCTTTGTCAATTCCTTCATTTGCAAATATTTTCTCCCATTCTGAGGGTTGTCTTTTCGTCTTGTTTATGTTTTCCTTTGCTGTGCAAAAGCATTTAAGTTTCATTAGGTCCCATTTGTTTCTTTTGTTTTTATTTCCATTTCTCTAAGAGGTGGGTCAAAAAGGGTCTTGCTGTGATTTATGTCATAGAGTGTTCTGCCTATGTTTTCCTCTAAGAGTTTGATAGTGTCTGGCCTTACATTTAGGTCATTAGTCCATTTTGAGTTTATTTTTGTGTATGGTGTTAGGGGGTGTTCTAATTTCATTCTTTTACATGTAGCTGTCCAGTTTTCCTAGCACCACTTATTGAAGAGGCTGTCTTTTCTCCACTGTATATTCATGCCTCCTTTATCAAAGATAAGGTGACCATATGTGTGTGGGTTTATCTCTGGGCTCTCTATCCTGTTCCATTGATCTATATTTCTGTTTTTGTGCCAGTACCGTACTGTCTTGATTACTGTAGCTTTGTAGTATAGTCTGAAGTCAGGGAGCCTGATTCCTCCAGCTCCATTTTTCTTTCTCAAGATTGCTTTGGCTATTCGTGGTCTTTTGTGTTCCCATACAAATGGTGAAATTTTTTGTTCTAGTTCTGTGAAAAATGCCATTGGTAGTTTGATAGGGATTGCATTGAATCTGTAGATTGCTTTGGGTAGTAGAGTCATTTTCACAATGTTGATTCTTCCAACCCAAGAACATGGTATATCTCTCCATCTGTTTGTATCGTCTTTAATATCTTTCATGAGTGTCTTATAGTTTTCTGCATACAGGTCTTTTGTCTCCTTAGGTAGGTAGGTTTATTCCTAGGTATTTTATTCTGTTTGTTGCAAAGGTAACTGGGAGTGTTTCCTTAATTTCTTTTTCCGATTTTTCATCATTAGTGTTTAGGAATGCAAGAGATATCTGTGCATTAATTTTGTAGCCTGCTACTTTACCAAATTCATTGAGTAGCTCTAGTAGTTTTCTGGTAGCATGTTTAGGATTCTCTATGTAGAGTATCGTGCCATCTGCAAACAGTGACAGCTTTACTTCTTCTTTTCTGATTTGGATTCATTTTATTTCTACTTCTTCTCTGATTGCTGGGTCTTAAACTTCCCAAACTATGTTGAATAATGGTGGTGAGAGTGGTCAACCTTGTCTTGATCATAGAGGAAATGGTTTCAGTTTTTCACCATTGAGAATGATGTTGGCTGTGGGTTTGTCATATGTGGCCTTTATTATGTTGAGGTAAGTTCCCTCTATGCTTACTTTCTAGAGGGTTTTTATCATAAATTCGTGTTGAATCTTTTCAAAAGCTTATTGGGCATCTATGGAGATGATCATATAGTTTTTCACCCTTAGTTTGTTAACATGGTGAGTAACATTGATTGATTTGCATATATTGAAGAATCTTTGCATTCCTTGGAGGAGCCTCACTTGATCAGGATTTATGATCATTTTTATGTGCTGTTGGAATCTGTTTGCTAGTATTTTGTTGAGGATTTTTGCATCTATGTTCATCAGTGATATTGGCCTGTAGTTTTCTTTCTTTGTAACATTTTTGTCTGCTTTTGGTGTCAGGGTGATGGTGGCCTCGTAGAATGGGTTTGAGAGTGTTCCTCCCTCTGCTATATTTTGGAAGATTTTGAGAAAGATAGGTGTTAGCTCTTCTCTAAATGTTTGGTAGAATTCACCTGTGAAGGCATCTGGTCCTGGGCTTTCGTTTGTTGGAAGATTTTTACTCACAGTTTCAATTTCAGTGCTTGTGATTGGTCTGTTCATATTTTCTGTTTCTTCCTGGTTCAGTCTCGGAACGTTGTGCTTTTCTAAGAATTGGTCCATTTCTTCCAGGTTGTCCATTTTATTGGCATGTAGTTGCTTGTAGGAATCTCTCATGATCCTTTGTATTTCTGCAGTGTCAGTTGTTACTTCTCCTTTTTCATCTCTAATTCTATTGATTTGAGTCTTCTCCCTTCTTTTCTTGATGAGTCTGGGTAATGGTTTATCAATTTTATCTTCTCAAAGAACAAGCTTTTAGTTTTATTGATCTTTGCCATTGTTTCCTCAATTTCTTTTTCATTTATTTCTGATCTGATCTTTATGATTTCTTTCCTTCTGCTAACTTTGGGTTCTTTTTGTTCTTCTTTCTCTAATTGCTTTAGGTGTAAAGTTAGGTTGTTTATTTGAGATGTTTCTTGTTTCTTGAGGTCGGATTATATTGCTCTAAACTTCCCTCTTACAATTGCTTTTGCTGCGTCCCATAGGTTTTGGGTCATCGTGTTTTCATTGTCATTTGTTTCTAGGTATTTTTTGATTTCCTCTTTTATTTTTTCAGTGATCTCTTGGTTATTTAGTATTGTAATGTTTAGCTTCCATGTGTTTGTATTTTTTACCGACTTTTTCCTGTAATTGATATCTAATCTCATAGTGTTGTGGTTAGAAAAGACACTTGATACGATTTCAATTTTCTTCAATATACTGAGGCATGATTTGTGACCCAAGATATGATCTATCCTGGAGAATGTTCCATGAGCACTTGAGGAGGAAGTGTGTCCTATTCTTTTTGGTGGAATGTCCTATAAATATCAATTAAGTCCATCTTGTTTAATGTATCATTTAAAGCTTGTGTTTCCTTCATTATTTTCATGTTTGATGATCTGTCCATTGGTGAAAGTGGAGTGTTAAAGTCCCATTACTGTGATTGTGTTACTGTCGATTTTCCCTTTTATGGCTGTTAAAATTTGTCTTATGTATTGAGGTGCTCCTATGTTGGGTTCATAAATGTTTACAATTGTTATATCTTTTTCTTGGATCGATCCCTTGATCATTATGTAGTGTCCTTCTTTGTCTCTTGTAACAGTCTTTATTTTATAGTCTATTTTATCTGATATGAGTATTGCTACTCCAGCTTTGTTTTGATTTCCATTTTCATGGAATATCTTTTTCCATCCCCTCACTTTCAGTCTGTATGTGTCCCTAGGTCTGAATTGGGTCTCTTGTAGACAGCATATATACAGGTCTTGTTTTTGTATCCATTTAGCCAGTCTATGTATTTGGGTTGGAGCATTTAATACATTTACATTTAAGGTAGTTATCGATATGTATGCTTCTATTACCATTTTCTTAATTATTTTGTGTTTGTTATTGTAGGTCTTTGCCTTCTCTTGTGTTTCCTGCCTAGAGATGTTCCTTTAGCATTTGTTGTAGAGCTGGTTTGGTTGTGCTGAAATCTCTTAGCTTTTCCTTGTGTGTAAAGGTTTTAATTTCTCCTTCAAGTCTGAATGATATCCTTGCTGGGTAGAGTAATCTTGGTTGTAGGTTTCCCCCTGTCATCACTTTAAATATGTCCTGGCACTCCCTTCTGGCTTGCAGAGTTTCTGCTGAAATATCAGCTGTTATCCTTGTGGGGATTCCCTTGTATGTTACTTGTTGTTTTCCCTTACTGCTTTTAATGTTTTTTCTTTGTATTCAATTTTTGAAAGTTTGATTAATATGTGTCTTGGCGTCTTTCTCCTTAGATTTATCCTATATGGGACTCTCTGCGCTTCTTGGACTTGATTATTGATTGACTATTTCGTTTCCTATATTAGGGAATTTTTCAACTGTAATCTCTTCAAATATTTTCTCAGTCCCTTTCTTTTTCTCTTCTTCTTCTGGGACCCGTATAATTCGAATGTTGATGTGTTTAATGTTGTCCCAGTGGTCTCTGAGACTGTCCTCAATTCTTTTCATTCTTTTTTTTTTTCTTTTTGCGGTATGCGGGCCTCTCACTGTTGTGGCCTCTCCCGTTGCGGAGCACAGGCTCCGGATGCGCAGGCCCAGCGGCCATGGCTCACGGGCCCAGTCGCTCCGCGGCATATGGGATCCTCCCAGACCGGGGCACGAACCCGTATCCCCTGCATCCGCAGGCGGACTCTCAACCACTGCGCCACCAGGGAGGCCCATTCTTTTTTCTTTATTCTGATCTGTGGTAGTTATTTCCACTGATTTATCTTCCGGGTCACTTATCCGTTCTTCTGCCTCAGTTATTCTGCTATTGATTCCTTCTAGAGAATTTTTAATTTCATTTATTATGTTGTTCATCAGTGTTTGTTTGCTCTTTAGTTCTTCTATGTCCTTGTTAAACATTTCTTGTATTTTCTCCATTCTATTTCCAAGATTTTGGATCATCTTTACTGTCATTATTTTGATTTCTTTTTCAGGTAGACTGCCTATTTCCTCTTCATTTGTTAGGTCTGGTGGGTTTTTGCCTTGCTCCTTCTTCTGCTCTGTGTTTCTCTGTCTTCTCATTTTACTCAACTTACTGTGTTTGGGGTCTCCTTTTCTCAGGGTGCAATTTCGTAATTCCTGTTGTTTTTGGTGTCTGCCCTCAGTGGGTAAGGTTGGTTTAGTACATTGTGTAAGCTTCCTGGTGTAGCGGACTAGTGCCTGTGTTTTCATGGATTAGGCTGGTCTTGTCTTTGTACTGGGCAGGACTGCATCTGGTGGTGTGTTTTGGGGTGCCTGTGACCTTATTATGATTTTAGGCAGCGTCTCTGCTAATGGGTGGGTTTGTGTTCCCGTCTTGTTAGCTGTTTGTTATAGGGTGTCTATCACTGGAGTTTGCTGGTCGTTGAGTGGAGCTGGGTGTTAGCTCTGAGATGGTGATCTCTGTGAGAACGTTTGCTGTTTCATGTTACATGGAGCTGGGAGGTGTCTGGTGGACCAATGTCCTGAACTTGGCTCTCCCGCCTCAGAGGCACAAGCCTGATGCCTGGCCGGAGCACCAAGACCCTGTCATCCACACGGTTCAGAAGAAAAGGGAGTAAAAAAGAAAGAAAGAAAAAAGTAAAATAAAATAAAGTTATTAAAATAAAAATTAAAAATAAAAGAATTGAAAAGTAATTTAAAAAGAAAGAAAGAATGGAAAAAAAATGGACAGACAGAACCCTAGAACAAATGGTAAAAGCAAAGCTATACAGACAAAATTACACAAAGAAGTAAACACATACACACTCAAAAAAAGAAAAATGAAAAAAATATATATATCTATATATAAAAAGAAAAGAAGTGAGCAACCAAATCAATAAACAAATCTACCAATGATAATTAGCTCTTAATACTAAACTAAGATAAACATAAATCCAGAAGCAAATTAGATGCAGAAACCAAACCCCAAGTCTACAGTTGCTCCCAAAGTTCACTGCCTCAATTTTGGGATGATTCATTGTCTATTCAGGTATTCCAGAGATGCAGCGTACATCAAGTTGATTGTGGAGACTTAATCTACTGCTCCTGAGGCTGCAGGCAGAAATTTCCCTTTCTCTTCTTTGTTTGCACAGCTCCTGTGGTTCTGCTTTGGATTTGGCCTCGCCTCTGCCTGTAGGCCACCTGAGAGCGTCCGTTGTTTGTTCAGACAGGACGGTGTTAAAGTAGCAGCTGATTAGGGGGCTCTGGCTCACTCAGATGGGGTGGCGGGGGGCGGAGGGAGGGGTATGGAATGCAGGCTGAGCCTGCGGTGGCAAAGGCCAGCGTGACCTTGCAACAGCCTGAGGCGTGCCATGTGTTCTCCCGGGGAAGCTGTCCCTAGATCATGGGACCCTGGCTGTGGCAGTCTGCACAGGGTCCCGGGAGGGGTGGTGTGGATAGTGATCTGTGCTTGAACACTGGCTTCTTGGTGGCTCTAGCAGCAGCCTTAGCATTTCATGCCCATCTCGGTGTCTGTGCTGATAGCTGCGGCTTCTGCCGTTTCAGCGGTGCTCTAAATCCCCTCTTCTAGCATACCCTGAAACAATGAATGGTCTCTTGCCTCTTAGGCAGGTCCAGAGTTTTTCCCGGACTCCCTCCCGTCTAGCTGTGGCGCACTAGCCCCCTTCAGGCTGTGATCACACAGCCAACCCCAGTCCTCTCCCTGGGATCTGAACTTCAAAGCCCGAGCCTCAGCTCCCAGCCCCCACCCGCCCTGGCGGGTGAGCAGACAAGCCTCTCGGGTTGGTGACTGCTGGTCGGCAGTGATCCTCTGTGTGGGAATCTCTCCGCTTTGCCCTCTGCGCCCCTGTTGCTGGGCTCTCCTCCATTGCTCCAAAGCTTCCCCCCTGCCCACCCCCCATCTTCCCCAGTGAAGGGGCTTCCTAGTTTGTGGAAACTTTTCCTCTTTCACAGCTCCCTCCCAGTGGTGCAGGTCCTGTCCCTATTCCTTTGTCTCTGTTTTTTCTTTTTTTCTTTTGCCCTACTCAGGTACGTGGGGAGTTTCTTGACTTTTGGGAAGTCTGAGGTCTTCTGCCAGCATTCAGTAGGTGTTCTGTAGGATTTGTTCCACATATAGATGTATTTCTGATGTATTTGTTGGGAGGAAGGTGATCTCCACATCTTACTCCTCCACCATCTTGAAGGTCTCCTCTTCCCTTCATTCTTTAAGGAAGGATATTTTCACTGGTTATAGGATCCTGGGTAAATAGTTCTTTTCTTTAAGCACTTGAACATTGTTTTTCTACTTCCTTCTTATCTCCATGGTTTCTGATTAGAAATTTGCTGTACTTCAAAATAATTTTCCCTTATAGATAAGTTGTTATTTCTCTCTCACTACTTTCATTGTTTTTCTTTGTATTTAGTTTTCAGAAAGTTGACTACGATGTATCTTGGTTTGGATTTCTTTGGATTTATCCTGTTTGGAGTTTGCTCATTTTCTTGAATCTTTGGGTGTATGTCTTAAATTATTTTTCCTTCCAGTTTTATTGAGATATAACTGACATATAGCACTGTATAAGTTTAGGGTGCATAGCATAATGATTTGGCATACATACATCATGAAATGATGGCCACAAGAAGTTTAGTTTAGTGAACATCCATAATCTCATATAGATACAAAATTAAAGAAATAGAAAAAAATTTTTCCTTGTAATGATAGTTCTTAGGATTTACTCTCTTCACAATTTTCATATATAACATACAGTAGTGTTATTATATTTATCATATTGTACATTACATCTCTAGTACTTATTTATCTTATAACTGGAAGTTTGTATCTTTTGACCACCTTCATCAATTCTCCCTCCCTCCCCCACCTATGGTAACCACCTACCTGAATCTTTTCTATGAGTTGTTTGTTTATTTTTGAAGTATAGTTGACCTACAACAGTATATTAGTTCCTGGTTCACAACATAGTGATTCAGTATTTCTATACAATGCGAAATGATCAATATGGTAAGTCTAGTTACCATCTGTCACCATTCAAAGATATTTTATAATTATTAACTATATTCTCCACACTATATGTTTCATACCCATATGTATTTTGACAAATATGGGCCATTTTCAGTCATTACTTTTTGAGAAATTTTTTGTAGTCCTGCCATCTTTCTCCTCTCCTCTGTGACTTCAATGAAATGAATGTTAGATCTCTGGTTATGGCCCCATGGATCCTTGAGGCTCTTTTGTTGTTGTTGTTGTTATTTTCAGTCTATTTTCTTTCTGTTGTTCAGATTGAATTATTTTGATTGTGATGTCCAATCTGTAGTGTCCAATTAAATTCAGTGATTCTTATGTCCCCTCCATTCTCTTGTTGAGCCCATTCAGTGAGTTTGCAATTTTGATTATTATATTTTTCACTACTGAAATTTACATTTGGCTCTTCTTTATGTCTTTGCTTTCTTTGCTGAGTCTTTCTATTCGTCTTACTTTTTCATTTGTTTCAAGCATGTTCATAGTTTTTATCAAAACATTTTTTTGTGATGGCTGCTTTAAAATCTTTGCTACTCCTGTCATCACTGTGTTCACATTTATTGGTTGTCTCTTTTTCCTTTTTTCATCCAGTTTGGAAACTTCTTGATTTTTGGTATGATTAGTGATTCTAACTGAAACCTGGACATTTTGGGTATTATGTTATGAAAGTCTTGGAAATGAGTGCAACACACCATTACTGCTGGTACATATAGAAATCTAGTTCCCTACTCTCCTCTATTGATGTCCAAGAAAGGGAAGGTGGAGTGCAGGAGGGAGGACTGTTCCTTCCTATTTCTTGAATATGAAAGTCCAGATTCCCCCCTTACTCAGCCTTTTCTGATACTACCTCAGGAAGGTATTGGGGTGATTCTTTATAGCCTCTTAAGGTTGGAAGTCTAGGTTCCCCACTTGGCCTTCATTGGTGCCAGTGGGATTGGGGGCCACAGTTTTTCTGTGGTGTTTGATTGGAGAACAACTATAAATTTTTCTGTCTTGCTAGGCTGTTCTTTTCCTGGTGATTTGGCTGGAGAGAGGAGGCTTTTGTTGCATCTTTTTTGTCTACTCCCCTTGATATTGCCAGCTTGTTGGCTTCTTCAGCAACAAGTCTGGGATATATAAGGCAAATGAAAATCCAGAAACACACCACCTTCTTTCCCTTTAGATCTGGAGGTCCCTAGCTGTTCTTCCTTCATTTATCCCTCTGTTAGAGTCCTCTTATATTCATTTTATATATAATGTCCAGGGGTTTTAGTTGTACATAGTGGGAGTCATAGAGAAAAGTACATCTACTTCACCTTTTTTGGAAGTAAAAGTCCATTTGTTTTTAAACTGGAATATTAAACTAATTCTGTATTTGATAATTCAGATATGCTGTAAAATTAAATATTTTTGGCCAAAATGTTAAATTTTATTTATTTATTTTTCTTTTATTTATTTATTTTTAACAATTAAAAAATTATTTATTTATTTTTGACTGTGTTGAGTTTTCGTTGCTGCGTGCGGGCTTTCTCTAGTTGCGGCGAGCGGGGGCTACTCTTCGTTGTAATGCCCGGGCTTCTCCTTGCGGTGGCTTCTCCTGTTGCAGAGTGTGGGCTTTAGGTGCAAGGGCTTCAGTAGTTGTGGCGTGTGGGCTCAGTAGTTGTGGTGCACTGGTTTAATTGCTCCGTGGCATGTGAGATCTTCCCAGACCAGGGCTCAAACCCGTGTCCCCTGCATTGGCAGGCGGATTCTTAACCACTGTGCCACCAAAGAAGTCCCTATTTATTTTTACTTAAAAATAGTTTTTGGCTGTGCCGTGAGGTTTGTGGGATCTTAGTTCCCCGACCAGGGATTGAACCTGCACCCTTGCAGTGAAAGTGCAAAGTCCTAACCATTAGACTGCTGGGGAATTCCTTAAAATGTTAAATTTTAAATCGTCAATTTCAAAAATATGGCAGTCACCAAAGAGAAGCATTTATTCTTGATTTCTTGCCTATTTTTAGTTAGATAGTGGTACCACATGGAAAACTGATTCCCTCTTAAGAAATTTATATTTTCTGTCAATCTCATTAAATAAATTTGAATAGAGAAATTACACTGAAGGCCATACCTTATTGTTATTTTTTGTTAGTAAAAGAAGGGATCTTTCAGCATACCAATTAAAGTCAATCTGTGAGAAAAGAATCAGAATTATTTAAGTTCATGCTAAGCTGTATAAATTTTATATACTTTTCTTTGTTTATCTTGTAGATTAATAGAATTTAGTGCTTGGATAAAACTTTCTTGCTTTTATTTTATGATCTTATTCTTACATAACTACTAAGAAGCCTTAAAAAACAAAGTGAGTGACTATGATATGAAATACATTAGAAATACAAGATGAAAAGATTGAGTACTTTCCCCTAAAGAATTCAGGGAAGAGGCTTTTAACTTTAAATTACATATAGAAGCATTAAACTTCTTAATTTGAAATAATACAAAATATTTTACCTCAGTATATAGAGTAAATGTGAAAGGACTTAGAATGGTAGAAATGTGTAGAATTAATTTAATGAAGAAATCTCCAGAATTGAGTTTAGTCTTTGTGGGTGACATATTTAAGTTAATGACATGAATTAAATTAATTGAACATTGCATCTGAATTCTATCTGTGACTTTTAAGTTGAAATAAATTTAAACATATACTGTGATAAAATCAGAGAGGGGATAGTATATCCATCAAGAGTTTAACTAGGTGCCAGATATTTCTTTTGTCTAGAAAGAAAAGGGGACTTGGCATTACTAAAATACACTCATATGCACACATACAAACACAGACACGCACACACACACACATACACAACGTGGAATCTTGATAAGTAAAGATTAACTTCTAAAAATAAGTCTAGCTTATGATGGTATGCTGAAAAAATAGTTATTTGCCATTCTTTTAACCCTTTTTTAAGTGGACATCTTTAATAAACAATATCTTCTCTATAGTTTAAAGGGCACTTACTTTAAATGATATTTCTATATGTTGGTTTAGGTCTCATTTATAGAAATGAATGGAACTATACAAATTAAAAGATGTCAAGAGAATGTGGTCCAGTGGTTCATAAAAGAAGAAAAAGAAATGGCTGGTGTATATTTAAAAAGTCACTGTGAAGCAGAGGAGGGAATCAAGCATTTTCAAAATAAAGCTAATTAAAGTGTAAATTGGAACAATATTTCTGATGAACATTTTGTCAGTATTCATCAGAGCCATGCAAACTCTTTTTCCCAGTAAACCACTTTATGGAATCTGTTAAAAGGAAATAGAGAAGCACAGAAAATTTTAAACAAAAGAGTATGCATCAAAATATCTGTATCAGGGCTTCCCCGGTGGCGCAGTGGTTGAGAGTCCGCCTGCCGATGCAGGGGACATGGGTTCGTACCCTGGTGCGGGAAGATCCCACATGCCGCAGAGCGGCTGGGCCCGTGAGCCATGGCTGCTGAGCCTGCGCGTCCGGAGCCTGTGCTCCACAACGGGAGAGGCCACAACAGTGAGAGGCCCGCGTACTGCAAAAAAAAAAATCTATATCAATTTTCTGTTATGTGCTTTCTTTGTTTATTCTTAATTTTCTCGTAATTCTGCTCTTATTTATTTTTTACATTGAATAAATGAAAGTGTTCCATTCCTAATTAGTAAAGAAATCCAATAAATATTATTTTTAAAAGCATATATTAAAATTGTAATATTTAACCCATTTAAACCCTATATAGTAGCCAGTCAAGTCTTAAATATTCTTCTTATTATCTTTGTTACTTCCTCAGGCAGAAAATCTTTTTAATTCTTCCTTGTATCTGTGACAGGAATGTTTTAAGTGGTAGAAAACAGAAACGGTAATAAAAAGACAACTAATATGTTGAGTCTCTGTGTGCTTAAAACGCAAGGCCACCTGGTGTGGGAATCCAGAGGTCTTGGTTTAGATTCCAGCTCTGTTACTGACCTTGGGCAAGTCTGTTAATCCCTCTGGGAGGCAGTTATTTTTATTAGTTGAAGCATATGATGTTGCCATTTTTCTTGGTCAAAACACTTCCTTACTGGGAATTTCTGGTTCACCCTAATATAATGAATAATAAATTTTTTTTCCCTAGCACCAGTGATCTATGAGTTTATTGTAGAGTTAATGAAGATTTATCTAAAAAAAAATAAGTGGTTTCTTCTTAGGCAAAGTCTCCTTTTAAGAGGCAAAAGAGGCTTTCTGTCCATTTAAGAACCTTCTCATATTAACTAGTGAAATGTTTAGCTCAAGTAACCTATAATTTATCCTTTCATGTAAGAAATATTTTCCTGGTTCACATTCCCGTGTTATGTTGAAGTACATAAATAAAAATCTGGGGGGCAAGTAGGTTAAAAAAAAGTTAATTGTTACACATTCAATTAATCTTAAAGACAACAAATTCCACCAACAAATCTAAGACAGTTTAAGAATAAATTAGAAAATTAAGTATTGAAGATTTTTGTAAATGTCATAAAAAGTCTGAAAAAAAAATCAGACTCTAGGCACTAAAGTATTTCATGTTTAATGAAATGAGGAAAAAGAAGAGAAAATGCAGATTTAGAAAAATATTTACTTAAAATGATGCAAATTATAAGGATTTAAAGTTTTTTTAAAATAGTTCATTCATTACAATTTCTATGAAGTGACATAATTTTACATGATTTTGTTTTAGGGGTAGGAAAAATGAATTTATTGATGCAGTGTGAATGCCCTAATAGAAATAATAATAGACAGAGTTGTTGCAGGGAAAATGTGGAATCCAGTTGTGGTACACCTAAAGTATGGTGAGAGAACAGGGCAGAAACATTTATTGTCACTCAAGTAAGACTCCTACTTCCTTGGAAAAAACTGTAAAATAGTCCAGCTGTTGGTGCCACAGTGGTTTATAGAAGAGACTGAGACCCTTCACCCACACCCTCTGCCCTGGCCTTGGTGCTGATTCTGCTGGAAGTAAACAACCAGCCATGTTCCATCATCTCAAGGTGGAAAAGTCATTGGCAATATATCAGAAGCAGCAGGAATTTGGAGTCTTAAGGCATATCATATCCTAGTGGAGACAAATCAAGAGGGATGACAAGAATTTCTTTGAATTTCTACCAGGTATTTCTTATACATGAAGCTAAGTTACTAAAAACATTGTGGGGATATTTCTAAAGTCTTTTTCTCCTACTACCTTGAGACTGCCTGCTGTGAAGTACTGGGTTGACATGTTGAAAGTCTCCAGTCTTTGAGAAGTACTTCCAATGAACAAAGAGAGCAGTGAGTCACCCTTCGTAAGACTGATGTGGGCAATGAATATTTGGTCCAAAAAGAGCAGAGTCTCCAGAAGAAAATGATGATGGGGTCAGTAGAGAGGAGCTCATGCAGGAATTCAGAAAAGGGCATGGAGCCAGTTCCTTGCTGCATAGCCATGCAGGGCCCTTGAGCCACAGAGAACCCCTCTGAAGCCAAAACTCTGAAGGTGAATGGCAACACCTTTTCATGCTGCTCCTTGGGCTTATTAAGTGTGAGTTCCAGAGACTCATGCGCTCTGGGATTACCTGCACTGTCAATTAAATCCTACAGGGCCCACAGTCACAAATCTGTAGGCAAAAAAATACTCTGCATTTTCAAGGATTTGATCCCACTGACTCATGGGTACAGAAGGAAGTAGTTGATTTTAGAAGGCAGGAACACTTGTGGCTGATATTGGCATCTTTTATTGTAGCAACTCTCCAGGTTCCTAGGAATTCTCTCAATTTAGTATTTCTTTTTTCCAAAACATTTGGGATATAATCTGGAGAATCAAGCTGTGTTTCAATACTTTCACTAATAATGTTAAAAAGAACTCCACCTGATTAATTTAATCCTCTCTACCTTCTCTTCTCCTGCTCTTTCTTCTCCCCTTCCAAACACTCTTCTGACTCCTGGAAATGAGTTTCAAGATAATATAAACTGAATGAGGCTTCTCATAAGTATTTGAATTGAAAACTCTAATGTCTAAAGAAATACTGATGGGGTTCTTAATAAAGAGACAATTTCCAATCCATTTTGTTATTTAAGTGTTCCTGAACAAATGCAATAAAACCAATCCAAGTCCTGAGCAAGAACTTTTAACAGGAAGTTGGTTACTTTAAACATGTGTGAATGTGGTTTTTGCCTCCTGCTTGGGCAGGTATCCAGTCATAAATGGATTTCCCAAATGGACTCCTTTGCACCCCACTTACCAGATGGAGAGTGCTTGAGTAGCTGAAGCTGGAATTTCCAAAATTTGGTTCTCAAAATTTACTTTAAGATTGTTCATCATAAGAATTATCAGACTATCCATCACTGGAGGACAAAGGTTACATAGATTTGGCAGTTGTACAATTGCCAATTATTTTAATGGAAAAAGCGGCATGGAATTTTCCATTTTTCTGTTACGACAGATCGCTACAGAGTACAATTTTAAACAGGTTGAAACTTGTAGTCTTTTCTCTATGAGTAATCTCAAAAGCTGTATAACATAAAAATTGTTCATGAATTATTTGTCATTTCTGCTTTAAACTGATATAATATCTACGTTTAAAACTTACTACTCCTCTTCTGAAAGTATGTGTATGTATTTATATAATATGTATATATATATATATCTCAATAGTACATATTTGCCCTTTTTTGGCATAAAATGTGTCTTTTGTCACATTTACTTATAAACTCATATCATGTGACAAAGTTCACAAGAACTTAAAAATACTGATTTCTCAGCAATGATACTTTAAAAACAAATGAAGAAACAGACAGACAGGCATGCACATTGTACAGAGGCTGTAGGGTATTTTCATATGAATTACCTTCCAGTCACTACCTGTGTGTCCTTGTTTTAACCTGGAATTCTGATGATAATTAGCTTTCAGATTTTATTTATAACTCCTTCCATCTTATCAGGAAAGGACAAAGTTAATCATATTTTAGAAGAAATTCTTGCAAACCAAAAATAAAACACATTAGACTATATTTGGATTAGCTATTTCTAAAAATAAGTTTAAAAATTTCATTAAAAGATATGGCCTAATGTTCAATGAATATAGGGTATGAGGGTAAATCCAGTGCTTTCATAACCTTTATTTCAGATTGGTGAGGTGAGGATAGGAGAAAGGAAAAGGCACATTAGTTAACTATTAGTGTATCAAAGTCATTCTGAAGTGTTAAACATGGCAGTTTGAGCTTAGACATCTTTGGAGCAGCAATCACTGCCTGATAAAGGAATCAGTATAAACTGATTCTCTTTTTCTGAGACTTTCAGAACTACATCCTACTGGGTTTGTACACAGAAATACCTGGACAACAAAGCAGTGCATTCATAACAGGGGCAGCTACTGCTTGTTGCCTACCCACTGCATGTGCCTCTTTCACCCTACATGTCAGAACCCCACTTTGGTTTGAGGCACTAACGTGCCCACTAAATAACTACACTTTTCCACTTCTCTTACTAAAAAGTGACATACTTAGGTCAGTCATTTCAAAATATAAGTCATTGGTAACACAGGAAAGCTTTTAAGTGAGGGCAGACACAGCTGTACGTACTTTTTCTCCTTTTCCTTCCTTCCCTCCCCTTCCTGCTACCTGGAATAGAGATGTAATGCCCAGAGACACAAGTTGCCCTTTTGAGACTATGAGGATGAAAGCCACGCACTGAGATGGGTGATGTCTGGAGTATTCATTCCAGACTTCTTGTAGTTGTTGCCTCATCCTAGACTACTTAAATTTGGACTTTCTGTTATGTAAACCCCTATGTGCTGAAAGCAGTGGTTGTTTGTTTTTTTTCCTTTTTAATGTGCAATTGAACACAATTTTCAATTGTTATAATAACATAAAGGAGCATATGTGGAGATTAATGACACTTTGCCCTTGTCAGTAGCAGTCTGCTGCAATATGATAAAATCAGCTTCCTCTAGATAGATGATAATCCTGGACACTTCAGCTGCTTTAGAAATTACAGTAGAAAAGAAAGGCTTTAGAACGATGGTATTATCCCTCTCTATATCATGAAATTCCTATATTTAGAGGCTTAGGCTTTTCCAATATATGAAGAATATGCTTATAAAATCTGTCTTTACTTAACAGTGCCTTATGTGGGTAATATGTCTCTGCACACACTTTACTTTTGCATTTTGAATGTTTTTCCCATATACAGGGATCATCATGGGTTTTAAGTAAGATATTAGTTTGGGGATAAAGCTATTTTATGACTATGGTTTGCTTTATCAAACAGTGAATATGTTAAATGTATAAATGCTGCCTGTGGATAAGTTAAACCATAATGTCATGAGACTTACTAGGGTTATCATCGTCTGAATTTAAATATTCATTACTATGTGCTTTTTTTCTGTATAACCTGTAACTCCATTTGGGTGGGGTTGGATGGTGATAATTTGTTTTGATTAGTCAAATAAAATTTGTAAAGTTGAAAATTTATACTGATGTAACTGGCTTTCTCTAAAATAGGTTGTTGTTGATTTAGATTACATAGCCCTATCTTATGTCCTATACACATGAATCTAGTAACAAATTTCCAATTAGCTGGCAAAATGCAGCAGCACAGTAAATCCTCGTCTTTTACGTTCATGTGTGCTCTGTGTTTCTTGTATTCATCTTGTAAATACTTTAACTCACATGGTTTATGAGCAGCACAGGCCCACTGGTGTAATCATACATCTGTAGGCCAGATTATCCCCTGGGCTTCTGTTGAGTTCTCTGTATCCATCTGCAGGACTGTTTACAACCATATGCTTTAGTATGATGTGAGGGCAGAAGGCCTGGCTGAGACCACCAGAAGAGAGATGGCAAGTCATCTTGGGCAACTTAAATTTTTCAGTTAGATGCAGTCACATGCTGGAGAGTATGCTAGGTTGATGAGGCTCTGTTTTTTTCTCAGGGTGGAGCATAGGAAATAATAGCTTGGAAGGGCTTCCCCACTGAGGATTTCTCTATAGTTTCTTTTGTCATTCTTCGTAGTTAAATGTACTAGCATCGGGATGTTACTGGGAGTAGGGAATTTAAATTTGAGAAGAGGAGGTTATCAGTTTTATGCTACTGAAGGCTGTTGAGTTTCTGTTTTCTTGCAATGTTAAAGGCACCGGAGTTTTGCCTTATGGTGTTTGAGTTAGAGCAGGAGGAAATTAACCTGAACTAAAACTGTCAGGTGAATATCAAGACAGTGCAGCTTTTATTTTATCTGTATAATGAGAAACATTCACTAACAGTGAGTGAATAACCTCCTAAGTTGGAATTTTTGTGTCATGACTGAGTAATATTTAATCCTTAACGGCCTATCAGGACTTCAAGTCCTTTTATCGGGGTTTTTTTCCCAGCTTGACATGCTGGGCTTCTGGCATGACAGAGCTACTGATTCTCTATTCATTATACTGCCTTCTCCATGTACATATTTGGACTAGTGCATCAGTAAGGTTTTTACTAGCCCAAAAGAAAATTTCAAAAAGAGCTAGTCCATGAAGGGTTAAAAGATTCTCATGAGAGAATGGCCCAAACTGGGTAAACACATGTTTTATTCTAGCTGGGCTTATTATTTAAACTATTTTTTCATTAACTTGATCCAACTTAGTGTTAGTTTTTCAGCTGTTAAAGAGAATAATTTATGCCTGCCTCCAAAGAGATGGTATTAGAAGCAAGGTATGCATGACTGGCAAAACACTTTGTGTTCTCAGAAAGCTTCTTTTTTTTTTCACTTAGGGCAGAGAATGACAATTTTTTTTTTAATTTGACGTATAGTTGGTTTACAATGTTGTGTTAACTGCTGCTGTACAGAAAAATGATTTATATATATATATATATATATATACATTTTTAATATTCTTTTCCATTATGGTTTATCATAGGATATTTTTTTAAAGATCTTTATTGGAGTATAATTGCTTTACAATGGTGTGTTAGTTTCTGCTTTATAACAAAGTGAATCAACTATACATATACATATATCCCCATATCTCCTCCCTCTTGCGTCTCCCTCCCACCCTCCCTATCCCACCCCTCTAGGTGGTCACAAAGCACTGACCTGATCTCCCTGTGCTATGTGGCTGCTTCCCACTAGCTATCTATTTTACATTTGGTAGTGTATATATGTCCATGCCACTCTCTCACTTTGACCCAGCTTACCCTTCCCCCTCCCTGTGTCCTCAAGTCCATTCTCTATGTCTGCGTCTTTATTCCTGTCCTGCCCCTAGGTTCTTCAGAACCATTTTTTTTTTCTTTTTAGATTCCATATATATGTGTTAGCATATGGTATTTGTTTTTCTCTTTCTGACTTACCTCACTCTGTATGACAGACTCTAGGTCCATCCACCTCACTACAAATAACACAATTTCATTTCTTTTTATGGATGAGTAATATTCCATTGTATACATGTGCCACATCTTCTTTATCTATTCATCTATCGATGGACACTTAGGTTGCTTCCATATCTTGGCTATTGTAAGTAGAACTGCAATGAACATTGTGGTACATGACTCTTTTTGAGTTATGGTTTTCTCAAGGTATATGCCCAGTAGGGGGATTGCCAGGTTGTATGGTAATTTTATTTTTAGTTTTTTAAGGAACCTCCATACTGTTCTCTGTAGTAGCTGTATCAGCTTATATTCCCACCAACAGTGCAAGAGGGTTCCCTTTTCTCCACACCCTCTTCAGCATTTATTGTTTATTCATTTTTTGTTGATGGCCATTCAGAAATCTTCTTAAATACTAAACAGTAACATTCAGTGTGTTCCATAGGAGCTTGTTAATGTATGTTAGAATATAGTTCATAATGGAAACATGAGAAGTGGATAGGTCTTGACAGTTGAAAGGGCTCTTCAGTTGAAATTGCTAAAATGAAAAATTACTCTCTGGCATGTTATCATTGTGCAACAGAGCCTGCCATCTTTGAGGGATTATTTTGCACTTCCTATCATTTGTAGAAAAGGATCATGCCACATGAAATGCCATCTGTACCCACATATTGGGTGTTAGACGTGGTATGATGCTACTATTTTTTAAACTTTCAGAAGCAGCTTTATACATGGCAGATGAAGAAGGAGGTAGGATGCATTGGGTGATGATGAGGGGGAGTTTGAAAATCACTTAATTAGATGAGTGAATTCAACTTAGCAGTGTCCCCAAATTGGAATGCCTAGAGGATTCTTGTTTATCCCACACTCTGGAATTTAGATAGAGAGTCAGTAGATAATTACTGAGTCACATACATCCCTGATACAAGATGGACAAGGAATCAGGAGAGCCAGCTTCCAGTCCTGGTTCTGCCACATAGAAGCCATGTGCCTTTAGTTATCTCATCTGTGAAGTGTATGGGTTGGCTTTCTCTACTTGTTTGGAGACGCTAATATCATGTGGATCAGAGTGCAGGATGATGTTACTTGATATGATTTTCAGCTTTACAGTCTCAGAAACCTGATTTAATGGCATTCTGAATGTGAGTCTGTCTTTTAGCATCCCACATGCAAGCTTCCAGAAATTAATGAAAACAAGCAGAATGCTGGCATGTTAATGTATAATAAGAAATAGCACTACCGAAGGGGCCATCATCTTTTGGCTAGCTGATTTCTCCCTAAAGTCAAACTACTTGGGAGACCAGAATATAATTAAAAGCCTGTACAGGTAGCACAAAATCAGTTTAGGTTGAATAGCATCAATGTAAGGTAACTTAATTCACGCAAATGCGATTTTATTTGTCCCTAGGACCAGAGAGAACTCATCCTTGGGCAAAAACATCCCTTCCCTTGCACCAGGACTCTGAGAATGTTCGTCTTCTACATTTTTCTCCAATTCCACTGCTGACTCTCCTTTGACTGATATGTTATTATTGACTTTAGTTGCATTATAACCAGGTTTCCATGTCAGGGAGCCACTTCTGACTCTTCAAAACGACTTCCCTTGTTTCTCACTGACCTATTATGTGGTGTGAACCTTAAATTATAATTTAATGTTCAGAGGGAAACCTTATCTCTCTTATTTCTAAGTTCTTGGTGGGATTTCGCACTGTAGCCCCTCCCCTACCATCTCTGCCTATGTTAGCTTAATTCAGTATTTAGAGAACTCAGACCTAGTGCAACTTTCCACTCAATGTATTTATTTGGGTAGTTCTTGGCAATTTGACTTTCAGTTTTTCCTCTCATCCTATAGAAAATAATTAAATTCCTTTGAAACAGTAACTAGGCCACAGAGGAGAAATAGATTATCTTTTTGACATAGTTTAGTGTCAACAAGGCACAGACACACACACAGAAACCAAGGAAACTGCTCTAGGTTGTGTCATTTCCATCAATTTGGATTATCTTAGAAAAGTAAGGAAACTTGCCCCTTCTGGAGGTCTTCCAAGAAAATGAACAACTGATGTTTTTAAAAGCTTTGGTGAAAGAGACATCTGTTTGAAGCCCTGCACCCCACAATTAAATTATTTAGTTTTAGTCATCACAGTTATTTGGTAATGCTCTATTACTGTGGTTAAGGAACTCTGAGAAGAAAGATTAACACCTTTGGAGTTTCAAAAACTTTCCCCGCTACAGTTATGCTGAGTGTCAGCACTACCCTATATCCAGTTTTTTTTTTAATTTGACAACACTTTCCATTTCTCTGCAGCTTTGCGAGCATCAGGGATGTGAAAGTTCTAAGGGATCAAATCCATGGAAGATCACAATTGTCTGGCTGTGGTTCTGCAATTAGCTAAAAAAGTTAGCAACCATGAGAATGAGGTGAAAAACTTGCCATCAGGCTGGGGTACCTCTGGTAGAACTTGGTATATGGAAATCCTTTCTTCTAGGATGCCTGCTTTTGGCCATTCTTCCCAGACATTTGGAAGGGATGGATGAACTTCAACTTGCAGGAGGTTGGTTTCTGGCAGCAGAGAAACATCTTAGGAAGATGCTGAGGTCATATTTCCTACAAGCATTCTCTAAACAGTCAGTTTAAGGCTTAAATCAGATCAAATCATTCTGCTTGTATCCTTTCAATGACTTCATGATGAACATAAAATACAAACCTCTCATGATGATGATCTCTTGTTGTCTGCCTTTCAACCTTTTCTCAGATCTTACTCTCCTTTGCTTCTTATGCTGTAGCCACACCGATCCATTCTAGTTCTCAAATGGTTCAAATTCTTGAGGCTCAAGCCCTTCACGCATGTTTCCTTTGCCTGGAGTTCTGTCCCTCCTGCTCTAAAGAGCAGGTAAACCTGATTCCTTCTCATCCTCAGACACTGACTGCCCCTGCCCTCCTCATCCCAATATTCTCTAAAATATCACTGTGTTCGCCTTTTTCATAGAACTTACCTCAGTTTGGACTTAACATATTTGTGTTTTTACTTAATTCACAGTGAGACTTAAAAGGTTAGAGATAACATGCGTTTCATTCATCATTATGTGTCCAGCGTTTAGCACCATGTCTGGCGTATACTAGGTATTCAATAAGTATTTTATAAATGAATGATGAATGGATGAACCTAAGATGCCATTTTCAGCCTAATGATTTATTGATTCTCTATGCCACTATGTCAAGTGGCATTTAGAATGCTTGGACAGTCAGTACATTCAAGAGTTTAATTCAGTTTTGTATGAGATTGAAGACGTTTTTCAAATTTGTGATAAAAGACTATTAGTGCATTTTCTTTAACTATCAAAGATGTATATATGGAGTGTATCTACTGTTCTAAAATATCCTCTAAGGACTCCTTGATATTCATATGTTAACCTTCTCCTTGTTTTAAGTAGATAACATGCTAAATTGAGTGCATTTCTAAAATAAAGGCACTCAACTGTCTTGTGTAAATCAATGAAGAAGTAATATGTGATTGTTAATGCTCATTATATAATACAGATGATGACCTGGATGGCAAGAACTTTGTATAACATAACTGAACATGGCATCTTTCTATGGAAATTTCTTGGAATAAACAGCATCAGGAATACCCTTCCCTACGGTTTTCTTTTTTTTTTTTTAATCTTTATCCACCTACTCCAAAAAACTAGGTTAATAGTATATTGTACCAGTCTTTGACACAACGTACACACATGTACATATTAATTTATACAATAAATACCATGTATTCTCACAATCAATTTTTAACAATATGTTATAGAAAGTTCACCCATGGAATGAGAAACTGTGCGATGTGTGGACTGTGTGTATGTAAAGATCCCACATCCATTGCCTTTATAGCATTTATGTGTTCTGAGATTACTTCAGTTTTATTCAGTTGGAAGGTATTTCTATACAAATTATGTTGATATAATTTCTTACTTTGAGGATCTCTTGTTCAAGAGAGCCTGACCTAAAATATTTTTTAAACTTCAATTGTTGTTTTTCTCCTTACTGTGGATTTTCTGGTGGGTGATTTTCTCTCTTCTGTTAAGTCGCTCTTATTAGTGTAGTTGCTTCCCTGTATTGACCCGCTACAGTTCAAGTCTGAGAATTTTTATGTTAGAAGAAGAAAAGATCCCTTGACATTGTCTCTCAGGGGGGAAGTACATACACACATTGGCAGGTAAAGGGAATTTACATTGCACTTTAAAACCATCCTATCACAATATTAGTGTCTACAGAATATTAATTCTGCTGAGCAAAGTATGGCCTGCACGGATGCTTTTCCTTGTACATTTTCTTATTTCAAAATGTAGTCATTTCAGCGCCAATCAAAGAGGTAAAATGGTAATCAGCAGAATATATTGAAATACTATTTGGTATATCACCATGGATTGGTGATATTCCATGCATATTAGACATTTCAAAGGCAGGAATGCTTTGCATCATAGACTGATGCTAATTCTGCCATGGCAAGGGAAGCTGGTGGCTTCAGGACCTGCTGCTTTATTTCCTATTTTAGAAATTTCCATATGGCTCATATGGTACCTAGCAGCAGGCTTTGCCAGGCAGGACCACTGACTGGCAGGTGACATTTTGAACATCCTGTTGGGACTGTATCATAACCAAGAACGATTTCTGTTGTTAGCAAATTCTGTGAGAAATCCTTCTGAGGTGAATACAACCCAAAGAGAAAGCTTCCTTGGGATTTCCCTGAGTCAGAGTAAAATACTGGTGGAAAGTTATCTTTAGCAATGGATACTTTTACACTACCATGCTCGAAAAGTCTGGAGGAAAACCATTACGGCAGAGAACATACCAAGGCTGATTTTCTTGACTTGAATCCTTTTGGGTAGCCTACTTTTTCTCATCTTAAAATGTTAATTTTGATGTTTATTTTATTAGAGTTACACAAGCAATAACATGAATTCATTTCATTGCCCTTTAAGAGAAATTAAAACATTACAATTGAAGCAGAAACCTGCTCTGACAGCTACCGGTGTGGTTCTCCCCCTTCCTTCTCTCTCTCTGCCCACTCCCCACTCCCGCAAACCCTCAAAAACTCAAGACTTAAGACTCTTAAGGCTTTCGTGTATATTCTTTCAGACACTTAAAAAAACTTTTCACATGCGTAACTGGGTTCCCATGAAAATATATGATTTTCTTGTTTTATATTTAAAATATAAATGGAGAGAAAAACTCTTTTCTATGGTGAAAAAAATATATCCTGGGAAATGTCCAGGATTTTAAAACAAGTAGCAATTTCATATTTTGGCTTTCTTTTCAAAAGTAGCTAAATTTTTGAGAGATTGTTCTCATTTTAGAGAAGTACTCCAGAATACTCATGGCTAATACTTCGTAGGTAATAGAAGAGTGTTCCTAGGTGGACTTGGCTTTGTATCTTTCTCAGTCATTCTTTACTCCATTTCCAAAGAGAAGGGACGGCATGAGGTCTTGGCTGAGCTCTCTTCTGAGAACCAGAAGACTGTATTCCAGTGTCTTATCTGCCACTGCTCTCTGTGTGGCCTTCTAGGTATTACCTCTATGAGATCTACAAAGACTCACTTAACTCTAAAATTTTGAGATTCTCTGTGATACATCAGTTTGCTTGCAAGTGGACTAGAGTAACCTAGCTGGAGAAAAAGTTGTGTGTCCATACAGTGAAGGATGGGTAGCCCTATTGAGCTACAGAATCTGGAGTCAAATTGCCTGAGTTTGAATCTTTCTTGTTTGTTCTTGGGTGTGTGTGGCCCAGTGTTATTAAAAAGCTTAGTTGTCTTTTCTGATATTAACTACAGCAAAAGTTAATTATGATTGTTTTATTTATGAACTTAAATCTCTTAGGAAACTATTTGTATCTCTCACCTAAACTATCTCTTGTACCAACAGTGAAATAACAGCTGTTTTTTTGTTGTTGTTGTCTCATTATTTTAAAAACTGTGCCAGCTATTTCCTTTAAGGAAAAAAGTTGGATACAGTGAAATAAGAGTATATGCTGATTGAGAGAGGAATACCAGGGCAAATTTCTCTGAGGAACTGACATGGGAGCTGTTTTAGGGATGGGCTGGCTGGGGCAAGACTTTCTAAGAAGAGGACAGGATGCATGTAAAAACTTTGAGATAGGAAGAGCTCTGCATAGTTGAAGACCTAGAAAAAAAAGGCACCTGCAGCAACATGGTGGTATTGGGAAAGAATTGTACACAGTGAAGCTGGAGAGGATGTATAGGACCCTATGAGAGCAGGAGCTACATCTGGTATTGCTCACTATTGTGTCTCCAGACTCCATTTTTCCAAATGAATGAGTGAATGAACAAACATGTATGAGTGAGGTGACCAAAAACAAAAGGAGCTGCCAGCAGGTAAAAAAAAAAAAAACGTGAGAGCTTAATGTCACAGAAGACAAAAGCAGAACACTTTTAAAGAAGGAAGGGATGTTTGGTTGCTGCTGAGAAGTGAAGTAAGGCGAGAATGAAAGTACCCAATGGTTTTAGTAGCACTGTGGTCCCTAGTACCCATAGCAGGAACAATTCCATTGGGCAGTGGAGTTGGCAGTCAGATTGGAGTAGGTTGTTAGGAATAGTAGTGGAGAACATAGATACAGGATGTAATTACAACTCATTTTTAGAGGTTGAAGGGAGTCTTTTAAGATTGAAGATATGGGATACACGAGGCTTTGAATATTAAAGGGTATAATCCAGTGAAAAAAGAACACAGATGTAAGAGGGAGGTGACATGTTAGGGGATTTGGTATGCCGAGGAATTGCTGAAAAATATTACATTTTTATTCTTATTGTTTTTAACACTTGATTATCTCATTTTCAGCTTTCCTTGTCTATGCTGAAGGTACCTGATCTTTTTAGTTTGCTCTTCTATAGATAAGTCCCTAAACTAATCCTTCCTGTTGTTCTTCTCTGAATCTTTTCTAGATACTGTCAATCCTGAACATTATTATTAAAAAGCATTACAGGTATGGAAACACCATAAACTTAGGAAAGAATAGAATCAAAATTTTGTACTTTCATATGAGGATAGTTGAACTGTGCTGAATGGGCTCGGCCAATGCCAGCGGAAGCTCTGCAGTTAATATGGCCCTCCAGAGATGTCTGATTGGAGGCAAGAGTCTTTGTACCTCCGTACCAACCAGACTTTGGGTAGGTGATACCCATGAGGGAGGTTAACTTTGGGTGAGACAACTCCCTTGGGCTCAGGATGACTCCTAGATAGGACTCAGCTGTAATCTGTCAGCAGGCAACACTCCTGGCATCTGAGGGTATGAGGCCTCTGTTCTGAAGGGAGAATGCAGGCAGCATCCAAAAATAAATTTATAACATTTTTAATGAGGTGAAGGAGGAAAAAAAATGCAGTAAATAAAAAATGAGCTTAAGGACAGAGGAAACAGAAAGAATAGGTTCTCAAAATAAGTCTTCATTTTCTCTCTTCAAAGTATGTTAAGGCCTTATCTAAAATGTGTCTTAACTGAGATTATTCACTTTTATTAGAATAATCATAAAGAACATGCCTTTAGTACTACAGGTACCCTATAGATTTCTGGAATTATTGCTGTTGTTATTGCCATTTAGCTCTACTGAAATATATGCACTTTGTTTCTAATATATATACACCAGCCCAGAATCACAGGCAGTCTGCCTATCTTTATGGGACTCATTTTTTGTGGTAAAACTTTGAACCTGTTATCTACCTTTGGACTTAATTCAGAGTCATAGAGTTTAAATCCCAGGCTATCTTATTCTAAGTTACCTTCAGAGGGTGACTAAAATGATTTTAAGTTTTTCATTTATTTGTTTCTATCTTATACAGGTAGAATTCATAGTTTGAGCATTTCAAGAAAATAATACTTCATTACATTTATATATGGTTTCAATCTAATTATTAGTTCTAGGTCGGTGTCATAAAATTATATGAAACTTTTTTTAGGTGTAATTGCCTCTACAAGTGGTAATTTCAATGGAATCAGTTACAGCATATAGTATTAAGTGTGTTATTTAATAGTCAATATTATTATTAATGTGCTTTTACTAATGGGGTAAATGCTATTTTGAATTGCATTTATGAACTTGGCCATAGCACAAACAAGTACAATAAATCCATTTGTATTCTCAAATATTGTAGTTAAACACCATTTAGTATTGATGTCAGTGAACACAGATTTTTCTCCTTATACTGTTTAATTTCATTTAACTTTAACTTGTGGCAACATTTATTGAACACAAAACTCAATAATCAGTGTTTTATGATTTAATATTTATTTTCAATTGAAATCTGTTTTTTTCTGAGGGCTTCATAATTTACTGCATTTATTACTCCCTACAGTCAGTGCTTTATCACTCTTCAATTTATAGGCATTCTTAATTTAACATGACATATATTTTCTAGCAGAAATCACCCTTAGTCAACATTTCAGAGTGAGTGTGCATTATTTATGTATTCAGTTATTGATTTTTTTAAACCCAGCTTCTACCATAAAAGATTTGAGTTAATATCAAAAATACTTTATCTCATAAAAGTGAAATAAAGAAGAAATAGATAATTATAAGCAAAGGAAAATTTAAAGAAGTGATCACTGAAAACTAGGGCAAAGAATATTAATATGTAGACCATAAGGGTGAAAGTGGTTCCTTGAAGCTAAGTTTCTAACTTGGCTCCAAATTGGCGAAGTTTTCCAGTCACAGTAGAAAGAGATAACGGCTCAGTTATGGAGCATTCGTTGTTAGGGAAAGTGATAGCTTCATTTTCAATTTACAGATGACGAAACTGAGACACATATTAATGTAACCTGCCCAGTGTTAGTTACCGAACCAGTTTGAATGGGGATTTCAGCACAGTTAAGCTGACTTGTGTTCTGAACTCTCTCCTCTATGAAATAGTTTTCAATATACACACCATAAAAATCCTTACAGAAAGCACAGTACCAGAATCCAGAGATTGTTGTTACTGAGTTACTGTTCTGAAAAAGGATCTTAGCGTATTTAAGGATAATTGTGTATCTTTGTTTATACTTTTTGTTTAATAAATATATAACATGTCTAACGTACAAGCTAGAAAATGAAACGAGGGTGAACAAATTTTGATGCTTCAGAAGATCCATATCACATTTTGTTTTCACTGATATCTAAACCATGAGGGTGAACATTTGAAATGGCTGATATTTAACCATTTTTGACCTACAAAATGGCAATTCCATATGGTTCAGCCTAGTATTTAAAGTGATATCTTAAAAATAAAATAATACAGAAATGTCCCATTTGTTAGTAGGATCATGTAGAGATTTCCTATAATAGGTCCTCTAATTCTGCTTCTCAAGTCTATAAGTCTTATTTGGTGTTATAGTCTACAGAAAGCAACTTTTCATGATAAGTCACTCTTTCTGATGAGACTTAGTTTCCTAATCTCTGATGCAGAATTACTGAAATAAGGAAATACATATATTTGGCATTTTTATGTATACTGCAAAGTGATATGTAAATGCGAGCCCTCTTATTATATGTTTAAATATACTAAATCAGGTTGACTTTGAATTTACCAAGCTGTCCTCTCTTTGCAAGCTTAATCATTCAAGCTACCCTACATGGCCCTATTATAGCTCATTTCTGCCAGTTCTTCCATACCCAGACTTAAATGTAATAAATTAATGCAAATTGTACTTTTACCATTGTTTTCTTTTTCCTTCTCCCCTCCTTTTAATTTACGTTCTCTTGTTACATTTTAAGAATCTTTATAAGCCATCTTAAATTTTTTCTGAAACATGGTTCATTATAGATAAATACATTTACTAAGGGGATGTTCCACTTCAAACTGTTCAGTTCCATGGGCCACTGTGAATATGCAACCGTGGCCTAATTTAAGAACATATGATTTCCCTTTAGCATTGACATCAATATAGCATTTTTTTAGTAACCACTGGGTACAAAATTCTGCTATGTATCATGAGGGACTTGTCTTGCCAAATCTGTACCCGTAACTATTGTAGACAAAATGGATGCACACGAAGCAGTTACAGAACATGTCAGTGTTTATGTCATTAGTGCACTTTGAAAAATAAGCCTTGACAGGGACTCACTGTGCAGTTCAAATGGTCAAGTTGGTGCAATAGATGTTGAGCATAACATTTATTTTTTTAATGAGGCAATGGATGAAGTATTATGTAATGATAAGCTTTGCTCCCTGTTTGAAGAATTTCAAGTGTTTAAAAAGAAGCAACAGCATTTTTGGACAAGCGTTTCCCCATGCAATAGCAACAGATTAAGCTAGATCTGAAGAGCAATCTGATGTAATTCATTCTTGTCAGGAAAAGGGGCTGGGGGACAGTCAGGTCCACAATTCCAGATCTAGTCTTTTTGTTCTGAGGGAGAAGGTCATTCATGGCATGAGCTGCGAAGAAAGTATAGTATATCTCCCAGAGACGTTCTGTGCCTGGATAATAAAGGTCTCATCTTGTGATCACCTTCTTGTCATTAATGTGAGCATGGCAAACTGTTCCCCTTTCACACACCAGGTCCCACCCAGACCCACCCTTCCCAATGGGAACACAGATGAGGCCACCTCAATCCCTTGTTATTTCTAAATCCATTTATACACCTACTTTCAGATCTGTATATCTTCCAAAAGCATTTATGTTATTTAATTATAATTATATACCACTTATTTCCCTTTTTGACTTTCAGAATACATTTCTGTGCCTTATATATTTTCTCCTGAGGGAACAAGTTCAGGAAGTATCATGAATTATTGCCCTACTTCACTTATTCATCTTACAGTGTACTTACTGAGCTCCACTGTGTGTCAAGCCTTGGGTTGGCCCCATCTTTGGGAATAGAGCCACTGCAACTTGTACCACCTCCGCCATCTACCAGAGATTGGTATTCGGAAAATAATATAATCTGTAAGGTCAACAGTTGGTTAAATCACATTCTTAAAAATTTGGAACAATCTGATCATAGTAACATCAAAATCAAGTAACAGATGAAATAATATATGGTAACTGTTTTCCAAGAAGTTTATAGACTATATATCTAAGTTTTCAATGACATCATTATAGCAGAACCATCATAACTCTTCCAGATGAGCCTTTGAAGAGAATCAATGATGTGTTATCTCATTAGACAGTATCAGAATAATTTCCTTATACTGAGCCACTACTCAGAGAGCATTCTTCTCTGGATTACGTTGCTGTATAGGCAGACTTTAGAGCCCAAGGGTCATGGGAAGTAGAGTTTGATGATATAGTAATCTTCAAAGTAAAAATAGTAAGTGAATCAAAAACTCCTGGTTATATGAAATGAAGCCACTGTCACACAGTGAGTTAATGGTTGAAGTGGATTTACCTACTGCTAAAGCATTGACTTTCCTGATCAATTTGTGTTTCTGTAACTCTGTATAGTTTTTCACCTTGATAGATGACGTCTCCCTATTTAAGTTAGTACCCAAGTAGAAGATACAGTAAATCAGCTCCCTTGCCCAAAGCTCCTAATTTCAGGGTGGTGAGTCAAGCCTGTTGGATCTCACAGCCACAGCTCCTTCTCTTTGGGTCTTGGGTCTTGGCCTTTGTCCAAAATTCCATGCTGGACTTTGTGATTTAAACAAGGTCAGGCTACCAGAAGTTCAAATTAACATTGAGACATAGCTGTTGCTACACTTCTAAATCTCCATGCCACTGTGGCTGCTTCTGAATGGAGGGTTGGAGGGCAGTGTGAACAGCAGTGAAGAATTGTTATCTTTAGGACAAATAGAAGCTGGGATTAGTTAAAGGAAATTGCTAGAAGGACAGGGTAAACAACAGTGGAGATAGTACATTATTGTGATTAGGAATAGGAGCTCAAGAGTCAAAGTAAGCTGTGCCTCATATAGCTCTGTGCCTTAGGTAAGCTGGTTAGCCTTTCTGAGCCTCCATTTCATCAATTATCTTTAAACAGAAACAGTGCCAACCTAAGGGGTTTGAAGTTCATAAAGCCCAATACTTAGTAAGCAATCAATCAATGCTAGTAATGAATACCAATTTGAAAATAGTGATACCTGTTTTAGTAAGAAAATGAAGACAGAGTAGTTGTCACTTAGGACATTTAGTCAATATGCATTATAACCAGCAGAAAAACTATATATAGATCTATCTATCTATAGTTTAATCTGTAAAAAATACAAGGTGAGTCTCCTAGAAGTCCTAATTAAACTGCCTTAATTAAGCTGCTATGGAGGTTTTTCTTTGTATTTCATGGAATATCTCCAGCTGTGTTCCAATAGAGCAGCAAACCTTCTCTGTAAAGGGCCAGATAATTACTGTTTCGGGCTTTGAGGGCTGAGAGTCAAAATCAAGGATATAATATAAATACTTTTCCACAAAGTTTTATTCACGAAATTCAAAATATAATCATAATAATTGAGTACAAATATTTGTAATACAAGTCTACTGCTAAGTCTAATTGAATTCTTTTTGAGGGAGAATAATATTTTCCTTAACCGTTGTTCAAAGTAATTGTTCCCTATCAAAAAATTGATTGCTAGTGTTCATCTATAAAATCTGTTCTTAGCTTATGGGCTGTACACAGACAGCTGGCAGACTGGATTTGGCTCATGGGCTGTGCTTTGCTGACCTTGGTCTTAAAGGATTAAGGAAGCAAAGAGCCTTGAGAGACTCTGATCAAATTAACATGTTAGCAAATAACAGTTGGAGTAGCCTCTGGCTAATTTTGAGTCATGAGGTGAGAAGTATAGCTAAAATAGTGTCTGAACATATTTAGATGTAGAGTGCAGATGGAAACAAAGCTTGGGACTATGCCATGGGTCCCTGGTCTCTGGAAGAAGGCTCTAGAATCTGAAATTGAGCTTCCTTTCTCCCTTCACATTTGCCTGAACTTTCTGCTCAGAGAGTAGACAGGGTTGACAGATACCTTATTATGTGCATGTTCCGATATGTTGGGGCCATTTTAGCAGAAGGGAGAAAGAGCACGTTAACTGCAGTGCTGAGGGATGCGCATTTCACTTCCTCTCCTAGAAGAACAAGGTAGTCTGGAAATGGAAACAGACAAGAATGGAAATTACCTTTCCCCTTTCTATGTGCCCAATGTGGAAACAACATGAAGAAGTGAAAGAAAATCAGCAGATAGTCCACAGAACCCTTTTTTAAATGACAAAAAAATATCCGGATTAAGTTACCTAGTATTATTTTAAATAAAAGTCAGACAGAAAAAATGGGTACAAACCATGATAGTGACGGGATGTCCGGCTCCTCCTGCCTGGCGATGATGAGCTTCTCGTACACCTGGGAATGGTAGAGAGAATGCTGCTGCTGTGGGAAATTCTAGAATTTAGGTATAATGGAGAGATGAGGTGGAACAGGAAATCCAAATGTGACACCAATAGGAAAAAAAATATTTTGAGCTTTTGGCACTTTACACTATGGAGAACCAAAAGGATAAGAACAGAGAGCAGTGGTTGAGGAGACCCACTGGAGGGTGGTAGAGTTGATGTTGTCCTAAAACAGCTTTCATCTGAGTGCAGTTGAATGGTGATTGCTATACTACACAGTATTTTGTAGGAATCAAGATACTGACCATCTGTGTCAACGTTTCCATGTTCTGGGGGTAGGGTAGAGGAAGGAGCTTTGTGTGGCAGGGAACCCACAGAAAAGGAGAAAATGGGAAAACTAGTGCCTCAGAGGAAGCATGAAGAGTCCTTAAATCAGTTAGAAATTCAGGCTCTGAAAGCATCTGAGTTTCCAGCTGAGTCTTAGAGATCCAGTACAGAATGGGGAGGACAAGGCCCTCGGTTTTAAGAATACAAAGAGGATATGGTAGAAACACCACGTCCAGAGGTGATTTATATAGAGTTCATTCGGAGCAGGAGGTGGGACCAAGTTCTTTCCTCAGAAGTGTGAGTGGCAAGAAAGTCTTGGAGGAGGGCTGAGGCAGCCACCTGGAGACTGTTGGCTGACAGGTCTTCTTCCCTCTGACCTCCCCCTGCTGGATGATGATAGGCCTACTCATGAGGAGGACAGGAATCTGAATAGTATGGAATTCCCAAATATCCTGAACAGTTTTGATGTTTTTCAGAGACCCTTGGGGCCTTGTGAAAAGAGATAAGGTTGACACTGAGACTGATTTACCTGGATGATAATATAGCTTAAATAGAAAATCATATCTTTTACAGTTTTGCTAAACAAGCATTTTTTATTACATATCTAAATGTTCTCTCCTCCCTGATATAGAAACTTAATCTCAATCCAGCAGACATTACTTCTCTTTTTAAAACTTATTTTATTGAAGTATAGTTGATTTACAATGTTGTGTTAATATCTACTGTACAGCAAAGTGATTCAGTTATACATCTATATACATTCTTTTTCATAATGGTTTATCATGGGATATGAATATAGTTCCCTGTGCTATACAGTAGGACCTTGTTCTTTATCCATTCTTTATATAATAGTTTGCATCTGCTAATCCCAAGCTTCCGATCCATCTCTCCCCCACTCCCCCTCCCACTTGGCAACCACTCATCTGTTCTCTATGTCTGTGAGTCTGTTTCTGTTTCATAGATAAGTTCATTTGTGTCACATTTTAGGTTCCACATATCAGTGATATCATATGATATTTGCAGCAGACATTGCTTCTTAATGTATATTAGAGTAGTGCATTCCATTGATGAAGAACAAACCAATCACTGTAATTGTTTTTCTCATTACAGTGTTTATTGAGAGCCTACTAAGTGCCAGATGCTGTGCAAAGATTATAAAGATGAATTTGATGTTACTTTTGGAGAAAATAGCTTTAATAATTATGTTAATGATGACATTATGGTCACTCCTAATGAAAAGATAATAAAATTGCTGCAAAAACACAGAGGAGGTGTTAACTTACTTTTGAAATTTCTGACACTGTTTGCTTTTAACAAGGACTTACTGACAACCCAAATCATCTCTCAGGTTATATATGCATTGAAATAATGTATAGTAAGGCTTTTTGTTAAATGCTGTCTTATTTAAAAAAAAATACCTGTCTCTAAGACAAAAATCTAATTTTTTCTCTGTAAAACAGCAAGCACAGTAAATAACCTTCTGGATTATATAAAAAAAAAACTGTGATATTTATCCATTTCAATTAAGTGCAAAAATTCCTGCTGGGAGTTCACTATCACCAAGTACATCAGCTTTCATGGTTTGGGAACTGCTCCTGTTCAAATCAGCTTGATGAGGGGTGAAATAAGAATGTTGAATTATTAAACGTCCCCTTGAAAATGACAAGGGAGGAAAGGATAAACTTTAAGAGTGAAAAAGAATCTCAGGATTCAAGAACAGGGTATTTTTTAAACACTTTGTATTGGTTTGCACTAAAATAGAATAATTGTCAAAGGATCTAGTTTCCATGGTGATACATATTTTAAGAGCATATAAGTAGATAAAGTCACTCAATTATAATACCAGAAAATATTGAACACAATGTCACAGGCTTCCTTTTTTTTAAATATTAACCTTTTTAATTGAATAAAAATAATACAAAATTGAGTTTTGTATGCTGGAATTAAATGAGAAGAAAAGAATATATTATATATTATGACTATGAATATATTATACAATATTTGTTTCAATTTTTCAGAAGCTTACATTTCTTATAATATGTATATATTTTTTCCTGTCATATATCAAGCTAACACAAACTGACCATTTGGGAACCAAGTACAGGAAATTCGCAACAGAGAATATTATCCCTGTAAATATGCTACGGCACACTTTTTTTTAACTTAAGCACTGCATGTAAAGCAGTTAGCACAATACCTGCCCCAGAGTAAGCCCTCATTATTTGTAATGATAAATTTCTTTTTTTTTAAACAGATCTTTATTGGAGTATAATTGCTTCACAATACTGTGTTAGTTTCTGTTGTACACCAAAGTGAGTCAGACATATGCATACATATGTCCCCACATCCCCTCCCTCTTGAGCCTCCCTCCCATCCTCCCTATCCCACCCCTCTAGGTCACTGCAGAGCACCTAGCTGATCTCCCTGTGCTATGCTGCTGCTTCCGAATTCTCCTGTCTTTTGTCCTTCTTTCATTGTGTCTCCCTGAACTTTCTGTTTTGTTGTTCTCTCTGTTGTCTCTTAATTCTTTTCTCTTTTGCTCACCTGTTTTCCTTTTCCTTCCATTTTTCTTAACTAATTAAAAAAGAAAGATTAAATAGGAGAGAAATAGCATAAAACTAGTGCTAGGATAACCCCAGGTTAGTGAAACAGCATATTATTACAAGGTTGTGTAACATTTGATTTTAGATGAAGTGAGGTGCAGGGGATCTGGGGGAAGTGAGTTTGATAAAGGGATGGCAGGGTGGAATTTGATAGGAGGAGAAAGGAGCAACCTTAGTAGAAGAGGGATTTGAATAATGAGGATGTTTCCCTGACAGCACTCAAGATGGAAGTTTCTGTTTTCCCATCTCAGCCAGGGAGCTTCATACAATCTTTATGACTAAAGCAGTAAAAGGCTTTAGCAAACATTTTGCAGGAGGCTTTAGTAGAGCACATTGGAATCTTAGAATTTTACCTACATCACTGCATGCAGTGCATAGCTTAGTGCAACAGAAGATAGAAACAGAAATAGAAATGCAGTTGGTGAAAAATAATTGAAATATAAAAGAAATGCACTGACAGCCTCCTCCTTCTACCAGATCAAACATTCTCTTTGCTCAGATCCATTTTCTGTGCTTTCCAATTACACTGGCTAGAATAAGTAAGAAGGTTAAAAGCCCAGAGTTCAAGGTTTTTTTTTTTTTTTTTCTTGTTTAAAGGAAGGAAAACTATCAATTAAGAACCTTTCTTGAATATAAGAATCTTCTTTCCATCTTTAGTGATGGTAGTTTGATGGCAACCTATAGGTTGACATATTTGATCCTAGTTTTACCATGGAAATCATTGGTGGGAGTGGTTCAGATGTTTCAGAGACTATTGCTCCCTGGTTTCTTCCACTCTCTGTGAAGCCCTAGTTAGCTTGGGGTCATTATGACCAGAATGCAGTGAGTGAGATAGAGGTATAAGATAGCTGGTAGGGCCTCCCTGGTGGCGCAGTGGTTGAGAGTCCGCCTGCCGATGCAGGGGATACGGGTTCGTGCCCCGGTCCGGGAGGATCCCATATGCCGCGGAGCGGCTGGGCCCGTGAGCCATGGCCGCTGAGCCTGCGCATCCGGAGCCTGTGCTCCGCAACGGGAGAGGCCACAACAGTGAGAGGCCCGCATACCGCAAAAAAAAAAAAAAAAAGATAGCTGGTAGAGGTCTAAAAGAACCCATCCATAACCAGTCACTCCCAAATACAGTAAAGGGATCAGTGGACATAGGCACCCTCTAGCAGGTCATTCTCATAAAAGCTTCATTTTGGGTGAAGTAATTTGGATCTTTTGATTTCTGCCTTCTTGTTTGTAGTTTCAATTATTTAGGCAGCTTGTTTTGTGACGTGCTGCCACTGTCTAAATGATGCTTCAGCACTCTCTCAATTGGCACTCATTTCGTAGAGAAGAACCCAAGAGAAAACAGAAAAAAAAGGAGTAGTATCTCCTACACATAATGCTAAATTATAAATATTTAATTTATGCATATATCTTTAAATATGTAAATATGTGACAAAGCATAATTAATTTATTGATGTGACTGCTGAGCCATTATACAGTAAGTTGACAAGAGAGTGATGAGTTGTTAATTGATATCTAATGAGTTGAAGACATCCACAGTCAACTTGTTATAGTGAGTTAATTGGAAAGATAATTATAAAAAAACTCAATTAGAAATTTCCTTTTTAAATATGCTTGTGGTTTCCTTTCTTGTATTTTGAAAACACAAGCGTGGATTGAGTTTTATATTAACAGAGAAGATGAGAATGGAATTTATATGATGATTATGTATTATGGTCTCAAAATCATAAGATCCTATTGGTTGGGACCCGGAGATGCCATCTTGCCAAATCCCCTCACTCTGGACAAACCTACACATCAATCTCATTATGATTATCCAGCTGTGCCATTATTGGTGAGGATAATACACGGCAGTTTGGAAATATTTTCCATATTTCTTTCTTATATATAAGTTCTTCAGAAAATCTATTTTAAGTTCCTTTGGAGCACTTTTCTGGCTTCTTTATAGATATAAACAATTAGAAAATTATTTGTTAAATTTCATATGACATCAGACTTTATAGGAATGGTTGATAATTCCATTTTTTTCTTGTTTTGATGGTTTTTATAACTTCATTGGCCAAGTCGTGCCTCAGGAGAGAGTGCTTGAAACCTTACAATGTCCAATATTACATTCAAGGAACTTAGAAGAGATTTTAAATATTCAATTTTCTCTTTTAAGTGTATTAAGTCTTATCTTTTATAAGGAAATGTATATAGGCTTTTAGAAGAACTTTTATTTTCTATAAGAATTCACTTTCAATTTTTTAGAATTATTTTGAAAAAAATCCACATACTAGAGAAATGACAAAAAAGCAAAACCCACTCCAAAGCACATTCTCCAGGAAAAAAGTCATTATTAACATTTGGCAAATGTCATTCCAGAAACTTTTTGTATAAAAATAGAATGAGTGGGCTGGGGGTAGTGTCTACCTTATGTTTTCAGTGTTCCCAGGTCATTCTGACTTAGAGCAGGGTCCCTTAAGCCACAGGTTGATTATTGTTTTCCCTGCTCTTTCTCTTCCCTTTCATCTCTGGCTGTCTACCTCAGGGGTCTGCTGCAACTGGAACTTAGGGGCTTAGAAAGCAGTCTCTTCTTGCCCTTTTGGAGTAAACTTCTAGATTTTTGTACAGAAATCTTTACATATATTCACCTTATCCACCTGAATACAACTCCAAGGCATCAAATTTAGTAGTTCCAAAACTAACCTAATCATCCACACCTCTAGGTTTTTTTTTTTTTTTTTTTTGAATTTAACTCAACAAATATTTATTGAGTGCCTGTTATGTGCTAGGCATTGTTGTTAGGATTTGAGTATGTATCAGTAAATGAAGCAGACCAAGATTCTTGCTCTGTTGGAGCTTAATTTTTGAAGAGAAGATGGACAGTAAACAATAGACATAATAAACTAGTAAGTTATATTGTATTTTAGAAAGCATTAAGTTCTGTGGAAAAAGAAAATGTAGACTGGTGTAAGGGGCATCTGGAGTTCCAGGATGCACGTGGGGATAAGTTCCTATTTTGAGTAGGATGGTTATTACAAAGGTGTCATTTGAGCAAAGAATTCAAGGGACTAAGGAGTTGGCCATGTGAGCATCTGTGGAAAAAAAGATTTCAGCTGATATAGACAGCCAGGGAAAACTTTCCAAGGCAGGGCTATGCCAAGTGTATTCAAGGAAGCATTTGTGGCTGGAATAGAGGAAGGAGAGAAGGGCAATAGGAGATGAAGTCAAAAAGACATTAGCGCCTAGTCATTGAGTACTGTAAGCCTTGTAACAACTTCAGCTTTTCTCTGATTAAAATGAGGGACCAATGTGGACTGTTGAGCAGAAGAGTGAATGATCTAAATTACGTTTTTAAAGGATAATTCTATTTTTTGTGTTGATAATAGCCTGTAGGATGTCACAGTCAGAAAAGAGCAAATTAAGAGGCTATTACAATAGTCTGGGTGACAAATGATGATATGATGGCTGGGATCAGAAAGGTAGCAGTGGCTGGATGCTGGTATGTTTTTAAAGTAACTAACAAGGCTTCCTGACAGATTGGATGTAGGTTATAACAGCAAGAGAGGAGTCACGGTGAATTCAATCGTTTTTGCCCAATTATTTGGAGTTGCCTCCACTGAGATGAGGGAGTCTTCAGTGGGACAGGTAGGAGAGAGATCAGGAGCTCCATTTTTGACAGATGAAGCTCGAGGTGCTTATTAGAAATACAGACAGAGGTGTTTAATAAGCAATTGTGTAAATCACCTAAAAGTTTGTGCGAGAGGTATGGAGATTTAAATTTGGTTGCTGTTGGCAAACAGGTGGTATTTAAAGCCATGAAACTGATGAAATCACTAAGTGAGAGAGAAGAGAGAGTCAAGGACTGAGTTTGGAGGCATTCAGCATCAGGAGAATGATGCCCCATTCTCCTGAGGTCTGTTGGTCTTGTGGTTTTGAATAGATTTTTAAAAATATTGTAGGGTTTCACTGGTGGCGCAGTGGTGGAGAGTCCGCCTGCCGATGCAGGGGACGTGGGTTTGTGCCCCGGTCCGGGAAGATCCCACATGCCGCAGAGCAGCTGGGCCCGTGAGCCATGGCCGCTGGGCCTGCATGTCCAGAGCCTGTGCTCCCCAATGGGAGAGGCCACAACAGTGAGAGGCCCGCAAAAAAAAAAAAAAAAAAAATATATATATATATATATATATATATATATAGTACTTTTACTCTTATCCATTAAACTCAAATATTCGCTCTTTGAGAATATATACAAATAAGACATATAAATGTGCTATCCATAACACCTAATAGAAATGGTTAAGGTAAACTCAAGTCCAACTGTCCTTGACTATAGTGCACTTAAAATATTCTATTTTATCTTTTTTGTATGTATCATTTTATAGATGGAGTTATGTATCTGACTCTCTGTACTTAAAAAATATATTATTTCTCACCTCTTCCTGTTTTTCACTTTTTCTCCTCTCCCTACACATTCAATACAAGTGGGTCTATCATTCTGTTTTCTGTGTATTTCCAAGGATTATCTCAAAATAGATATTTTTAAAGTGAAATCCTTGCACGTTTGTCACCTTTATGTATTTAGGTATGAGCCCTAACTGGTCAAGTTAAAAAAAAGACAAATGCAATTTCTTAAACAAGTCACATCAGTACGTATAGTATGAAAAATTCTTGCATGAAAAATTTTGATTTTACTGGTAAATTGAATTTTTTTATAGTTTTAGAAATAATTTTGTAAATGAACCAAAAATTTTATCAGAACTTTGTAGGGTAGGGCATAATTATTTTTAAAGATGTATATATATATATGAGTAACAGATGTGTATCTAAATAATGTAATGAATCAGATGGTGATAAATTTTGAATTCAAAGTGATTTTGTTTTGTTTTACTCGTTCACGTGTATATATACATATATGTATAATGTACATATGTAAAAGCTCCATTAGGATACCATGTCTATTGCTTTGTTCCTCTCCTCAAAATTAAAAATAGTGTTGCAGATTGCCGCAATAAGTTACTGTCTATTGATTATCATCATGAAGAAAAAAACAAGCTTTGTAAGATAATTTCTAAAACTTTTCATTTTGAAAGGATTTCCATCACAGAATTTGTACAGCTAGTACTCAGAATTCTTGATTACATACATTTTTGAATCCAGATTACATAGCTATCAGTATTTTACCATACTTACTTTATTATTCTTTCTCTCACTCTCTAATAGTTTTTCTGAAATCACTGAGAGTAATTTACATATATAGTGCCCCCTTATTTCTAAATATTTTGTATTTCCTATAAAACAAGGACATTCACTTACATAACTGTAATACAGTTATCAAGACCAAGAAATTAATACTTAGTGCTGCTGTCTACAGATCTTTGTCAAATTTTATTAGTTGTCCCATGTTTAGTTACTAACCATAGTTCATTTATTTTTATTAAGTGATATACTTTGTTGAAAACTATGACATCAACCACTGCTGGTGTTTGGTTATAGAGTTGTGATAGTTGAAGTAGTCAAATGACTTTGTGTCTGTGACCTTCCTGTGATCAGGAGAGAGTTCTAGCTGTTTAAATCTCCTTTGGAATCTATTGGTTTAAATGTCAGTGTTCACTGATTCCTACAATACTGGTTATCCTCACTCCTTTTCCCACCCCTTTTCCAGTGCTATAATACTGCACATATTTATATTATAAAATATACTTTACAAAGTTACTTTGCTTTTCCAGTTAAATATCTAACATTATCCCATTTAAGGGGTTCTATAAATAAAATGTTCTCTCGTTGTTTAAAAAAATGCCTAGAAATAAGTATACATATACACTGTTTAGATTAAAACAAAACAGACATGAATGAATGGAAAGAAATGTGTTTATGTGAAAAAATGGCAATTTTTTATGTATGATAAGAGGCACTGTAATGTTTACATTTTAGTGGATCTACCTCTGCTTTATTGGTCACTGATGAATTAAGTCATAATACTAGAATTATCTGTTGTCTGCGTTCTATTAACCAAGATATTTTCCTTATCTTTTAAAGTTTTAGATTATTGGTTTTCAAACTGCGTTCCTTAGCATCACAGTATGCTTCAGGGGGGAATCATTATTTGATTCAAGGTTAATTTTAAGAAGTAATCACTTAAAAGCCCTGAAAGAACACACATTTACTAATTGATGAACTTGAGTACATTGAAGATCATTGATGTATTTAATTTGTTTTACCAAATTGATTCTCAAGATAAAAATTTTTCCTACAATCTCTGGGCATATATTTGGCACTTCTGGAAAATGTGTTATTGACTAAACGGGGTATAGTGTTGTATTTGCTTCATTTGTAATCATGTGATTTCTCAGTTCCTTACGGATACTTGTTGGATACAAAGTAAAGCTCAGTGGATGCTCTAGCAAGTATTATACACATATTACCCATCCCATCATAAATGTATCATTTTATCCATGGTACTAGTGGTTATTGTTAAATTGGAAGGTCCTCCCATCCACCACTGTTATTAGAACGAGATGAATTTGGCCAAGCAAGATAACATTTCAGTTCCATTACTGGCTATTTAACCACAGTTACCTGCAAGTAACTGCGGTTAAAGAGCCAGTAATGGAACTGAAATAAAATGTGGAGTCAGCCTGAAATAAGTTGTTTTGAACTTTTGAATGATTTTTAACCATAAATAGTTACCCATATATCTTGGATTTTTTAAATGATATTTTTTAGCATATATAATATTAAAAGATACTTTGAAGCATACTTCCTACTAAACAAAGGAGATTAACAGTTGTCTATTCATTGATTTCACCACCTTAAATAGTTACTATTTAGCAAATGTAAGCTATTATTGATGTTACCATTTCTAATTTGAACAAGAAGATTTCTAGCACCCCTCTTTCAAGTTACTGAATTAGTTTAATTGCTGAATATTCTATGATTTTGGAAGGCACTCGAGGCAAATTCAGCTGTATTTCTCTGTGATTTAGGATTTTGTCACTGTTCTGTAACCAAATGAAATCCATGAGTAATTCATCTATGAAAGCAGCAGTCATCTGTCAATTTCAGCTGCAAAATTTTATGTTGGTAAAATACACATCAATTCAGTTTATTGGGTATACACGTTACAATTTTGAATTTGTAAACATTAATATATACTATTAAAGTGCCACTTTGAGTGGAGATTTAGTAGATTAAATAAAGGCTTCCACCGCTAACAGTTTCGTCGCCGCTTGGTGGTTTGAATTCCCTCAGAGGGGGAAAAAACAGTACAGATCCATAGGGTGCTTTTGCAAACTGAAAGGATCTTCAGCATTTATACTAATGTGTCGCAATTTTAGGTAAAAAGGAAAGTGGCCCTTGCTTTCCAGACTTTTCTAAGTGCTCCCAAATAATGTGGTTCCTTGGAGATATCAATCTACTGAAATACCTTGTTGCTCCCTTTTTTCCAGTGATTCTAGCCAGGTTTGGAGCTGGTAGAGTTTAGGGCCACTTCGGGGAGAAAGCGTTGGGTGCTGACTAGTGGTTGTATTGTGAATTTGTTCCCTGCAGGAAGATTGTGGAAAAGTAGGAGAAGTAAATAGAGAGAAAGAAAATTGGTATGAAGGAAAATGGCTAAATCAGGAGAAGATAACCCCAAGGGCAGGAAAGCCTTTTTTTTTTTTAATACCTGGACTCCTGAGAAAACAGGAAAGAACAGCTCAGCATGGTTTTTAGCATTATGTGAAATTTCTGACAGGCAGATTCGAGGCTATTTCTATAGCATGAAGTAAACAGATGCAGGCTCTCATGTACATTTCCTGTTGTAGAAAACAAGATTTTAAAAAATCATGATATTGATAACACACAGCAGCTATATTTGTTTTAACATGGTATATTTTTTATCATCTTTATTGGAGTATAATTGCTTTACAATGGTGTGTTAGTTTCTGCTTTATAACAAAGTGAATCAGTTATACATATGTTCCCATATCTCTTCCATCTTGCATCTCCCTCCCTCTCACCCTCCCTATCCCACCCGTCTAGGTGGTCACAAAGCATAACATGGTATTTTTTTTTCCTGGAAGTTTCACACTATTTTAAATCAGGGCCAGCTATTTAAAATAACAATAACAAAGAAACTAAGGAATAAGAAACAATTACTACACATTATTCAACATGATTTTAAAATAAACTTTATTCCAAAATTTAAAAGATTGATACTCATTAACTTTGTGAATAACCATCTTAGACTCCTATTGATTTCAGTCTTCTTATCCAGCAAAAATTTAGCTATATTTGTTAGGAGAAAGCATGTAGAAGAGCATTATGAGGCATGAGGTTCTTGTATTATTCATTGATTAACCTTTGCATTATCAGTTTGGTAAAATATAATTGAATGCTTATCTTTTTTAGCAATAATTATTATATCAGCCTAATGCAAATAAAGTGTCTAGAGTGTTTTATCTTTGCTATTTCTTGCAGGGATGATTGTGAAAAAATTGTAAGAGTATTAAGCTTTCTTTATTTTTTTGGTTTTTTGATGAGTGGTTTATGTGTAGTGGGAGAGATGACTGAATCATTTTTAGATTTTATTGTCTTTTAGAATTTGGAATCTTTGTCATTTCAAAATGTCTGGTTGACATTCATGCACGTCACTCCTAAAACTTAGAATATAGCTGCTTCTGCAGAGGCCCCTGTCTGTGCAGAGATGCTCTTGTTCTCATTTTACTTTGAAACCAATTTTTATTTTGGTGAACCTAACAATGTTTCATATAGTGATGGATCATTAGACAGAGAAGACAGTAATGGAAGTGTTGTTTTCTTGAAAGAGCCAAGCACGTTTGTACAGTGTATTCTTTTTTAGCATCTTTATTGGAGTATAATTGCTTTACAGTGGTGTGTTAGTTTCTGCTTTATAACAAAGTGAATCAGTTTTACACATACATATGTTCCCATATCTCTTCCCTCTTGCGTCTCCCTCCCTCCCTATCCCACCCCTCTAGGTGGTAACAAAGCACCGAGCTGATCTCCCTGTGCTATGCGGCTGCTTCCCACTAGCTATCTATTTTAAATTTGGTAGTGTATATATGTCCGTGCCACTCTCTCACTTCGTCCCAGCTTACCCTTCCCCCTCCCTGTGTCCTCAAGTCCATTCTCCATGTCTGCGTCTTTATTCCTGTCTTGCCCCTAGGTTCTTCAGAACCATTTTTATTTTTTAGATTCCATATATATATGTTAGCATATGGTATTTTTTTTTCTCTTTCTGACTTACTTCACTCTGTATGAAAGAATCTAGGTCTATCCACCTCACTACAAATAACTCAATTTCATTTCTTTTTATGGCTGAGTAATATTCCACTGTATATATGTGCCACATCTTCTTTATCCATTCATCTGTTGACGGACACTTAGGTTGTTTCCATGTCGTGGCTATTGTAAATAGAGCTGCAATGAACATTTTGGTACATGACTCTTTTTGAATTATGGTTTTCTCAGGGTATATACCCAGTAGTGGGATTGCTGGGTCATATGGTCATTCTATTTTTAGTTTTTTAAGGAACTTCCATACTGTTCTCCATAGTGGCTGTATCAATTTACACTCCCACCAACAGTACAAGAGTGTTCCCTTTTCTCCACACCCTCTCCAGCATTTATTGTTTCTAGATTTTTTGATGATGGCCATTCTGACTGGTGTGAGATGATATCTCATTGTAGTTTTGATTTGGATTTCTCTAATGATTAATGATGTTGAGCATTCTTTCATGTGTTTGTTGGCAATCTATATCTTCTTTGGAGAAATGTCTATTTAGCTCTTCTGCCCACTTTTGGATTGGGTTGTTTGTTTCTTTGTTATTGAGCTGCATGAGCTGCTTGTAAATTTTGGAGATTAATCCTTTGTCAGTTGCTTCATTTGCAAATATTTTCTCCCATTCTGAGGGTTGTCTTTTCGTCTTGTTTATGGTTTCCTTTGCTGTGCAAAGGTTTTTAAGTTTCATTAGGTCCCATTTGTTTATTTTTGTTTTTATTTCCATTTCTCTAGGAGGTGGGTCAAAAAGGATCTTGCTGTGATTTATGTCATGGAGTGTTCTGCCTATGTTTTCCTCTAAGAGTTTGATAGTGTCTGGCCTCACATTTAGGTCTTTAATCCATTTAGAGTTTATTTTTGTGCATGGTGTTAGGGAGTGTTCTAATTCATACTTTTACATGTACCTGTCCAGTTTTCCCACCGCTTATTGAAGAGGCTGTCCTTTCTCCAATGTACATTCCTGCCTTCTTTATCAAAGATAAGGTGACCATATGTGCGTGGGTTTATCTCTGGACTTTCTATCCTTTTCCATTGATCTATATTTCTGTTTTTGTGCCAGTACCATACTGTCTTGATTACTGTAGCTTTGTAGTATAGTCTGAAGTCAGGGAGCCTGATTCCTTCAGCTCCATTTTTCGTTCTCAAGATTGCTTTGGCTATTCGTGGTCTTTTGTGTTTCCATACAAATTGTGAAATTTTTTGTTCTAGTTCTGTGAAAAATGCCATTGGTAGTTTGATAGGGATTGCATTGAATCTGTAGATTGCTTTAGGTAGTATAGTCATTTTCACAATGTTGATTCTTCCAATCCAAGAATGTGGCATATCTCTCCATCTATTTGTATCATCTTTAATTTCTTTCATCAGTGTCTTATAATTTTCTGTATACAGGTCTTTTGTCTCCTTAGGTAGGTTTATTCCTAGATATTTTATTCTGTTTGTTGCAGTGGTAAATGGGAATGTAGTGGTAAATGGGAATGTTTTCTTAATTTCACTTTCAGATTTTTCATCATTAGTGTATAGGAATGCCAGAGATTTCTGTGCATTAATTTTGTAGCCTGCTACTTTACCAAATTCATTGATTAGCTCTAGTAGTTTTCTGGTAGCATCTTTAGGATTCTCTATGTATAGTATCATGTCATCTGCAAACAGTGACAGCTTTACTTCTTCTTTTCCGATTTGGATTCCTTTTATTTCTTTTTCTTCTCTGATTGCTGTGGCTAAAACTTCCAAAACTATGTTGAGTAATAGTGGTGAGAGTGGGCAACCTTGTCTTGTTCCTAATGTTAGTGGAAATGGTTTCAGTTTTTCACCATTGAGAATGATGTTGGCTGTGGGTTTGTCATATGTGGCCTTTATCATATTGAGGAAAGTTCCCTCTGCCTACTTTCTGCAGGGTTTTTGTCTTAAATGGGTGTTGAATTTTGTGGAAAGCTTTCTCTGCATCTATTGAGATGATCATATGGTTTTTCTCCTTCAATTTGTTAATATGGTATATCACGTTGACTAATTTGTGTATGTTGAAGAATCCTTGCATTCCTGGAATAAACCCACTTGATCATGGTGTATGATCCTTTTAATGTGCTGTTGGATTTTGTTTGCTAGTATTGTTGAGGAGTTTTGCATCTGTGTTCATCAATGATATTGTACAGTGTATTTTCTTTGTGGACCTCTTGTCAGGCCAGGACATGGATTCTCAGCAGGGCCACTGCTGAGGCCCCACTGGAGCCTTTCTCACCTGCTTACACACAGCAGCAAGTTGATCTTTCTTGAATACAAATACGAAAATGCCTCTTCTCTCCTTAACCTGTTTTACAGGCTTGGGCTTACTTTTACCAGAAAATTCAGGGCTCTTAGGATATGGACAAGATTCTTTCTCAGTCCTCTAAGACCCCCTGTGACTTGGCCTGGCCTCTCTCACCAGGTGTCCTGTGTACCATGTGTCCCTGGGCAGCCAGAGTTTTGGTCACGTGGGCCTGTTTTCTGCCCCTTGAAAATGTCATACTCCTTCCTGCCTCGGATCTTAGACATCCTGCACCCCATGCCCCCTTCCTCTCTTCTTTGGTCTTCCCTAACCAACTCTTTTCCATCCTTCACAACTCAGACTAAAGAGCTTAGCCTTCTACTGACCCCAGAATAAATTAATACCCCCTTTTTGCTATCGTCCTATACCTTGTACTATACCTTGGTAGCATTTATCTTATTACCACCATAATTAAGCTATTAATTTTGTTATTGGTGCTTCAGTATCTGCCAGCCCTGATCCAATGTATGTTCTGTTTAGGCATGCAGAACAGTGCCATGAACATAGAGGATATGCAGTAAATATTATTCAAACAAATGTATTTGGATCTGTAAATATGGATAATATATATAATATATAACATATCATATATATAATTTATAAAATGATTCTTTTGAGGTCTTATACATGATAGCTTTAGATCTTGATGTAGGGCAGAAGTAGCACCGTCTAGACATATAGCAATAACAAACTGTATTTTTTGAAAGCCTGAATGTTTTTCAGTACTTCCCAACTCTGCATCATTTCTAGTCACAAGCAGAGGATTTTGATGAGCAGTGTAGCCCAAAGTGCCCATTTGACTGTGCATTATACTCCTAAAAACTACTGATGATCAATTAAATAGCATCTTCTGCCACAGAAGTTATGGGACTTTAAAAGAACTACTTAAGGACATTTTGAAGAATTGCCCGTTTCCTAGGATTCAGGTGCTGAGATACCCTCATATACAAAATCATTTTTTATAACAAACATTAGTCTTTGGTAATAATTTTGGATCTAGACATAGGAGTGTTCCCACTGGGATAATTGGGGTTGCACAACTTTCACAGCTGGCCCAGATGGACTGTTTTGGAAATAGACATGGTCGTCAGCTGAAAAGGCGTTTCTGCTGGAATGTCTTGGCCTCTTCCTATTCTCCTGATCTGTTTCTGAATCAATATGTAGGCTTACCCCCACCCTTTGTTCTTTTATTATCAATGAATACCTGAAGTATTCATTGAAACCACAGATTAAAAATAAGTAATATTTCTTCTTGGGACTAAAACCAAATCATTGGCATTTCTTCCATCTAGGATATTAAAAAGAACCTCTGAAAAGGTTAGAATTATTTTTTGTGTTATATGTCTTGGTTGGGGGGGGCACTGTATTTCAATGTAGGAGCAACCTTTTTAGGCTTTGTTTTAGCCATGACCTTGTTATAAGCCTTGAACCATCTTGTTGCAAGTTTTTGGGTGGTGATAGTTATGCTGGTGTAGCTTTTTGATAAAGTAATATTTTCCTCAAGATACATTTATCCTTTTCTGTTTTTACTGCTAACGAATATGGCATTCTCATAACATCTTTATCAGTGGTTTCTAATGATTTGTAATAAACCTTTTAATTGTAGGTTTTTACAGAACAGTTACAAAGATAGTACAGAGAGTTCCTATGTACTTTTCACCTAGTTTCCCCTAATGTTAACATTTTTCATTACCAAGATATAATTGTCAAAATTAGGAAATTAATGTGGGTTCTTCATATTTAGAATGTACACTATATAGTAATTGATTTATACCAATCTACACTCATTCAACTTATATATACTTGGATAATGGAGATAAGGAAGGAAACTAATGTGAACAAAAGATGAGGTTTGTGAGAACAGTGTAGTTATTGCTAATACTTTATTTCTATCAGCAGTATCCATATTACTCATAGATCATTTACACATAACACATCACATTGGCTTCAGTTCACACTGCCTTTTATTTGTACTGCTTTTCATTTCTGAAAATTATTTAACTAATGGAAACCATGTGTAATTGAAAGGGCATCAAGATAGGAGTGAGAACTTATTTCTAATCATGGAATTATTAACTCTTTGACCTTCAACATTTTACTTGCTCTCTTTGTATCTCAGTCTCCTCATCTGTGAAATGAAAAGTTTAAACTGAGGACCTCTAAAGCATATGTTGGCTTTAAAGATCATTTGGTAATCATTTCTTTCATGATCATGTACAGTCACTATTCAGTGTCTGTCAGGCCGTGGAAAAATCCAGGCCAAATCATTAGTTTCTGTAACAATCCTTGGACCTCTGTGATCATCATGGGAGCAAAAGTCTAGACCAGAGGTAACAAATTCAAATGGCTGACGTTCTGTAGCAGATACAGAACTGAGTGAAAAAGGGGGAGGTAGGGACCCTGATGACTTGGAGAGCCCATGCCCTTCCTAATGGTGTAGCGGCTACTCAGCTTTCAAGGACTGTGCCTCAGAGGAACGTCACATTTTCTGCCCTTTCAAAGGAAGCCACATAAACAGCTTTTCATGTGAACTCTCACAGTCTTTATTAGCAACTAATTCATTTTAAAGAAACCAACTCTTAAATTAAATATTCAGTAGTCTGGAATTATCCATTGGATGCCAGTTTGTGGTTTCTGTTCTTATTTCTGTGGCTTTCCAACATTTTTGCCCATTTCAACGTAAAAAAATGCCTGTTTCTTCACCATCTAGTACACACCTATGTGTGTGTGTATGTATTACATGCACGTTTGTGTGTATATGTGAAACTAAAATAAAAAATAGAATAATTTTAATATAATTATGTTTTCTATTTTATTCTATATAGCATGTTTTCTATTCTACAGCTTTATATTTCATTTCTTAAAAAAAGTGTTCACACTCACACTCATTGTCACTTCATGACCCACCAACTGGTTGATTTCCTAGTCATTGCTCCTTTCAGAAATCTAGAGGGCAGTACTCTTGATGCCTGTATGTGATTTTCCCATGCAGAGATCTGAGATCTGAAATATCTCAGAGGTGTTTCCTCAGCTTGATATCTTAAGGACCATTCCATAACCAATATGAATGTGTTGCTTGCTGGGAATTTGATGTCTCCACATGCACCAAGTAATCAGTCCACTGGGAAATAATAGTGTCCCCAGGAAGAAGGCAATGCTGAGCAGAGAGGATAGGAGAGAAGGGACAGAGATAGGCTTATTTAGGAACCTTAAATTGAACATTGCATCTCTTTTTGGTAGAAGAGATAATTTTCTTCCTTTTAATTGCCTACAGGTGGCATGTCTTCATGCTTTTTCATATGCACATAGATGTGTCTGTAAGAATCTTTGTCTCTTCCAAATGTTTTAGTTATTTTCTGGCAGATAAAAATTAATTTCATTAGATAATCAACATATGTGCCATTATATATTGGATTCTGTCCAGGTTCATATTTTGATTATACACTATTTGGAATGAATCAGTGTTCTCCACCTAACATGAAATTCATTGGTAGGGTTTCTTTCAACCCTAACACCTTATAATTTTATAGTTGACAACTCATATATGGCATGGCTTTCATAATGTCATAAAGCAGGGTGAAAAATCTTACCTTACACTTCTTATTTTTCAAGTCAATGAGGCTTCTTTTTTTAAATTTTTATTTATTTATTTATTTATGGCTGTGTTGGGTCTTCGTTGCTGTGCACTGGCTTTCTCTAGTTGCGGCAAGTGGGTGCCACTTTTCTTTGTGGTGCGCAGGCTTCTCATCGCGATGGCCCCTCTTGTTGTGGAGCACGGGGTCTAGGAGCATGGGTTTCAGTAGTTGTGGTGTGTGGGCTCAGTAGTTATGGCTCACAGGCTCTAGAGCGCAGGCTCAGTAGCTGTGGCGCATGGGCTTAGCTGCACCACAGCATGTGGGATCCTCCCGGACCAGGGCTCGAACCCGTGTCCCCTGCATTGTCAGGCAGATTCCCAACCACTGCGCCACCAGGGAAGCCCCAATGAGGCTTATTTTTAGGAGAAAATATTGGCCAAAGAAAATCATTAAACATATATAAAAATAAGATGTCATATATAGTTCTTTCCAAATTACATTCTTTTAAAAATTGCTGCATGATATACTTTATAGTTATTGATATCTGTGGTGAAATATCCTAAAAGCATACATTTTGTCAGTGAATTATTGAATATCAAGACTGTGTTACACTACTCATAATGAATAATTCGCCAAATTAAAAAGAAAATGAAAAGGCATTGGGGACTACAGATTTGATTTTTTTTTTTTTAGATCTTACATATCCATTTGTTCCTCAATTTCCAAATGTAATTTGAAGGAATACATCGTTCTTCAACAGTTTGAAAAGTGAGATGTGTTCTTGCCAATTTCTTTTTCGGTAACTTAATATACACTGGAAGTTCTGTTTTCTGTTTTGACATTGTAGTTCAATGAAGATATGGGTTTCTACTGCTGAGGCGGACAGGTACCAGCATCACTAGGCGACTGCCAAATCTTTCATTCCTTCTTTTTTTTTTTTTTTTTTTTTGTGGTGGGGAGGTAATATGGAAATTTATGGGATATAATCTTAGTTGCCAGGTGAGGCAGAAAACAGGATATCTCACCAAATCCCCTCCATCATGGCCTGCCTAAGAGGGGTGGCAGAGCCTCCCCCTAAACTCAGAGGGTCTATCAACCTGTCCTGAGAGGAAAAATGTAAGATCCGATGACTCTCCTCTCTGTGATCCTTCTCCTTCAAACCTTGACTGGTATTCTTAGACCTGTGCCTCTCTGGGAAAGCAGATCATCCTCATTATGATGCAATTTTCATTTTTACAATATTAATAATCTTTTGGCGTTATCTAGAGGAACATAATTGATCAGAACAAAATAGGCTTCTTGCTTTCTGGCACAGGCTGTTTAAAGAGCAAAATGTCAATCACTGAAGTGAGCAAAGTACTCACTTATTTGAAATGATTAAAATTTTCTGCAACAAGTATTAATTTCCTTCATGCTTTGAGAGTTGCAAACACTCAATAAAGGGTAAAGATCTGAACGTCTATATAGAATTAATAATTTATTCAGTTTCTTCAAAAATTGATTAAAATTTGCACAAGAATTGAATCTACCATTTTTTATAAAAGCAGACACCCACACAGGCAATGGGTGAGAAATCTTATTTCTTTTAATTTTCATAGGACCTTACTTCAGTAATATAGAAAAACAAAAAACAACAACAACAAAAAACCCTGAATAATGAAAGTAAAAACACCAAGGTATTTGATGAATGAATATGATAAATTGTAGATTTAGGATGAGTCACCTCTGCTTCTATGTGCTGATAATGACAGGGCTAAGTCTAAAGGGATATTGAGGAAGATAGAGGGTGTTTTTCAAGTTGAGAATCTTGTTTTCAGAAAGGAAACCAGGATGGTATGACCCTGTCTCCAAATATTGTAAATAGACATGCATGATTGATGTTATTATTCACTTTGTTTCCTAACCTGCACCTGCTTTGAAGTAACCAGCCGTAAGTATATTAACTTTCTTAATATTCAGCAACTTACGTGAGCCACAAGTAGCCATTAGTTTTAGCTATAGATGCATCAATGTTTTTTTAGTCACTTGTTTACATAATGTTACTGTTCTTTCATAATCTTCTCCTTAAAGCTCAGCCAGCTGTCAATTACAGCTTTTTAAGCAAACCATCTCAATTAAGGGGCCTTGGATATTTAAGCAGTTAATAAACAAAATAAGTAGTTCTTTAAAATAGTCAATAATAAAGAAAAAATATTTTAAAGTATGGTATATTTTTCATTGCTCTTCAAAAGAAAATGCTTCACTTTAGTGGAATCAGAGATGTTTTAAAAGAAACATTAGGAGGTTTATTTAAAAGAAAAATAACAGGTCAAACAAAAAGAAAAGAAAAGAACCTAACAGGTCAGTCATTTCAGGCTATTCATGCTCTGGCTGGTTGACAGAGTAATTTCAATTTAAAGGGTCAAATGTTATAACTGACCCTCAAGTCTTATGCCTTTTCTCTTGTTGTTGTCCTGGAGTTATCTTTTATCAGTAGAGCTGGAAATAAGGTAGGCCTTGACGCATGTTATCTTTTCATGGATTGATTGCAACATTGTGATGGCATCTGACTTGCCACTGGCCAAGAGGTGACTAAAGAATTAAGGAACAAACAGTGATATAAACAGCTGTATGACTGCCATGCTGTTTGCTTTTGGCTAAATTATACAAATTAGCTTTTGATGCACTGATATCTGAGTGCTGAAAAGGTTGAGACTTGGTGTTTAAAAAAAAAACAACCAAAAAACTAGGTTCTCTTCTACCTCTCCACACACACACACACACACACATACACGGATGTACACACTTATATACATTTGTTTCTTTTCAATAATCAAAGTCAAGTTACCATTCTAGAGGAGTGTATCGACCTATTTTCCTCATATATCCACATTGCCTAAACTTGCATATTTTTCTACTTTTATTCTTTAAAAGATAAACTTGTTGGAAGAATCCTCCTAAAACATAAGTTTCAACATGTCCTTCCACTGCTGAGAATTGGAAATGTCTCTCTGTGGTCTACCTCATAATGTGAAATCTCAGCCTGAGTTTTAAGACACTTCTTAATCTCTGATCTCCCTGCTTATAGAAACAGTCCCACTATTTCTTAATCTTCTGTGAGCATCAAGAAGAATTCTTTCCCTTCCTTCACAGTAACTAGTGTTTTCCCTGGTTCTGTGGTCTGAAACTACCTCCTTTGCTGTTTTAATCCACATCCATTGCATTTCTTGCTGAGCACTGGGTCCTATACCCCTAGTCCACCCTGAGACCTTGTGTATGTCGCCTTCAGTGAGCTCTCTTCCTATTACCCTTGTGTTAGTGCTGCCTCTTTTCACTTCCTAAAATTGCTCTGAGTTTATTAGTCAATCAACTAGACTGTGAACTTTTTGAGAGGAGTAACCACAATCTATATGTCTTTGTACTTCTGTAGCATCTCATGTGTATGAAGATTCTAAATACACACTTAGTGATTCTTCAAAATATATCTTTGTATATTTGTAAATGGCATTTATTGGTAATGGATTAGGGGCCAAGGCAGTTCATGGCTAAAGTAGCTAGGGTGGAACATTGTCCCAATTAATTGTTTCAAATCCGGTAAACTTTATTCTGTTCCATGGCTACACATTTGTCTAGTCCTAACTCTAGGTGGTTCATTTGCAAATTAATTAACCAAATGTTTATGGAGCACCTACTATGCATAGGATTGTTGTTAGGCACTTAGGGATACAATGTTGAATAAAAAAAGACAAGTCCCTGCCCTCCTTGAGTTTATAGTCTCCCCTGAGTGACTAGAATTATATAACTTCTCACAGAAATGGGCAGTTCCAACACTCTTCAGCCCTGGAAAGGATACATAAGGGGATTTGGCAAAAATGAGAGCAAGCTTTCCTAGGAGAAGAAAGTGAAGAATGAATGCACATTAACTAAGTGATGAGAGGAGATATGCCTGTGCTGGGCAGAGGGCATGCCATTCATAAAAACGTTCTCGGGAACATGAGGTATTACATGGCATGTTCCTTGGTATCTATTTGTCCTCATCCCTGGTAAGGCATCTGCAAACATACAGTCCTCTATCACTGCTTATTAACAACTCTAACTATGAAGTTCAAGACATTATAAAATTTGTTGAGAAATTATAGATGTAGTAATTAGGTTTGAATTTTTCATGTTTTTCCAAGAAATTCAGTAGAACAGAAGTTATTTGCGTTGAAAATGAAAAGGAACAGAGAAGTAAGTGATAAATTGTGGGTTTATTTTGCAGACACAAGATATAGGAAGTTTCTGGGTTTGGTGGTGAATCACTAAAGATGAAATAAAGAGGGTTTTTTTGGCTGCGTTGGGTCTTCATTGCTGCGCATGGGCTTTCTCTGGTTGCGGCGAGTGGGCCTACTCTTCGTTGCAGTGCCCTGGCTTCTCACTGCAGTGGCTTCTCTTGTGGAGCACAGGCTATAGGTGCGTGGGCTTCAGCAGTTGCAGCACACGGGCTCCGTAGTTGCAGCACACGGGCTCCGTAGTTGCGTCACGCGGGCCCTGGAGTGCGAGGGCTTCAGTAGTTGTGTCATGCAGGCTTCAGTAGTTGTGGTGTATGGGCTCAGTAGTTGTGGCTTGTGGGCTCTAGAATGCAGGCTCAGTAGTTGTGGCACAGGGGCTTAGTTGCTCTGTGGCATTTGGGGTCTTCCTGGACCAAGGATTGAACCCATGTCCCCTGCATTGACAGGCGGATTCTTAACCACTGCACCACCAGGGAAGTCCGAAATAAAGAGGTTTTAGAAAGCAGCTATGATCCTGTTCCATTCTAATGCTAAGAAGTGTTCCTGTGCCCCTTGTGTTAGGACTGATAGGAGTGAGTGGACCTCAATATATGTAGCAAACAAAGGTGTTTGCAAATATATTGTTTCTGACTCAAACAGGCATGGATTTAAATCCTGGTGGTGCTATTCAGGGGGTGATTTCTCCATCAGTGAAAATAGAAACAATATTAAGAGGATTAATTGGGTTAATATTTGTGTAAGTACCCAGCATGATAGATGAACATAGATGTTTCCTTCATTATTATCCCTCTTTCTATTCTTATCCTCATTCTTTTTTTTCTTCATTGTTAATATAGTTTTAAAATGCAATGCAGCCTAAAGGAGGGAAGGACAGAACTTGGCAGATGCCCTGATTGTTTCAGGTCTTCATTGCCCTTTATCAGCCCTCAATACTGTGTTTATTCAGGGAAGCTGAATTAAGATTTGACTTTTAGAATCAGATGAACTTGGGTTAAAATTCTGGCTCTCAGGCTAACCAGCTGTTTGACTGTTGGCCAGTTATTTAATTTCACTTTAGATTCAGATTCATCATCTATTAAATGTGGATAATAGGCACTTCCTCATCAAGTTGGTGTTCTCTTAGCATAACCTGCCATATCATCAATGCATGACAATGCATGTTAGCTTCCTCTGTCGAACTGAAAGTTAAGCTATATCAATGTTACTGTGTGGTAAATCCAAGAATTGTCTACCAACAGCCAGTGCTTCCTTTGGTCAAGCCTAAGACCTGTGCATTCATGTGAGGGTAGGATATGATAAATACGTAACAGAAATTGCTGTTGATATGGAGCCAATGTTGGTGCAGGAGTATTGAGGAGAAACATTAGCCACACTGGAAACGTTTCTTGACTCACCAGAGGGAAGATACTAGTGAATTCTCTGACTTGTTCTCATATGCCAGCATCATGCCTTATTTAGCAAATATTCACTGTTTGGTTTGATGAATATCAAACCAAATTTGATGAATGATGGATGAATGAATATGTCCACCAAGAATTCAGTGCAGGATGTCCAGAGCATCTCATCGATTTAGCCCCTCATGCAGGACCAGAGGAGAACTTTTCTGCTGATGGAGCCACAAAAAAAATGTCTCAGACATCCTCTCAGATCCCAATTCACAATCCCCGTGGCATTTTTATACTAAAAGTGACATGTGGCCTTCGCAGTAGTGGCAGGCTATACAATAGGTACACTGTTTTGATAAGAGCATGTGAATTATACTGATTTGAAGTTCAATTTGTGTCTTCCAAAAATCTCCAAAGGCTCGTTTCATTGCCATGGCTGCAGAAGTTGTCAGCGGGAACTAATGGTATACACTTCTTTTCTCAGTCTCATTATATTGCTTAAGGTGATTGCACTGGGGACTAGATGCTTTATTCTTTCTTATTGATAGTCATTGGATATGATATTAATATGACCTACAAAATACAGAAGAATTATAATGAAAACAATAGGTGTATATATTCTTTTGGGCAATCATGTTGACATTTGTAATATGGCTGAAGTCAAGTGGAAATTGTAAGACATATAGTGAAACACAATATTTATCATTTTACCATTCAGAAGCCATGTCATTTATATCACTTAAACTTGAAAGTGAGAAATGTATTTCCTGATTGCATGTGGATTATTCCTATCTTGTCCTACAGAATTTATGCAGTTTCTTTTTTAAGTTAGAAATTGTTTTAGGAAATTCTTGTCATTCAGAAACTAGTATTTGTTATATGTAAAATGAAACCCTTTTTCTTGACCTTGGACCATACTTGTGGAAATAAATCATGTGCAAATTTCTTCTGCAACTTTTTAAGCTTAGGCAAATTTTATCTTATAGTAATGGAAATTTCGCAAAAGAATCTTTAAGAAATTATTATCAGGATTGTAGTTTTATTTCTATAGCATGCCATGCCTTAAGAAGTTCTTAGCACTCATTTCCTATTGATTTTTATAGTCCTCCACTGCATATTGATGATGAAAGAAAGATTAGAATTCACATGAGGAGACCTAACTACTGAGCCTGCCTCCTTAACTAACCAGCCTCATGATCTTAACTAAATATATTCAGCTCTCTGAGGTCACACAGTTCAAAGAATGGACCAGATAACTCTGAACTCAGCTACTCCTCTCATTTTATAGATAGTCCAAAGATTTTAACTGGTTTGTCCATGACAAATTTGGCTAGGTGATATATGTAAAAATATAATCCAGCTTTTCTGCCTTAGTTTTAGCGCTATTTCCACAACATTTAGACGACAGTGGTAAATCATTTTCTTCCCTTTAGTGAAAAATAAATCATGCAAGGTACATACAAAGATCATTATTCTTGCAAAATTCTACATAGACTTGTTATTAAACCATGGTCTGGGGAAATTAAAAAGAGCATGATGACCAGAATATAGTGTATATTCCCTAAGAACCAGTATCATCACACTCATTTAATGTTTTCATAATACTACTAAATAATATATTAGATACTACTTTCTCTGTATCACAACTTGATTTTAGTAAGTCATTTTGTACGGGTGTCTCATGATGTTTTTACTATATAGGAGAGACCCTCCCCAAAATCAGGAAGAAGAGATGCTTTGGATTATAATTCACAGTTTTTCAAACACAGAATCACTATGAATAGTGATTCATGCAGGCCTGAGTTTTGGCAGTTGTTTTGTTTTTTTGTGGAGATGCTTTCTCTTTTTCTTTCTTTCTTTTTTTTTAATCACTTGGTCTCTTGATTTTTAAGATGAATATCACGCTCCACTGTCTTCACATGGTTTTTGTAAGATCATCAGATCATCATAATCTTCTTTCTTTACATTCCTTTAGATAATTTATTTTTAAGGTCACACTCACAGCAACCGGTGAATTTTTTCAAGAATTAGAAATCTCTTATTTTCTTTCCAGGCAATCAGTAACCATTTACTAACAATTACAGATATAATCATTGTCCTTCATTCCTGTGATGTTTCTGATTAGTGTGTTTTATTTTTCTCAATTCTCTATACCACAATCAATAATCATGCTTGAATAATACCTTCGATGACATTATAACATGCAATATGACATGTGATAATGACCAATGAAACAATCACAGTCAGGTCATACTAATTAATAGCAGTCTTTTAATAAATAATGTAGAAGTTTCTAACAAGTCACACAGTAGGAATTCAATAAATGGTCTATTGAATACTTGTCTACTTGTTGAGTCTAACAAGCAGGGTCTTCTCTGGCAACATTTCAATAATTCTTCGGTTTTGCTTTGTCCCTTTCAGTATCTTTTCCTTAGATTAGTTAAATCCATAGAAGAAATGCTAACTAAATTTGCAGATGACCCACAATTGAGAGAGGATGGAAAACATATTGATGTTTAAAATCAAATTTTCAAAATCAAGTTTCTTTAATGCTGATTTTGGAAGGAGCCAGGTGTGTAGGCAGGACTGCCAGATATGATTTTGTAGGTTTTCTTTGGAAATTCCCACTTTGGGAGGCTTCATGTCAATAACGTCTGTGCATTCTTTCAAGAGTATATGTATAAAGGTATAGTATGTGTTTGTTGGTTTATTTATTCATTCATTCATTTGTTTGTGCCAAATTCAGCATTCATAAGAACTTGATAGGCTGGCACTGTGGGGAGAAATTATTACCAAATTTAACATAGGAGGACTTCAAATATTCAATTAATATTTTAAAAATTCAGTTGTACACATATGGACTGGGCAGGGTTTTTTTTAAACAAAACTGAGTATTAAAGAACTGAATGGCTTCATTAATATTAGCTCAATGAAAACATGATCCAGTGGAATAGCAATATAGGAATTCAGGTATTAGGGGAAAAGTGATAATACAGTTCACATTGCAGCTTGGCTCTAATCTGGGAGGTAACTCTGTTTCCTGAATGGAGACAAGATTGGATGGGTGTAAATAAAAGAGCTAACATTTGAGTAAGGACTATGTTTTAGATCCTCTGTTAGTTGTTTTGTGTATATTATTTCACGTAAGCCTCACAAAAGCCTAGACTTCAGCCTTCCCAGATCACCTCATCCAGAGCAGCTTTACTGTTACTAGTTTAGTAACTTGAAGAGTGGTGAGTTAGGTTGGGATTAGAAGGAAGGAGCATAATACAAGTATACGACATAATTTCCTCACGAATTTAGCTAAAATTTCAATATTAACACAAAAAAGTTGGCCAAACACAGCAGAAGCAGATGATGCCTGTCTTTTCTTACTTCAGAGTTCCACTAAGGGGAACTCATGGCAGTGACACTCCATGTAGGGAGGATCATGCCAGCAGAGAGGATGAAGCCCAATTCTTGCAGAGTTGCTGTCCTTTTCTTATGCAAGCTTGTATTGCCAGTTTGGGAGGCTTGATGCTAATAATCTCTGTGCTTTCTTTCAAAGGAATCTTTGTAAATATGTAGCATTTATTCATTCGTTCATTCGCTTGTAATAAATTCAGCCTTCACAATGTGATAGCTTCATTCATGGTAAAGTAGCCTTGATCCCCTCACTCCAAATAATATCTCTGCTCCAGATTTTCCATATTCTGACAAGCCCTTGTATCTCATCATATAAGAGGCATCATATAAGATTTGTTTGAAAAGAGTTGTCCACTGTTACAAATAAATCAGTTTTGGGGAAGCACTGTGTTTGGCCTGTATTAGTCAGCTCCAACTGCCATTAACAGAATACCGTAGACTGGATATCTTAAAACTACAAGAATTTATTTTTCATAGTTCTGGAGGCTGGGAAGTCCCAGATCAAGGTGTTGGCAGGTTTCGTTCTTGATGAGGACTTTCTTCTTGGCTTGCAAGTGGTCACCTTCTTGCTGAGCCTTCACATAGATAAGATGGAGAGCTTTGTTCTCCCTTTTCATATAAGGACACTAATCCCATCCTGGGGGGCCTACCCTCATCACCTCATCTAAACCTAATTACTTCCCAAAGGCTTCACCTCTAAATAGCAAAACACTGGAGAGTTAAGTCTTCAACATATGAATTTTGAAGAAACAAAGAACTTCAGCCCGAAAATATTCATAACAGGGCCTATATTTTTTAAATTAGTAACTTCCTGTTTTTTCCAAATTATAGATTTAATCTGTTAGATAAGCTTGTAATGTTTTATTGGTTTGAGTTTCTCAGTCACTTTTTTTTCCTATGTGGTACAAGATTTTAGTTTACAAAATATTATTCTGACCATTGTCACCATTGTTTTTCCATCTGGAAAAATTGATTTTTGTAAATGATGAACCCTTGTTTCCATGGGCAGGAATTCTATGTCAGCCAAGTCTTATTCTTTGAATATAATCTCCAAACTTCTACCAGTATCGTTGTATGACTCAAGAGTGTTATGATATGGAAAATTCACAGTTTAAATGGCATAAAATAGAACTGTGTTTTAACAGTCATTTTTTCTGTCTTCTCTCATAGTGTACAGAAAAGCCTGAGTTTTGAAGGCCAAAAAGAAACTTCAGTAAACAGCTCTTAGAGTCCTTGTAGTTCTGGATCTAGATATATAATGCTTATATCTATATAATACATAAATACTTTTACTTCCTCTTTATATTTTTATTCTGCTTACGTGCTATTTGATTTGATTGTATCTGTGCTCTTTTTATAAATTGCTTCAGGTTATCATTATTAATGAAATTAATTGAACATGTACGGATATGATGAAAAGAGATTTGGGCTTCAGGAGACTTGGGTTCAAATAATTGACCCTGCCATTTGTTAGCTGTTTTACCCGCAGCTTTATTGAGGTATTTTTGATAAACAAAAATTGTATATATATAAGGTATATAACGTGATGTTTTGATATATATATACATTGTGAAATGATTACCACAATTAAGCTAATTAACATATCCATCACCTCACATGTTTACTCCTGTCTGGGTGTGGTGAGAACACTTGAGATCTACTCCCTTAGCAGATTTCAAGTACACAGTACATTATTATTAACTATGCTGTATGTTAGGTCTCCAGAACTTCTTTATCTTATAACTAGGATTTTGTACCCTCTGACCGACATCTCCCCTTTTGCTCAATCCCCAGCTCTTGTTAAACATTCTACTCTCTTTTACTGTGAGTTTGACTGGTTTTTCATTTTGTTTTGTTTTTTAGGTTTTACATATACATAAGATCATGCAGTGTTTGTCTTTCTGTGTCTGGTTTATTTCACTTAGCATAATGTCCTCCAGGTTTATCCACGTTGTTGTGAATGGCAAAAGAGAATTTCCTTCTTTTGTAATGCTGAATTATACACACACACACATGCACATGCGTGCGCATGCAGAAATGGGATTTATGGATCAAATGGCAGTTCTATTTTTATTTTTCTGAGGAACTTCTATACTGTCTTCTCTAATGTCTATACCAATTTACATTCTTACCAATGTGTACAAGGGCCCCCTTTTCTCCACATCCTCACCAACACTTGCTATTTTTTGACTTTTTGATAATAGCCTTCCTAACGTGTGAGGTGATTTGTCATTGTTTTGATCTGCTTTTCCCTAATGATTAGTGATGTTGAACATCTTTTCATATACCTTTTGGCCATTTATATGTCTTTTTTTTTTTTTTTTAATTTATTTTATTATTTTATTTTTATTTATTTTTGGCTGAGTTGGGTCTTTGTTGCTGTGAGCAGGCTTTTCTCTAGTTGTGGCGAGCAGGGGCTACTCTTCGTTGCGGTGTGCGGGCTTCTCGTTGTGGTGGCTTCTCTTGTTGCAGAGCACGGGCTCTAGGCACGCGGGCTCTGTAGCTGTGGCTCGCGGGCTTAGCTGCTCCGCTGCATGTGGGATCTTCCCGGACCAGGGCTCGAACCCATGTCCCCTGCATTGGCAGGCGGATTCTTAACCACTGCGCCACCAGGGAAGCCCTATATGTCTTTGAAGAGCCGTCTATCTAGGTCCTTTGCCCATTTTTTAAAGAATTTATTTATTTATTTATTTTCTTGCTATTGAGTTGTATTAGTTCCTTATATAGTTTGGATATTAACCCCTCGTCAGATATATGGTTTGCAAATATTTTCTCATGTTCCATAGTGCTTCTACATTGTGTTGATTGTTTTCTTTGCTCAGAAACTTTTTAGTTTGATATAAACCCACTTGTTTATTTTTTATTTTGTTGCCTGTGCTTTTGATCCAAAAGTCAGATCCAAAAAAATCAATGCCAAGACCAATACTTTGGACAAATCTCTGGCAGTTCTAGATATTCATTTTCTCATGCAAATAAGGGGTTTGAATATATGTAATTATAATTCCTATGGTTTCTTTTACATTCCTAAATAGGGATTGTAATATATAATTACATTTAAATTCATGAAATACTTAGAAGAAATATGAACCATATCTGATAATTAAGTTATTGACAATTAGAAATTATTTAGCATTCCTTGAAATAACATGTTTTTCAAAGTTAGAATTCTTGTATTGTACATGGGTATTTCCGAAGAGTCATTTTGGATCTCATGCTACTTGAAACCTTGTTAATATTAAAAAATGTTTCAAATTCAGTAGGGGCAGGGTATAGTTTTTGGTTAGAGGATTAGAGTTTCTATTATGAAGTACAGGAGCTTGTCATTAGAAATGAAAAAATTACCATATTCATGTAGTTTTTTTTAAACTTTAAGATTATTTAAGCATTTCCATTTTTTTTATAATTTAAAAACCAGAAGTCTGAAGAACTGTTGTTTAAAATAATCCATTCTCTGTTAATTAACTTGATTGTGGGAATCTTTTTACAGTGTATACGTTTATCAAATCATCATGTTGTATACTCTAAATACATTCCAATTTTGTTTGTTAATTATACCTCAGTAAAGCGAAAATATAATAAGATAAAAAAAATCCATTCTTCCACAATACAGAATAAAGGCACTGAGATCTCTACTTAAAGACTGAAAGACCATTAAGAAGTAAATTGGTATAATGACTTGGAGGTAAATTCTTTTTTATATAAACAATATGTACTTATGGAAAGATAAAAACATTTGGAAGGATTAGAAAGATTATAGGCCTTTTACTTCTGTGATTTTGACGTAGGAAATTTTGAAACCAAATAAGTGTCTTGTCACTAGACTCTAATGTTAGTTCCATATGTAACTTTAAATATGATTTTGCATATCTATTATTTTAAGCAGAAATTATTCATATCCTTCTGGGAGATAATGGGGTAATCATTTTTTTGAAACCCTTTTCTAAATCCTTTTATCAAATGATACTAAATGTCAATATCTTCCAATTTTTCTTATATAATTTTTATAAGGAACTTGACTTCTTGCTTAATACTAATGAAGTAAGCTCAGTTACAACATCAACAAAATATACAGGCTTAATTTGATAATTGGGTAATTTCGGGTTTGGGTTATTTTTGGTTAACAGCACCCTGCAGTACAAATTAACTTAAAAAGTTTTAGTGGCTTGTGTTAGTAATCTATAATTGAAAGTTAGGTCCAGACGGATGCAGTGGCATACAGGGTTATAAGAGTTTGGGGGGAGCTAATGTACTGATGATCCATTTATATGCCTATGTTTATACTTGTGCTAAAATCCTACTGGGCTTGAGCTTTTCTATTTCTCCAAGTGTGATATAACAGATGTTAACTTTAAAAAAAAGAAGGATTTAAAAAAATATTAAAGCCAGGTATAACCTTGAAAAATACAGTGGCAAATTGGTGTAATTACACGTCATTGAGATAAAATGACATTTTGAGGTTCTGTACTCTTCATATGTTTCATATGTGGAAATAGCCCATTCAGACTAATCTTATTAACTTGGCCTAAATGTGGAGAGTCATTTCAAAGCTAGTAATTGCAAAAAGAAATTGTTCTTCTCTGTTTGATTAGATTTCCAGTTCATCAAAATGTGATCTGGTAAGATCATAGGTGTTTGAAATAAAGCAGAACTCTGATTCCTTTCTCTACTACTTCTTATGAGTGAGACCTCTAGCAAATCTCTAGACTTGTACATACAATGAAAATAAAATAATACTCTCTACTTAAGGATTTGTGGGATGGAGAAAGGAAGAGTGTTTCCTGTGAAAAAGGCTTGTTATTTATTTATTTATTTTTGTGGTACACGGGCCTTTCACTGTTGTGGCCTCTCCCGTTGCGGAGCACAGGCTCCGCGGCCATGGCTCACGGGCCCAGCCGCTCCGCGGCATGTGGGATCTTCCCAGACGGGAGCACGAACCCGTGTCCCCTGCATCGGCAGGAGGACTCTCAACCACTGAGCCACAAGGAAAGCCCAAGGCTTGTTAATTCTAAAGTGCATTACAAGCCTTAATAGTTAGCTTCTCAAAACCCAATACTTCTAAAATATCATTCTTCATTGTTTTGAATACTGGGCTTTTTATAAGTGCAATTAACTTTACAATTGCACCACACATGGGTTTCTTTCACAGTTTTTACATTTCAATATATTCTGAATAGCTTCCGCCCCTGAATCTTGACAGGACCGATTTAGCCTATTCACACATGGATTGTGGCATATTCTGTGTTAAATGTATACACATAGCATGGTTGACCGAGCTGTGTGACTTTCTATCCCATTCCAGTGGATGTTACCAGAACAATAGCTTGACTGACATGTACTTTTGTATCCTGCTGAGTTTTACAATTTTCTTTTGGTGTTTGTTTTCACCAACAGTCTAGAATTTCTTGACCTCACAACCATTTAGAATAATGTCTTTTGCAAGATATGCTATTGGCTGATGGAAGTATTTTTGGTCACTGATTTCAGAATATAGTTATATCCATGTATAAAAAACAAAGTGAGAAATTCAAGCACTCACCTCTTGTTTTGAAATTGATTAATTTAAAAATAGTTTATAGTTGTAAATTCTATAAAAAGTTTTAAAAGGGCATTCACTTTATAGTAAGGCTCTTCTGCCTCTCACCCCTCCTGGGAAGCAATTACTAACAGTTTCTTGAATTGCTCTCCATACATATTCTAGAAGCAATTCTCTGTGAATTCAGTCAGAAAAGAGTTTATACCCTAACTTAGTATCATGCCTAGATATAGTATTCTTAAATTGGTAAAAATGTGATTTTCTTGTATGGTTCACAAAGTTCTTTCAGTTGTTTTTCCCTTTCTGTTCCTAAGGCATGCTCAACTCCTGCATAATTTCTAAGTAAACCGCTTTTCAGCAGTTTGTGTTTGGTCTTCATGCTTATCAGATCAGTGAGTCTTATGCTTTCATGCTCACCATATCTTGTAAATTGCTATAGAAGAATAAATCTGTTGTCCTAAGTTGGATATCTCATGCATGCATTGTAAGCCTGTAATGACACTCTTGTGTCTCTACACATTCGCAGTATTGACTCTTAACCTAAAAACTTACACTCAGTCTGTGTTGCTGGATTTCTGGTCTAATTTGTTTTTTTCTGAAGTACAATCTACTTGCCTATGGCCCTGTTGTGGGCTAAATGTTTGTGTACTACCCCCAATTCTTCTTCTTTTTTTTTTTTTTTTTACTTTTATTTATTTTTTATACAGCAGGTATACCCCTAATTCTTATGCTGAAGCCCTAACCCTCAATGTTAGGGTATTAGGAGGTGGGGCCTTTGAGAGACAGTTAGGTTTAGATGAGGTCATGTGAGTGGTTCTTGTGATGAGATTAGTGCCCTTATAAGAAGGGACCAGAGAGCTTATTCTTTCTCTTCATGTGAGATTGTAATAAGAAGGTAGCCAGCCATCTGCAAACCAGAAAGAGAGCCCTCACCAGATACTGAATCTGCTGGCACCTTGATCTTGGACTTCTCAGCCTCCAGAACTGTGAGAAATAAATGTTTTTTTTTATTGTTTAAGTCACAGAGTATATGGTATTTTATTAGAGCGCCCCATACTGTCTGAGACAGCCCCTAACAACATGTCTAGCCCTCCTAGAGCCTTTTACCTGGGGGACTGGACCTTGCTGTGGTTTTTCAGTTAACCTTCCTACCACTGTGATTTTCCCATTACATTTGCCTGGCACAGACAGGGTTCACAGAGCCTGGTAGGATGTTATCATTAGGACAACTTACTAACTTCTAGGAGAAAGCCCTGTGTAAGAAATGATCTGTCACTTTGGACCAGGCCCTATCTTGGGCAGGTCCATTCTCCTTTTCACCCATTTCCACTCAGGTTCCACATGTCTGTTGGATGAGGCTGCAGAATGTGTGACAGTCATAGGAGTTTCGTATGGTTGCAAGGTATACTTCTAATATGATGTGATACAAGTTTTAGTTTAAATGAATATACTGGGACCCTCCATTGTTTCTGTGGTTGTTAATGCATCACCAACACCAGTGGGACAAGTGATTACAAGCTTTGTGCTTTGAGGTAATTACTTCTTTGCATATCAGTCATCTTTTAGGAGACCTGGAGAATCCAGAAAAACAGATGCAGATGGAACCAGGCACTGTGCAGCAAGAGCACAGACTGCAGATGCCAATACGTGACCCTAATAAGCTGGCTTTCGAAAAATGTATGTCTCTGGGCGCTGCCCAGGGAGAGTCTAGATCAATAGGGCTGGGATGGAGCCCAAAGAATCAGTACTTTTAAAAGCTCCCTACGTGATCAGGTTGTGCTTCTGGTGGGAAATTACTGTTCCAAAGAGCAGTCATCACAGATGAGCTGTCATTGGTTATGATCAGGGATATGAAATATTTACGGGAAAGATCTTTCTTGAAAGAAACCAAATAAAATCATTTGAGGAAAAAATGACTTTTAGTGTTCTATATAAAAAAAAGAATGTAAAGGGTCAACTCCTGTCCCTCAGTCTCCCTGCATTCTCCACCACCTAATCAAGGGAACCAATTCTAAATAGAAAATACTGCTCAATATTTGTTGATTTATTGTCTCTGTTGTATAGCGTAGCATATAGGCTATAGCACTTTTTATTTTTGTATTGAACGGAGTACTATGAAAGTGAGAATTACACATTCTTTGGTAATGATAGATTATACAACACCATAAACATTTTTAAAAGTGATTTTGATGCTTTTTTGGCACACAAGATTTACACGTTAACTGTCTGATATACTAGGTTAACTCCTCAGAACCATCTGAGTAGAATTTTTCTGCAACGAATTTAGCTAATTTTAGGAAAATTGTGCAATGTTTTTTGGAATGCTGTCATCACTGGTTCCTAACAAACACAGTAGAGTCACCAGCCACTTCTCAGACCTGTGATGTTAGGTCCCCTTTCTGATGCCTCATTCTGTGAATTTTTAATTTCTCACTCTGGGTCATACAAAATTCATTCAATTTACTCTTGTTTTGACACCCCCGTTCTATATATCTCTCTCATCACTATCCTGCTTTTAGGATTTATTTGTTTTCCTTTCTGTTTTTAAATATTTATAAATAGTTAGGATGTGCTAAGTTTTCCTGTTTTATACTCATAAAACACTATTTTCAATCATTTGTTTACTTTATCTTCCACGAGCATTAAGGTGCTTTTTTTAATGAACTTTCTTGTAAACTTGCAAATCTTATACCTGTAAAAACTCACAAGAGTGGTACTCAGACTTTTAGGGCATCCAGAGTAATATGCTGAGAAGAGACCCATGTTAGGCAAATGTTCAGGCAACTTCATTGTCTTAGTTACAACAGTGATGGGGTTATGGGGTTTTCTGTTCAACACAGAATCTTGCATTTTGGGAACTGAGAAACTGACTCCTTTTTTTTTTTTTTTTTTTTTGCGGTACGCGTGCCTCTCACTGTTGTGGCCTCTCCTGTTGTGGAGCACAGGCTCCGGATGCGCAAGCTCAGTGGCCATGGCTCACGGGCCCAGCTGCTCCGCAGCATGTGGGATCTTCCCGGACCGGGGCACGAACCCGTGTCCGCTGCATCGGCAGGCGGACTCTCAACCACTGTGCCACCAGGGAAGCCCCCGGGAACTGAGAAACTGGAGTAAGAATTTGGCTACCAAACAGTGGAGAAAGCATGGACATGCTTTGCATAATGTGTTTATTTAATAAGGATTTACTGTCTTGGGAGAGATAGTGAAATAAAACTCATGATCCATGAACTCAGTTGGACAAGGGGACAAGCATACTACAGCCCAGCAAAATATTGGAACATAAGACTCTAAAAGAGATGACAAAAACAGAACATTACCCTCCAAAGGAGTAACAGAAAAGTACTATGGTATCATATTATGTCCCAGCATGATCAGGAAAGGGTTCATAAAAGAAAAGGGAATGAGTTGGGCTTTACAATGTGGGTGAGAAGTTGCTAGAGAAAAGATGGAAAATAATAAATGCCAGGGGAGTCTTTGGAAACAAGGGACCTAATTGGGCACAGCTGGGTAAAGGGTTAATGTAAAGGAACAATTGGAGATAAAATTAAGGATAGATTATGACTTTTATGAGACAAGTAACAGAAACTCTGGTTAAATAAAAAAATTAAATGATAGGGATTATCATACCACGACGGCTTAAAATTCCAGGAATACAATTCAGTTTGAGGACCTGAAAATGTGACCAAGATCTGGTTTCTCTGTTATTGTTTCTTGACTAGATATCCCCAGGATTTGCTCCATTTCCAAGTTATAAGCTTTATATCTTTATCAAGGAGATGAGAGCTTCTCTTTGGTAAGTTCTATAAAAGAGAAATAAAACATTTTGTCCCAGAATCTCCAGCAAACATCTCCAAATGCCATCTCTGCCTATTCTTGAACCAGTCACTGTGGATCAAGAGGATAGTATATATTGAATGGCTTTTCCCAGTCAGTTTCATTTCTAGAGCTGGCATTGTGACACACCCACCTGAACTGCCAAAAATGGGAAAGAAGTGAACTTACTGAGGGAAATTTAGAGTGCTGTTGGTGGAAAAAAGGGAGCATAGATAGTGAAAAGTCAACCACCAGAAGTCCTGCATAGGAAAATAACTTGAGCCAGATGTATAATGTAGGGACTAAGGAAGCTTAGATGGTTTTCAGTAGAAATATGACCTCATGCAAAGGGTAATCCAAAAACATAACATTAAACAACCTATGACCTAAGAATTATACTGTTAGGTATTTTACCAAGTGGAACTCTTGAACATAGGCAGTGGAAGACACGTACAATGATATTCATAGTAGCACTTTATAGTAGAAAATCTGAAAACCATCTAAATGTCAATCAAAACGAGAGTAGATGAGTAATTTGTATATTCACAAAATAATACCACAGGCAAAATTAATATATATATATATATATATATATATATATCAATATGTAGTGACATGGATAAATCTTAGTAATAAATTATTAAATGAAAAGTAGATTCCCAAAGAGTATTTTTGTAAATTTAAAATTTGGCAGTATTTTTGTAAATTTAAAAATAAATTTTTAAAAAATATATAGCTTTTAAGAACATATTGCTTTTAAGAATGCAATAAAATTATACAGAAAGTGGTGAGACAGAAAATAAAGTGAATAGGTAATATAGTGACTATGTTACATGGTTTATGAAAAAAGAATAAAACAATAATAGATGATAGAGTATGCTGGAGTGGGATGTTATTTTATATATCATGGTCATTGAAGTCTTTTCTTAGAAGGTGCCATCTAAGCAGAGAATTGATGGAAATGAAGGAGTGAGCCAAGTGGGTGACAAAGGAGGAAATCTGTTCTGGGCAAAGGGGCAGTAAATGCAAATGCAGTAGGAAATGCAGTGGGAGTGCGCTTGGTGTGTTCCAGGAATTTCAGTGAAGCCTGTATGGCTGAAGGAGTGGGTATCAGGAAGAATGGTGAGATATAAAGTCAAAGCAGTAGAGGAGGTTTAGATCAGACAGGGCTGTCAGAGCCATTGTAAGGATGTGGCTGTTAACCTTCATGAGATAGGAATTAACCACCATGAGATAGGAGTTCATTGGAAAGCTTTGAGGAAAAAAGTGATATATTGTTTAAAGGATTACTCTGGCTGGTTTGTGGAGAAAAGGATGGAAACATCAAGCAGGGAATCAGGGAGATCAGAGATCAGTTAGAAGGGTTTAAAGCCATTCCAGAGAGGGATGATGGTACCTCGGGAGATAATGATTTTTCTGGATATCTATTACTTTGGCACAAGTACACCCAACTTTAGTGGCTTATACAACAACCATTTTATTATATGTCACATTTCTGTGGATCAAGGATATGGGCATGGCCCCCCGCTGGGCGATTCTGCTTTATGAAGACCAAACAAGTATCATTTGGAGGTATTCAGTGAGTAGCTTATTTGAAGGATCCAAGAAAGCTTCACACACCTGCCTGGTGCTTTGGAAGGTACATCAAGAAATCTGGGCTTAGTTGAGTTCCTCTCTTCTTCCATGTAGTCTCAGTGCCTCTCTACATGGTCTTTCCAGTGTAGTATTCAGAGTACTTACATAGCAGTTTACAACTGTAAGAGTAAGTATCCCAGGAGACCAAAACTGGTAGTTGCCAGTGTCTTAAAGCCTGGATCTAGAAAGTGACACAGCATTGCTTCTGTCACATTCTATTTGTCAAAGCAGTCACAGAGCCCACCCAAATTCCAGGATAGGGGATTTAAACTTTACCTTTTTGATAGGAAGGCTCTCAAAGAGTTTGTGGCCATATATAACCTGCCATAGTAGAAAAGGTACAGGCAGTGAGAAGAGGTTAAATTCTAGATAACGTTAAATGTTTAGGTTTGGCCAATGGATTAGATATGCATTTGAGAGAAAAAGATTTTTGATCTAGACAACTGGAGAAACAGAGTAGTCATTTACTGAGACAGGGAAAACTATGGGAAAGAAAATCAGAAGTTCCATTTTGTGCATGGTAAGTTTGAGTTGCCTGTGGACATATCAAATAGGCTGTCAGATATATGATTCTGGAGTTCACTAGGAAGGTCTGGGCAGAGGCTATATGTATATAGATGGTATTTAATTAAAGGGACTGGATGAGTTTCATTTAAGGAGGAGAGTAGGTGGAGAAGAGGAGAAATTTAACTACTGAGCCTAAGGGAAGTTCAAATATTAGCAAGTATTAGAAATGAGAAGAGGGCTTCCCTGGTGGCACAGTGGTTGAGAATCTGCCTGCCAATGCAGGGGACACGGGTTCGAGCCCTGGTCTGGGAAGATCCCACATGCCACGGAGCAACTAGGCCCGTGAGCCACAACTGCTGAGCCTGCGCGTCTGGAGCTTGTGCTCCGCAACAAGAGAGGCCGCGATAGTGAGAGGTCCGCGCACCACGATGAAGAGTGGTCCCCGCTTGCCACAACTAGGGGAAGCCCTCGCACAGAAACGAAGACCCAACACAGCAAAAATAAAATAAATTATTAAAAAATAATAATAATAATAAAAATTAAAAAAAATTTAAAAAAAAAGAAATGAGGAGAAACTAGCAAAGAAACCAAGAAAGGGTAGGTCATAAAGTAGAAGTACCAAGGGAAAATGTTGTCTAAGAAGCCTAGAGAAATAATTAGACGGAGTAGGGAGTAATCAAAGTGGTTACACACTGCTGATTACATAAATGAGGACTGAAACTTGAATATTGTCTTGGAGCCTAGACTCTTGATGACCCTTATAGGAGCTATTTTGTTTGAGTCATAGGAACAAAAGCCTATGTGAGTGGCTGTAAGAAAAAAACATGAGAGCAAGAAGAGAAAGCTTGCATCGACAAAACCATAATACCCTTTCTAGTATGCCTCTTGTCTGCCAGAAAGAAACACCCCTGTTCTCTGTCTGGCCTCTATATCTGAACAGGGGCAAATGGAGGGCCCTGGGCATTTGTATCAACTTAAGGGCAATTGCTGAAGCTAATGTCTGTGACTTTAAATCTGTGATTTCAAGAATGTTGACTAGAGTTGTTTCTGGCCATTGGATATGTTTCTATTTGTCTCCCTCTGATGCTGTTAAATATACAGAAGGTTTCATCACTTGGAATTTAAATGCTTGTTTGGAAATGTTTTCTTACTATTATGTCAAATGGCAAGAGGAAAAAATTCCAATTTCAAACCCATGAGGAAAAAACTGAATTTGAAAGCCTCTGGGCTTCTACTTTCTGGCTGGTCATAGTTCACACCATTATCTGCTGTCTTATTAATATTTCCTGCCTTGTCTATGAAAACATTTGTGTTTGAGCTGTTGATATCCTTGTGGCAAGGCTGCAACTTTCTCTTGCACTAAACTTAGTAAAACTTGAGAAGGAGCACAGTGAGTGTGGAGGACATTGACAGGTAGGACACCCAAGTTTCAGACTTGGAACTCCCTGGAGTGAAGAACTCACTGCTACTCATTGGCCGATATTGATGACAATGATGTTAACGGTAGTAATATCACCTCTGCAGCATGACAGCAAAAAAAGAGGTGCCATGCTAATTATGTTACACATACTATCTCATAGAATCCTTCCTATAAATTGAGGAAGGGATTACTCAATGCCAGGACAAATAACTCAATAGGAATTACTATTGTTGCCATTTTACAGATGAGAAATAGAGGCTTAATGAGGTTAAATAACGTGTCTAGTGTCATATATCTAATCTGTGCAGTCAACTTGGGAAAGCAGACAGAATCCAGAGCTTGTAAGGCTTGAATGCTGTCTTCCCTTTGCTAACTTTAATTTATTTAATGAAGTAAGTATAACAACTGATATACTTATTCCTCATTGTGAGAAACAACATACACACACACACACACACTATATATATATATATATATACACACACATACACACATATATATACACTCTTTAAAACTATAAAATACATATAATTTTGAGATAATTTCTACAATGAAGGTTGGAACATATTAGTTTAACCCTCTGAGTGACCTATTTTTTAAGGTTGCTGATTTCTAGCACTTCTACCTTGGTCTTTTCTTTAAGGTTCCTGGATTTCTAATTTCAATAAATGGAGTGCCGAATTAAGTGACTTGCCTTTCAGTTTTCATACCTGAAGTCAAATGATATATATGTTCCCTTTTCTATAAAAATGTCACATGTTAATAATTAGTAAATATAAATTTTATAGCAGTATTTAAATAGTATCAACTTGTCTAGTTTCTGAAGTGGTTGTTCTCAATTCGCATGTATTCTATGGTTTTTAAGCTAAAAACAGTGAAGTGTAGAGAAGCATATACAGGATTCAAGAGATAAAAAGTGTTACTTCATTTTCAAAACATGTTTATGTTCATGGTAAACTTATAGACAAATAATGGGGAGAAAAATCCTCAAAACTATTTTTAATAAAATTTTAGGTTCTCTCTCTTTTATGTGTTAAGTTAGCTAAGATAATTTTCATTTATTCTTGTTCTGAAATTATTTCGCCCAGAGGAGTACAAATAAGAGGACTTTAGGTCATTTACACCCTGTATCTACCAGTTTATGAATTCTGTGAAACTAATTCATACATCAAAAAGTATTGTGAAATCACACTGCAAAGCATGTGATCTAGTTTCTTTTTCAAATCATCATAAACATAGGCTTAACATTGCAAGTTCGTTGTTTAGTTTGAAAAAATTTAGAAAGGACTGTTTGAGTTTAAAGGCAGTTGTTTAGTAATCTAGAGAACAGTGTAAACATGACACAGAATTTGACTTAGGTGATCTTGAAGTGTTCTACAATCAGGATTTAGTCTATCCTGAAATCTCTCCAAAGCTGTTAAAGGTCCCAGTGTTCTTTAGAGCAGGATATAACATATGATCCTCTCTGTCACTGTGTGTGCTCAATGGTGCTGCGGTTGTACTGGCACCACAAATATTAATGGAATACATTTACTTTTCTGGACAAATGGCTATGGTCACACAAAATTAAGAGCATTTATGTAAGAAATGAAGTTGAGAGGAGTTTTTTGTTTTGTTTTACTACTTTTTCTAATTCTGAGAACTTTTTTAAAATTTATTTTTATTGAGGTATAGTTGAATTACAATATTGTGTTAGTTTCTGATGTACAGAAAAGTGATTCAGTCATACATATATATGTATTCTTTTTCATATTCTTTTCCATTATGCCTTATTATAAGATACTGACTATAGTTCTCTGTGCTATACTGTAGGACTTTGTTATTTAACCATTCTATGTATAATAGTTTGCATCTGCAATCCCAAATTCCAAATCCATTCCTCCCCCACCCCCTTACCCCTTGGCAACCACAAGTCTGTTCTCTGTGTCTGTGAGTCTGTTTCTGTTTCATAAATAAGTTCCTTTGTGTTATATTTTAGATTCCACGTATAAGTGATATCGTATGGCATTTGTGTTTCTCTTTCTGACTTATTTCACTTAGTATGATAATCTCTGGGTCCATCCATGTGCTGCAAATGGCATTATTTCATTTTTTATGGCTGAGTAATATTCCATTGTGTGTGTGTGTGTGTGTGTGTGTGTGTGTGTGTACATACCACATCTTTATTCATTCATCTGTCTATGGACATTTAGATTGCTTCCAGGTCTTGACTACTGTAAATAGTGCTGCTGTGAACATTGTGGTGCATATATCATTTCGAATGAGAGTTTTCTCCGGATATATGCCCAGGAGTGGGATTGCTGGATCATATAGCAACTCTATTTTTAGTTTTTTTTAGGAACGTCCTTACTGTTTTCCATAGTGACTGCATCAATTTACATTCCCACCAACAGTGTAGGAGGGTTCTCTTTTCTACACACCCTCTCCAGCATTTGTTATTTGTAGATTTTTTTTAAATTTATTTTTTAACATCTTTATTGGAGTATAATTGCTTTACAATGGTGTGTTAGTTTCTGCTTTATAACAGAATGAATCAGCTATACATATATATATATCCCCATATCTCTTCCCGCTTGCGTCTCCCTCCGTCCCACCCTCCCTATCCTACCCCTCTAGGTGGTCACAAAGAAGCGAGCTGATCTCCCTGTGCTATGTGGCTGCTTCCCACTAGCTATCGTTTTTACATTTGGTAGTGTAGACTTTTTAATGATGGCCATTCTGACCTGTGTGAGGTGGTACCTCATTGTAGGTTTGATTTGCATATCTCTAATAATAAGTGATGTTGAGCATCTTTTTATGTGCCTACTGGTCATCTGTATATCTTCTTTGGAGAAACATCTATTTAGGTCTTCTGCCTATTTTTTGGTTGGGTTGTTTGTTTTTTTGTTGTCTGAGCTGTTTGTATATTTTGGAAATTAAGCCCTTGTTGGTCACATCATTTACAAATATTTCGTCCCAGTCCATATGTTGTCTTTTTGATTTGTTTATGGTTTCCTTTGCTGTGCAAAAGCTTATAAGTTTGATTAGGTCCCATTTGTTTATTTTTGCTTTTATTTCTATTGCCTTGGGAGACTGACCTAAGAAAACATTGCTATGATGTATATCAGAGAAAGTTTTGCCTATGTTCTCTTCTAGGAGTTTTATGGTGTTGTGTCTTATATTTAAGTCTTTAAGCTATTTTTTTTTTTTTTGCGGTACGCAGGCCTCTCACTGTTGTGGCCTCTCCCGTTGTGGAACACAGGCTCCAGACGCGCAGGCTCAGTGGCCATGGCTCATGGGCCCAGCCGCTCCACGGCATGTGGGATCTTCCCAGACCGGGGCACGAACCCGTGTCCCCTGCATCGGCAGGCAGACTCTCAACCACTGCGCCACCAGGGAAGCCCCATTAAGCTATTTTGAGTTTATTTTTGTGTATGGTGTGGGTGTGTCCTAACTTCATTGATTTTCATGCAGCTGTCTAGCTTTCCCAACACCACTTGCTGAAGAGACTGTCTTTTCCCCATTGTATTTGATATATTCTTGCCTCCTTTGTTGAAGTTTAATTGATTGTAGGTGTGTGGTTTATTTCTGAAGTCTGGGAGGGTTTTGCCTCCAGCTTTGTTCTTTTTCCTCAGGATTGCTTTGGCAATTCTGGGTCTTTTATGGTTCCATATAAATTTTAGGATTATTTGTTCTAGTTCTGTGAAAAATGTCATGGGTAATTTGATAGGGATTAAATCTGTAGATTGCTTTCGGTAGTATGGCCACTTCAACGATATTAATCCTTCCAATCTAAGAGCATAGTATATCTTTCCACTTCTTTGAATTATCTTCACCTTCCTTTATCAGTATTATATAGTTCTCAGCAGGTAAGTCTTTCACCTCCTTGGTCAGATTTATTCCTAAGTATTTTGTTTTTTTGATGAGATTTTAAAAGGGATTGCTTTTTTACTTTCCCTTTCTGATATTTCATTGTTAGTGTAAAGAAATGCAACTGATTTCTGTATGTTAATCTTGTATTCTGGTACCTTGCTGAATTTGTTTATCAGTTCTAGTAGTTTTGTGTGGAGTCTTTAGGGTTTTCTATATATAGTATCATGTCATCTGCGTATAATGACAATTTTACCTCTTTTCTTCCAGTTTGGATACCTACGTTTTATTTCTTTTTCTTGTCTGATTCCTGTGGCTGGGATTTCTAATACTTTGTTGAATAGAAGTGATGAGACTGGGCATCCTTGTCTTGTTCCAGATTTTAGCAGGAAGGCTTTCAGTTTTTTACCATTGAGTATTATGTTGATTGTGGGTTTGTCATAAATAGATTTTATTATATTGAGATTTGTTCCCTCTATACCCACTTTGGTAAGAGTTTATTTTATCATGAATGGATGTTGAATTTTATCAAATACTTTTTCTGTACCTATTGAGATGATCTTATTGTTTTTATCTCTTCTTTTGTTGATGTGGTGTATCATATTGATTGATTTGCATATGTTGAACCATTCTTGTGAGCCTGGGATGAATCCAGCTTGGTCATGGTGTATGATCTTTTTTTTTTTTTTTTTTTTTTTTGCTGTACATGGGCCTCTCACTGTTGTGACCTCTCCCGTTGCGGAGCACAGGCTCCGAACGTGCAGGCTCAGCAGCCATGGCTCACGGACATAGCTGCTCCACGGCATGTGAGATCTTCCCAGACCAGGGCACGAACCCATTTCCCCTGCATCAGCAGGCAGACTCTCAACCACTGCGCCACCAGGGAAGCCCTGTATGATCTTTTTTATGTGTTGTTGGGTTCGATTTGCTAATACTGTGTTGCAGCTAATATAATGCACAGAATTGACTCCTCCAAGAGAAAAAGCTTAACATTTTTTATAAAAACGTCTTTTCTGATAGTAAGAAAATGCCTACTCTTATACATTATCCTTTTCCAGTTATTATCCTAAATTGAGCTATAATTACTTAATTATGCTGCTACTTTGTTCTTGTATTCTTGCCTGGAACAATCGGAAAATTGTTACTAAATTTTAAAATTAGTGACTGTTTAAGCTGGGACATTGCTTTTTTCCTGCCTTTGAACTTGAACTGAACCATTGGCTTTACTTACATCTTGAGTCTGTTGGCTGTTGGAATGGAGCCTACACTATTGGCTCTCCTGGTTTCCCAGGCCTTCAGGCTGGCAACGGAACTGTACTATTGGCTTTCCAGCATTTCCAGCTTGCTGGCTGCAGGTCTTGGGACTTCTTGGTTTCCATAATCACCTAAGCCAATTCCTTATAATCCCTCTTTATTTCTCTCTCTGTATGCATCCAATTTGTTATGTTTCTCTGACTTAATACAGACACTGTTTTTAAAAGATTTGGTTTACTTATGCTGACATATTTTTTTAGCATGGGTGAATTCCAGGAAATGGTTCAAAATGGGTGAATGATGGCATATTCTTGTGAGTTTCACGCTAATATGATTCACATATAACTATATATAGCTATGTGTACAGACAGAAGCAGTGTGTGTTCCAAGGATGTGCTTTAAAATTTTAACAAAGAAATCCAATCCAAAAGGTGTTGCATTTTCATCTCAAGTATCCTTGTTTAAACTCCTGCAGTTTTCATATTGAGAAGTCACTAGCATATGTAATCTCAGTCAGCAAAGGCTGCAAACTGAAAAATGCCGAAGCTCGAGAAACTGTTGTGTTGAGGTCTAGAGGATGACCTTGGCCCATCCATCCTTGCCATGGATGGTGACTTGATTAGCATATTAGTTCAGTTTTGAGAAAATAAAATAGGAACAAAGAAATAATAATACTGCTTTCTTCCAGATAACTTTTGGTTGTGTGAGTTTCTTCTATTTCGAAACACTGACCTCTGTTATTTTTGGGAAACACCATTTCATGATCACTGTTCCCTGGAACGCTCTCAAATCTTTTTACACTAGTCAATGAAACATTAAAGAACACAGAGATGTTTGCTTTGGTTAGTAATGTTTGATATGCCTTCTGCCTCTTTTAATACTGAACTTCTCATAAGGGAGGTAAAGAAGGATGCAGAAGGAGGAATGACAGGCAGAAACTGCAGAGTAAGAGATCGCATCTGTTGAGTGATGGCCATGCAGTAGGCACCACGCCAAGAGTTTTATTACTGTTGTCTCACTTAATTTTCCAGCAATTGGAGATGGAGATGCTATTGTTATGCTAATTTGTATAGATTTGGAAAACTAGGAAATTGCCAACTTACATAAATTCACACTGGCAGAAAGTGGCTAAGGTGTAATTTAAACCTAGTTTTTGTGGAATTTGGAAAGCAAACTCTTAATTGGTATACCAACTTGTGAATGAAGAAAAGATAGAATGAAGAAAAAGGGGAAAGAGGATAAGAAGAAAAAAAACTGAATAAAAAATATTTCATTGTAAAAGGTATATTTTTCATTATAAAGTATTTGGTAAAATAACAGAAAATATGAAAAAAGTCAGCTGGACAGCCACAATCCAAGGACCCTCTTTTATATTTCCCCTCAGTTACTATGCTATACATAAATTTGCTTCATTGTGTTCCTATTGTATATGTGCTTTAGTTATTTTATTCCTCACTAAACATTATACCATCAGTATTTTCTGAGTTACTATTAGTCTTTGTGAACACTTTTATGTTGTATAATATTACAACATAAAATGAGCCATAAAATAATTCTGTTTCTATTTGAAAACATTTAGTTGTTCTCTGTGATGCACACTACAGATATGAACACCAGTATCCATACAGCTTCTTCCCAGTTTTGGATTAGTCTCCTATCTCTGAATAACTATTTTATATGAAACTTCTAAAATGGTTGATTCTTGACAATTTTTATTTTAGGGATGGCATGTTAACTCGCCTCTCATATATAGTATTGCTACAAATGAAAATAAAATTTGAAAACCATTAACATCTAAACCTTTTCACTCTTACATAGTAATTTTCCTTGTGTTAAATTGTATGTCATTGATTTTTTTTTTTTTTTTTTTTTTTTTTTTTGCCGTACGCGGGCCTCTCACTGTCGTGGCTTCTCCCGTTGCGGAGCACAGGCTCCGGACGCGCAGGCTCAGCGGCCATGGCTCACGGGCCCAGCCGCTCCGCGGCATGTGGGATCTTCCCGGACCGGGGCACGAACCCGTGTCCCCTGCATCAGCAGGCGGACTCTCAACCACTGCGCCACCAGGGAAGCCCCGTCATTGATTTTTAAGATAAAGCACCTCGATGTTATTTTTCCTAGAATCTTAGAATACTGATGAGATTCTTTTCTACAACTATAATACCTGTTTTTTAAAACTTCTTCCTTAGCCTTTGCAAGTAAGTATTTTATCAATACAGATTAGGAATATTCAAATGGAGATTTACTCTTTCACAGAGTAGGCACTGTGTTCATAAGCTTTTTATTTTATGCCATTTCTTATCACCTTCATATTACTTAGGCTTCCATTATCATATTACTTAAATGTAAATCCCAAACCTGACTTGGTTCTCAAAATCACCTATGGAGTTTTGAGTCCAGAGTAATTGCCAAAGCACACTTTTTTTTTTTTTTTTTGCCTTGCACCTCTTCACCTCTTTAAATTTGAGAGAAAGGGCTACAGTTTTCCTGGGAAAAAGATTGTTCACTGAACTTCTATCCTAGCAATGAAGTTCTAGTTTCTAAAATTGTGTTTCTTGTTCTAATTATACCATCAATCATAACTTGGCCTCCTAAATTTCCGTGTATTCTGTCAAAATTAATAAATTCTATATGGAATGTTGGAAGAGGCATATTTTTCTAGTTTTATGGCTGCGTTTTAAATAGTAGGCATCCCTTGAATTTGAATATGTTTAATGTCAATAAATTATTTGATGGTTTAATGTCCTGGCCTTCTCTAACTGCAGATAATCAGATATAATGAATATTAAGTAATTGGTTGGACGCAATGGTTCAGTGAGGAAAAAACCTGCTCAGTAAAAGCTTGAATACAACTGTGAAGCAAAGACGTAAATATAATAATTATAGGTATACTCTGGCCTATTAAGTGCTTATATTTTCAATTAATACAGCAACCTTAGGGGCTAGGTACAATTATCATCCCCATTTTATAGATGGGAAAACTGAATCATATAAGAAAAGGCAAATAATTCAGGAAAGAAATGGACTTATTTTGACTTCAGGAGTATGCTATTTAGCAGATAAGAGTGAGATCTCCCAGTTAGCATGTTCTAGGACAAGTTTGTAGAATATTTGTAGATGTGTTTATTGGTGGGTGACTAGGCAGTGAGCCACAGGTTTCAGATGGCCATAGGTTTAAGAAGTGGTGAGGAGGGAATTCTAAGAGTGAAAGCTGAGTGAACAAAAATGTGTTTCAGAGGAGTATTTGGATGGAATCAGGGGTTTACAGTGTTGTGCATTTTCTGCCAAAAATATTGATGTTTCCTCAAAAATGAAAAGACATTAAAAAAATAAACACTGAGAACAAAACTATGTTCTTCAAACCCTGTTGGAGAAATATAGTTGAAAACATAGATGGGGAAATATTGTGGAGGGCTTTAAAAAACAATCTGGGGTCTTTTATCAAACAGTTAAGATATTCAGTACAGTACATTCTGAATGATTTTCTTATTTCTTCCATAATGGTAATATTTGGTATGGGAATATGAAATTCAGAATGGTTATTTCCAGATAGTCTCTCAATTAAAAAATGCCCAAAGAGTGTGAGAGATCTAAGATTGCCTTAAATCTAATTGTAAATTGACATTCCAAAGGCTAGGCATCCTGCCAAATCAATTTTCATTGTCTATTGCTGCATAACAAATCTTTCTAAAACTGGATGGCTTAAAGCAGCCATCCTCATCCATTATCTCTTGTGGTTTCTATGGGTCTCAACTGGAAGACTCACACATTGGAGGTTGGGATTATCTATAGTCTCATTCACTCACAGAGCTGGTGCTGGGAGCCTGCTATAGTTGTTGGTTGGTATGCCCACATGGGGCCTCTTCATTTAGCCCCGGATTCCTTACGACAGGGTGGCTGGGTTCCAAGAGCAAGTGTCTCAAGTCAGAGGGTGAGACCATCTGAGGTCATTTTCCTTTTTATTACCTAGCCTCAGAAGTCATTGAGCACCACTTCCGCTGCATGTTATTGATTGAGGCATTTACTAAGGTCCACCCAGGTTTAAGGAGGGGGAAACACAGACCTTACATTTCACTGGAGGATTGCCATCACATTTTAATAGAAGTGTGCAGGAAGGGATGTGTGTTCGTCTGTGTGTGTATCACCATGTTTAGAAAATACAATCTGAGGGTTCTAAAAATTGCCAGGGCCTGGCACACCAGGTAGGAAGCAGTGAGTCACCCTTGTCTCCTGAAGATATTTTATTAAGCATTACAGGGACTAGGCCAAGTGACACAAGGGGAGACTTGACTTTGTTTTTCTTTAGCCTGCACATTTTGGTGAGTGTTTGTTCTGAGAAAATGGGATTTTACTTTGTGGAACATGACTGGAATCAGGTCTAAAAATAAAATAACTGTGTCAAGGATGAAATAACTGTCAAGAATGGCATTACAGTTGTCTGTAAATCTCATGAGATTTGGGCATGTTGAACTGCCAAGGCTAAAGATTAGTTGCCTGGCAGAAAGACAGCTCTGGAGGTTGATGGATGCTTTAGAATGAAGTTATTCGTTGTTCAAATGGAAACTACCTCTTAAGTGCTGGGTACCCTGTCTGGAGGCTATCCACTAGTTGCCTAATATTAGGGAGGATTCTCAGACTCGTTGGCACAGCAGCTGTAATCAATTTAGGCATTTAACCCAGGCATTCCAGGGATTTGCTGGAAGTTTCAAAGGCTATCCTGACTTTGGTTATTGGTTTAACTGGATGCATTAAATATCTGTTATGGACCAAGCACTGTATGCCACGATGAAAGTACAGAAACGAAGAGTCCCCTCTGTCCTGTACTGTATCTACCAAAAGAAAAAGACATGCAAATAGGTCTTCACTACAGGATGGAGGTGCCCTGATAAAAAGTAAAAGAAAGGGAGGTCTGTGGGGCAGAGGTCATTTCCATCATGATCAGGGCAGAGAGGGGGCTGAAACATGTCCTGCTGGAATCCAAGCCCCTGGCCTTTCCACCCCACCAGATTGGTCTACAGTTGTCCTCAGTCTCTCAAAAGTTTGCTCTAAAATAAAACAATGATGCAGTTACCTTTTTGCCGTGGAAAATGAAAGGTTCAATTGTTGAAACAGTTTAAAAATCAGTGGACTCTGCAATGCTAAATAAGAACAAGACAGGTAAGTCGATTTCACTTCTGTGCTTGATGGAAATATATTTTCTTATTGATAGGGGCCTAATCTTTTACTATTTAAATTTTAAGTCAATAGAATAGCAGCACACATCACTACACAACAGAATTAAGAACACTTTGCTAATTTAGGGAAATGAAGAACAGGGTGTTTCTCTTTGGTTAAAAATGAAGTTTAATTTTTGTTTGTCTTCCCGATGATCTACATTTCATTGAGAATTTCAGCTACAGTTCAGGTTAGTGTTTCAAGCTGAGCATATGTTTCAGCCTGAACATAGTGTTTCAGGTACTTGTTAACACATTACCTACAGTTCTGGGATTCCTGTCATTTTGAAGTTTACTCTCCAAGAGGAAACAAAATACAAAAATATATTTCAAATTGATTTGTACAAAATTATCTTGATTCTGAAATGTAATATGTAAAACAACTCTGGTATTAAGATATTTATCTTCCGCTCTCCTTTATTTTGTTCTTTTAAAAAATATTTGGACAATCTAGTCCTTTTCTCTATGTCTAACATAGGATCCTTATGTTATTTATACTAAAACCCAGTTCTAATAACGTTATTTTCTAAAGAGAAAAGTCCTAGTAAACACCCTGGATTAGAATCTTGGCTCTACCGTTTCCTAGCTAAATTATTTAGCCTCTCTGGGATTCAGTTTTAGCCTCTGTAAAATAGGGTTAATAGTAAAACCTACTTTATAGGGTTATTATAAGAATAAATAAGCTTTGTATTTTAAAAAAGAATAAAAATTAAGAATGTTTTCCTCTCAATAGCATATAAACAAATGATAAGTCTCGATATCAAATATTCTATTACCTTAACAAGGCCTTGTTTCCCAACCTCTCCCCAGCTGTATCCTTTGAGAGCCAGCACAGGTTCTTGATTCCTCCCCTTCACATTCTTCTCTTGCCTCTAAATGCCCATGGCAGTTTGTGCCTGTGTTACTATAGTCATCTGGTCTTTTTGTTTCCTGAACTTATTCATACACTCGACTTGTCTCACTAAGAAATAGTGAGTAGCTAGAGAGGGGTTTGCCTCATCTTCCTGTTTATCACAAGCATCTTGTCAGTAGGAGTTTTTAAATAAATATTTTATTTTATACTCACTCTGTAATTATTGATAATACTTTTATGTTCATTCTATAGTGACTGATTCAGTGTTCAAGTTTTAGAAAGTTTTACTTTTCTCAGAAAACTTCAGACTTTTGAGAGGTAGCCAATATACCTAGAATTCTTAGCAGTTAAAATTGATGCTTGAACTGTTTTGGGGCCAGTTTGAAGTCAGACACATCTGTTTTCATATCAGTATGTAGCTGCTTCTAGATCTCTGACCCCCCCAAGTTCCAGTTTATGTAATTGTAAAATGGGGAAGAATGTAATTGTAAAATGGAAAAATTGTGAAATAGTTTGGTGAAGGCAGAACAAGACCTTAACTATAAATTCAAGTTACTGGCTCATAATGAACATTCAATAAAGATTAGGTAGAGACTTCCCTGGCGGCCCAGTGGTTAAGACTTCACCTTCCAATGCAGGGGGTGAGGGTTTGATCCCTGGTCGGGGAGCTAAGATCCTCCATGCCTCGAGGCCAAAAAACCAAAACAGAAACAGAAACAATATTGTAATAAATTCAATAAAGACTTTAAAAATGGTCCACATCAAAAACAAATCTAAAAAAAAATTAGCTATTACTACTATGAATAAAAACGAGTATATATATATGTATGTTCATAATTATTCATAACAGTTCTGATATATAGTAGTGCACCATGAAGAAAGCTTCTCTGATCCCCATCTGTTGTATATATTTTGTATTCTTTAGATTTAATCTAATAGTATTCCAAACTATTCTAATACCAATCTAATAATAGTATTGTATGTTTCCTTTTCATAGTAAGTCCTTGATTAGCAGAGAATATATATGTGTATCCATATATTTCTCTTCCTTCACCTGTTACATTCATTGTATTAAAGACTGTATAAGTATTTTTATAAATGGATATAACCCTAGATCTGTTTTTAACAAATGGATAATATATCTCTGTTTCACAGTGTTTTCAGAACTCTATGCATTGTAAATTATCTACACATTATAAAGTGAAGTGTAAATTGATTTTTATTTAGTTAATTTAACAAATGCAGTGATTGGTTTTGGGGGGGTTTGGGGTAAAATCAAATAGTTTATTTGTTCATTTTTTGTTTGTTTTCTGAATTATGTGTATAATTACTTCCTTTTGTACCATAATCACCTGCATAGTCTAAGTGTCTTGGGTGTATAACTAATGTTGGTTGCTTCCAACTTTCATGATTATAGAAATTGCTATATAATATTAGAGTAAGAGTAATTTTAAAATAGTAAACTCATAGAGATTAATAATGTTGCAAATAAATTTGCATAATAAGGGTTTAAATTAATTATCTGGATTCTTTAAAAGAACAAAATAAAGTAAAAGTTTTAGAATGGTATCTTCTTCAAGAGACATGTTAAAACATCTTTGCAAGAGTAGCTTATGTTTTCATTTGATGTGTTTAAGAGAAAAATCCTAGGATTGCTGTCATAGTCTTATTTCTTATGCAGTACAACAGCTTGAATCTTTATATGGTATTCTGGACGTCTATCACTTTCATCATCAGAATGTCTGAGAAGATAAACTAGCATAACCATAACCATAAAACTCTGTTATAGTTTTAGCATACATAATGATGAATATGTCATACGACTCTTCTATAAATTTTGGTAACAAACTTACCTCGGTTGACATCTATATGCTGCTTCCAAAACACTCTCTTTCAAACATAAATTTCAGATCAAAATACTCTACTTATTAACATGAAAAATATGCTTGTATGCCTGGGGAATGAAATGCAGGATAACTCTTGGAGCACAGTGGATGCTTAGTAAATGTTCTTGACTAAATTGATGGTTGATACAACCAAATTGTAAAATGCTATATATTCAGGACCAGCCAGTTTGTTTTCATTTTGTTTTGTTTTGACATATACTGCATCAACCAATATACTATATTTTTATGAAGTGTTGAAGTGTTTGAATCATAGTAAGTAATAATTTTTTTATATTGTGACTTTAGGAAGACAGGCTTCTGGTAGATGATGGGACCATAATCTTTTGCAGGGGTTTATTTCAAAAGTAATTTGATATATTACTGGTCTACACATTATGTATCCTTTTTTTTTTCTTTGCTGCCCACTCTCTCAGTAATTCACTCTTAAGAGGACCATAATTTATTGTTTAAATGAGACAATATATCTCTACATCTTAGCTAATATTTAACTTTGGATTTTCATGATAATGGTTATTATTTTATAGGGCATGTGGATATATTTTGTTATGTTATTAATATTTTATTAATATGTTTCCCACATAATATTCCACAATCTCAATGAAAAATGCTAACTTCTAAAGATATATTACTCTGTTTTCTGGAATAGCATGATATAATTAAAGGTAACCTCTTGAACAGTTACAAAAACCTAAGATATCTACTTTATGATTTCCTTTTAAAATTACTAACTTGAGAAATCATTTTATTCTCAAAGAGTCTTAATGTGAATACGAGATTTCCCTTTAAGAATCTTATTCTTTCACCAATTAGTCTTTATCTTTCATATAAATACTTTAAAGAGTTCTAGGTCTCTAATATTGCTTTATCTTGACAGCAGTCCTAATTCAAAGAATTTAGCTTTGCAACTTAAGTTAACTCTTAATGTTTCCATCATTAAAAATGTATTTCCTGTCAAAATGTAGTATTTTTAAGTACTTTTTTTAAGTGGAAATACTCATAGTAAGGTCAAAGATTGGCAGCTATTGTGAAAATTTAAGAGGTTTCTCATCAGTGTTAAGGATGGCTTTGTTCTCAAGTGTCAGCAATTACTTGGCTTTGCTGAACTGGCCATTGAAATATAGAAAGTCTCGTGACTTGTACTTTTATCTGTCTATTTACCTGTCACATAATAGGCATAACAGATATCACACTTTTTGATCTCTTGTCTTTTTTTTTTTAATCCATTGGCCACTGTGACTGTTTAAAGCTATAATATTGATCTATGCTCATGAGATGTGAGAAGGAACCTGCTGGAGCTTTTAGGAAAGTTTCTTCTCTCTTCCTACATATGGTACCTGAACTTTATCTGGACACTGTAGTACAAGAGTGTGAGCTCTGTATACCTGCCTGAGGGTGAAGTTAAAGCACTTGAAGTGAAGATGCATGATTTTCATTAAACTAGAGCCTGATTATGCTGAAAAGCCTAGATATTTAGCTAAATTTGATTTAAAATTTTATAAAAGTTTTATAAATAAAATATCACAAATACCATTTATATCCCCTGGATAAACCTTCTTAATCCCACTTTCCTTTTTCTTGTTCTCTGTACCTAGATATAAATGAAATCCTGAATTTGGCATTTATTATTATAATGTAAATATTTTCTGTATTTTCTCCATATGTACAAATTTATACATAGCATGGATAATTTTTTGAATTCTGTCTGATTTGCATCATATGCACTTATTGTGCAAATAATTTTTCATATAATGTTCGTTTCTTGAAACTTCTGGTTATAGTTTATATATTTTACTGCTGGAAATTATTCTATTATAGAATATAAAGGGCATTCCATTATAAAGATATACCACAGTTTATTTATATACTCACCCATTGATTGGCAGTTATAGTTTTTCAAGTTTTGTTATTAAGGATATGAAAACGTATTTAATTAATATTTAATCACCATTTCCTCAATTACAAATATTCATTTGCCATTTGGGTTTTCTCATTTATTAAAATTTCTGTTTACATAATTTACATTTTTCTACTGGATTATTCATCTTTTTGGTATTGATTTATAGAAGATTTTTTTTTACTATAGTTGAGTACTAGTACTTTATAAGATACATGTTTTTTTTTTTTTTTTTCTTTTTGCGGTATGCGGGCCTCTCACTGTTGTGGCCTCTCCCGTTGCGGAGCACAGGCTCCGGACGCGCAGGCCCAGAGGCCATGGCTCACGGACCCAGCCGCTCCGCGGCATATGGGATCCTCCCAGACCGGGGCACGAACCCGTATCCCCTGCATCGGCAGGCGGACTCTCAACCACTGCGCCACCAGGGAGGCCCAAGATACATGTTTTTTTTTTTTTTTTTTTTCTTTTTGCGGTATGCGGGCCTCTCACTGTTGTGGCCTCTCCCGTTGCGGAGCACAGGCTCCGGATGCGCAGGCCCAGCGGCCATGGCTCACGGGCCCAGCCGCTCCGCGGCATATGGGATCCTCCCAGACCGGGGCACGAACCCGTATCCCCTGCATCGGCAGGCGGACTCTCAACCACTGCGCCACCAGGGAGGCCCCAAGATACATGTTTTGAAAATATCTATTTCTATTCTTTTGGTTGTTTTGAGCATTGTTTATAGTATCTCTTGTAATTTTTAGTCAAATTTATCACCATTTTACTTTACACTTTGTGCTTTTCAAGTCTTGTGTAAGAAATCCATTTATATTTCAAGGTCATAATTTTACTATTTTTTTTCTAAAATTGCTGAAGTTTTGCCTTCCATGTTTGAGAAATCAACATAGATAAATAGGTAGATAGATTAGATATAGATATAGATATAGTAAGGCCCAAAGCAATGTATATCTTATCAAATTATTCCCCTCTTCTCTCTAAGTGAAATCTGAATTACTCAAAATTTTAAAAAAATGTTTTATTTGGAATTAGATACGGGTAACAGATGTGTATATACTACATTACTCATATGATTAAAAGACAGAGTAGTACAAATATTCATTTTTATTATCTGAAAATCTTTACTCCATTTTCTTTCCTGTTTCCCTGGGCTATTTCTAGAATAATGGTTTAAACTGGAGGAAGCTTCCACAGTTTCAATTCTGTTACTGTGGTCTCAGAGTTACATTTTTGCACTGTACTTAGCTTTCCAAATCTCAGGCCCCACAAAGAGCTAGCCACTTTGATACTGAGGCCTGTCCTCTGCTTTGCCCAAATTCCATAAATAAGGATGTTTAGCCTCAGATAATACTTCTACAGTCTAATCCCAGATGTGCATGGCATGTATCACAAGCCCATTTTAGTACCTTGAACAGCTATGCTGCAAAGAGAGGTGGAAAAGCAGTTCCTCCCCATTTAATGTATAGATTTGTAGGGGAGTAGGTTTCCTCCATTGCTGTCCATCTGTTTGCTAGTGCCAGTTGAATAAACTCCCTTGCGCTACAAAGGTAACTGGTTCGAAATTCAACTGCCTTGAAATAATCTGTTTCAAAGCTGTACTCTCTCTTTATTTAAACCCTGAATGTCTGATGTGGCAACATGAGTTTTTAGTTTTGTGGTGATGTTAACTACAGTTTATACATACCTTAAAGTGAGCAAAAAAGTTTCAATACATGCATATTATTTGATTTGATTCTTTTAAAAAATATGCTATTTTGTGTTCTAAAATGCTTATAGTAAATGCAATTCTTCTATTGCATTATTCAGTGAAATATGCATGTACCATTACTTCCACACAATCTTAAATTCTTTTTAGTATGAGTATGAATGCATGTATTTTTTTAATTGAACACTGAGGTGGCATGATCATATTTTGAACCTGAAAGCTCACATTTTCATTTTATCGAAGTGATGGATTAATTAAAAGATCCCTCTGTACTGTTTTCTGAAACTAAATTCTTATTGAAGAAAGATATATAAGCATTGTGTATACTTTGTGAAGATTATGGGAAAAGCATCCAATTAGCATGTCAGCAGAGACTGAAGGGCATATAATGCTGTTATTTACCCATGAATTTACACATGGGGCATGGATATAATACATCTTGCCCATGTCTAAATACAGCGAAGGAAATTAGTAATTAAGCATGAATTTTAAAACAAGGATCATATTTTGTTGTTTAATTGCTGGTTTTCTGAATAATCATAAAATGCACAATTAAAGTTAGTATTGGTATTTTCTAAATGAGAAATATTAGATCATATGGTTGGATTTTATCATTGTCTTTTTGGTAGCACTTAAGCTGAAATTGGTTTAAACTTGAAAGTTTATAAATTTATTTTTTTTCTATTTTCTTCTCTCTCTTAAATCTTAGAATATCAATCTTAAATTGTCTTACAAAAATTCTTCCTCTTTTTTTCAATTATTCTATAAGCATACTACTAAACTTCATGATTTAAATCCCCCAAAGATAATTCCAAATTATTTACGTGAAAGCTATTTAGACCATGCATTTTACCTTCCATTTAGGACAAAATGAACAAACATAATCCAACATTTGAATATTTTATTCAATTCATATGATTGCTTTATATGTATGATCTATTATTTAATTAAGTTCAGCTTTTAAAATATATTTATATTGTAGGCTTTTCTGTGCAATTCCATTAAGTTCTTTGTGCAATTCCAACAGCATAGTGATATGCTGTACTTGATAAATAGTTTTTCTTTTAGGCAGTAATACATCATTTAGGTGATGGCTATTAAAAATGAGACTGAACCTTGCATTTTAAGTCTTTATATCCAGACACATGATTCATTTGAGAAATCTGGACTGAGAGTCAATAGCCCTCTGCCACTTAGCCTCAGAGGTGAAATTTAATTAAGTTTGTTCAGCAAATAAACAAATCTCCTTTGATTCTTAGATTCTGGTGCTAGGAAGATGAGTAAGAGTTTATCACTTCCCTAGAGGAACTTTTAGTGCAGCCAGTTGCATACTGATTAGAATTTGAATGGAGCTTTCCTTAGCAAAGTACTCTCACACAGGGATTCAACTGATGGATATTTGTAGATAGTGGATTATGGGTGTATGTTTGATTCCTAGATAAATCTCATGGTTTCATACAGAGACATCTTTTTCTTCTATAACCAGACTGTGACCCTCTACATGTGACACATTATACAAATGTATGATGTTGATCATAAGGGAGACAAGATAATGTGACAAGCTCAGTGTAAAACCCATAATGATTCGTGAAAAACTTATTCAACATACAGTTCTTATACTGTGGACATTTTTGCATCTTGCCGGAAGGATAAGCAAATACTCTAGGCAGAGTTTCCAAAACAGATTGTGGATATTGATTAATTCTGCAACGGCCAAAAATGTAAATGCACATTTGTCAAGAATTCAGGTTTGGTACTCTTTGCTCTAACAAATTCACATCATCTTCTGTTATTTCCCAATAGCTGGATCCAAGTATAAAGTTTAGACATTTTCCTTCTAGAATGGGTAATGATACTCTGGATATCTGAAATACAACTTGATGATTTACTCCAATATTTACCAGATAATTTTCAAACCTTTTCCATTTTGCTCTTACCCTAGTCTGAGACTGTGTCTGAAATACATGAGGGGAATGAAGGAAGGACTTGTTCAGTTTGTGTTTGGCAGAAGAGTTTTGTTGCTGAATAAGGCCACAAGTTATGGCTGGAATGGTTTGGTAATAGTTTTTTCCAGTGTGCAAAGCCAGACAGTCTCTGCCAAACAGCAAAACAGAATCTATACTGTCAAGATGGAAAAATGGAAAAAGTGGTAGCAATTATGAAGCTGAGGAATTCTGGCAGCACACTTAGAATTTGGCACTTGTACTTGGCTGTGAGGAAGAGCGTATGGGCACCAACTATTGCAGCTTGGTCTGCTGCTGTATTGCCTGGAGAATATTTGACCCAGATTAATGACAAAGCTTAGGTGCTTGGTTCAGAATTCTTCTTCTTCTTTTTTTAAAAAATTTTTATTGGAGTAAAGTTGATTTGCAATAATGTATTAGTTTCAGGTGTACAGCAAAGTGAATCAGTTATACATGTACATATATCCACTCTTTTTTTGGATTCTTTTCCCATATAGGCCACTACAGAGTACTGAGTAGAGTTCTCTGTGCTATACAGTAGGTTCTTATTAGTTATCTATTTTATATATAGTAGTGTGTATATGTCAATCCCAGTCTCCCAATTTATCCCTCCTCCCCTTATCCCCTGGTAACCATAAGTTTGTGTTCAACATCCGTTACTCTACTTCTGTTTTGTAAATAAGTTCATTTTTACCCCTTTTCTTCTTCATTCAAAGTATTCTGAGAACCTCTATCAAAAAAGATTTTGACATGCATTGTTGCTGCAATGCTCTTCCAATTTAATAATGGAAATGATAGCAAATACTTATTATTATGTGCTTTAAAAAGTCTTAAATCCTTTTCAGGTGTTAGCTCATTTAATTTTCACATTGACCCTATGAATCAAGGTGGTCCATGAACAACATGGGTTTGAACTGTGTGGATCCACTTTTATGCAGATTTTTTTTCAATAAAAATGTACTACAGTACTGCATGATCTGTGGTTGGTTGAATCCACAGATTCAGAACTGAGCAAACAGAGTGAAGACTGTAAGGTTGTATGGATTTTTGACTATAAGGGGATGGATGCCCCGAACCTCCCAGTTGTTCCAGGATCAACTGTACTTTTTTTACCTCCCTTTCAGGGATGAGAAAAAAGAGAAAGTAGGGGAGTTAAGTACCTTGCCTGGGACCACCATACTTCTACCACCATTCTCCAGTATCCTGGTGTGAAGAATGAAACAGTAGTGTTTAACAGAAAAATCTCTATTCCTTTCTGTAGGTCCTTAAGTCTCTTTTTCTTAGTGTTTCTTTGGGGTAAATATTTCGGGACGAGGAGGTCAGAACAGAGATGCATAATTTCCATCAGAAGTGTTAATATAGAGAGGCTAATTTTTATCACTTCTTTGCTTTTCCTCTGCAGCATTATAACTTTATGAATCTGATTTTTGACAGCATCATTAGGAGTATTCATGTAGATTTACTGTGAAATGTGGTTGGAACATTTGATTGTTCTTATTTTTGACTGTTAACTTTGTTAAATGTTTGAACCATAAAATTTTTCAATATTAAGTAACAAAAAGTGCTTGCATAATACTATTCATTAGGTTTTTTAAATTAGTGTTTTGCTTCCAAACTTTATAATTCATTATTAACCAAAATGTTTCCTATAATCCATGTATATGTAATAAAAATGTGGGTAGGGATTCTGGGTGTTTTTTTTTCCCCAGCAACTAGAAGTACTCCTGGCATATAATTGGTGCTCAGTGAGTATTTCATAAATTGGCATTCATTATGAATGGATGATGTTAAATGCCTTGAGCTTATTCATATGTATAATTTTGCTTTTTCTCTACTACATTATCAAGGTTTTTACTGATGAAGGAAATCAGTAATAGCACAGGAAGCAGGAGGAAGCTGAGAAATGTGTGCCCTCATCTCAGCATTCCTAGTACTGACCAAGCATAGGGCTCTATAAGTAGTGAGAGAATGAGTGAATGATTGTGCAAACTGAATGACTGATACTCCTGCCCTTTTAATTATACCTAGTTTGAACATGTCTCGAGTACAGCAACTGCAGTGTTTGGGGAACATATTACCAAAGGCTTAAGGCAGGAATGAGGGACTGCACACTTGGAGACTGAGTGTGACTCATGGACATGGGCTCAGTACTTAGACCTCACAGGCCCGGGGCTCTGTACTCACTGTTCTCTACTTAGAGTCCTGACAGTGTCACTGCCAAGAGATCACTTTGCCTCTGCTGAAACCAACTCTGTGACTCAGGTTTAGTGTAGTCTTTGGTTCCCATTACCTACTGTAGTTTCTCTGAGGTTGGTTCAGCCCACTGACACCTCATACAACAAGCCTAGGTTTCCTGAGACAAGGCATCCCTTCACATATTTGAGGATGGCTCTCTCATTTCCAGAGGCTACTGTATACCACCACACTACTGGGGGGTATTTGTATCAGTTTTTGTGACATGGTTGACTGCCCCTTCTCTTCCTGATTACTGTTCCCGGAGATGGTCCTTATTTGTCTATGTTAATGATACACTGGGCAGCAATACTAAAGCAGTATTTATTAATGAAGAAATGTTAATCTCAGGAAAGTTCCCACTGACTTGCTCTAGTATTCTGTACTCAGGAAGAATAGATGCTCAGGGACAGTTCTTGAAGACTTGATTGACTGACTTATCTATCCTGCAATTCTTATGTTTTCATTCACGTTATGTAGTCCTTCACGTGCATTTCCTCCATATACATGCTTTACATGTTAACTCCTCCTCTCTTCCATTCATGTGTACATCTCCATCAGTACAGCCTATTCCTTCATACTGACTAATGCCCCACCCCCTCTTCATCATATCCTGCACCTGTTCAGTTCAGTGTGTTTTAGAAAGTCTAAAGTAAATATACTATTTTTAAAAGTTCTCTAATTTTTTTAACAGAAGCTCCATAACCTACTCCCACCTCCCCACATGATGAAACAGGGAAACAGTGCTGCAGGCAGACAGTGACAACAGGACACCAGGAAATGCCCGAGAAGGTCAGCTCTACTTTGACATGATGTTTACAGGAATTTAGACAACATGTAATTGCATTTCTAAGACACATGCAAGTCCATTATATAATTTGTTATTTGGAATATACACAAAAGTTACAACTGATAATTAGATCTCTTTGAATATTAAAATTTTTAAATAATGACCATAAATAAGATGATTAACAATCACATACTAGTTATCACCATAAATGGTCATATTTTAGTCTGTGTTGTATGTTTAAATTCCATAAAGGGAAATACATATAATAATATCATGAAATTCAGCAATGTTTTCTTTGTAAGGCTTTAAAAATATTCTAAGGAACATTTATGGTGTTTTTAAATTGCAAAATTGAACTTCCAAGGTGTCAGAATTAACGAGTTTGTGTTAAAATATCCATGTTTTCTATGAACAAAACTAGTTTACATTTTGATAATTTATATTTATTAACTATAGGAAAGTAATGTTTCACCACTAAAAAAACAACAAAATTATATAAATGATATGATTATAAGAATCAAATATTGGGTTTCCCTGGTGGCGCAGTGGTTGAGAGTCCGCCTGCCGATGCAGGGGACATGGGTTCGTGCCCCAGTCCGGGAGGATCCCACATGCCACGGAGCGGCTATGCCCGTGAGCCATGGCCGCTGAGCCTGCACGTCCGGAGCCTGTGCTCCGCAGCGGGAGAGGCCACAACAGTGAGAGGCCCGCGTACCGCAAAAAAAAAAAAAAAAAAAAAAAAAAAAAAGAATCAAATATTGAGTTAATGCTCATTTTTTTCTGAAAAGTTGATTTGTGGTACATAAAACTCATTCATAATTTAGGGGTAGTCTTGCCTACACCATATGCGACCATAAGAAGGACAATTACTTTTAACAGATGTGTATTCCTAAAGTAAAAACGTGTAAAATCAAGGCATTCTTTTGTTGCAGTTTTCTGTTTTCCCACCATAAAAGGCTGCCAATAAAGGTTTCATTGGTCTCAGTGTTTTTCTGTGTATGAAAGAGTATGGGTTTATTGCTCATTAACCCCCTGATGCTTCTGAAGCAGTAATTTAATTTCATTGATTCCATCTATATAGGACTCTATTTATCATTTGTGTTAATATGAAACTAAATTTTTCCACATCTAGATAAATCTGAGAGATGCTGTGATCAATCAAATATTTAATTCGAAGAGTGAATTTATTCTATCTAAAACCAAAAATAAAAGATATCTGGACACTGTCAAATATTGGGGATATATTGACATGTTTACAATCACTGTTTTTCTTTAAACAGTTACATACTTTTCTCATTCATTTGGGAATACTCTATTTGAAGTGAATTCCTCTGAGTAGTATTGATTTTGTACTTGAGAGCTTATTAAATAAACTTGCTATATTAGTGTACAGTGAATTCAATAATGTACTTGGTAAACTATTTTCATTTGTGGAATTGTAACAATCATACTGTTGGTTTTTTTTTTTTTTTTTTTTTTTGCGGTACGTGGGCCTCTCACTGTTGCGGCCTCTCCCGTTGTGGAGCACAGGCTCCGGACGCGCAGGCTCAGCGGCCATGGCTCACGGGCCCAGCCGCTCCGCGGCATGTGGGATCTTCCCGGACCGGGGCACGAACCCATGTCCCCTGCATCGGCAGGCGGACTCTCAACCACTGCGCCACCAGGGAAGCCCAATCATACTGTTTTTAACAGTTAGGAGCTGTGTCGTGAATTAAGTCTTTTTCTTTACATGCCCTAATTGGAAAATAAGAGGAAATGTTATTTGGAATTAAGCTACACTTGTCTTCTTAATCAAATTCTACTTTAGACGTAAGTAAATTAGAAAGTATAGAGCATTATGTAAATGTAAAAATATACGGAAAGGAAAGTAAGGATAAGTTGTTGACTAAATCAGGATAAAGAGATTAAAAGAATCTGTCTATGTCTATATTGATAGGCCTGAGCTATGGAGAAATACTTATAATTTCTTTTTCATTTTCCTTTCCTTCTTTATAAGTAATATGAACTCACCATTTAGCTATATGACTTATCTAAGATCAGATTATGTGGTGAAAATAATGTAAGACCAGAAATGAAGATTTCTCAAATTCAAATTCTATATCTAATATTAATTTGCTCATTAATATTTTGCAAGTCATTTATTTAATCTGAGTTCCCAAGACCTTCAGCCGACTAAATGGACCATAGAATTAAGGATTTAGTTTCATGTATTCTGTTGACATGAGTTTTGCAGAAAAAACAGAGCACTGTAGGCTCAACATTTTTTCATTGAAATAAAATCTCGATTATCTACATCCAAACAATATCTGTCTCTTTCCAGTGAAGCATTTGCAGCCTTTATACTTCTGGTGTACTTGTCAGACTGTGATAGAACCTCTCAAACTCATAATGTTTCTAGAAAAAATATTCAGTGCTAATATTTAACTTCTTCAGCAGAGTTTAGTTGATTAAAAATGGTAAATTCACTGTTGAAGTAATTACAAAGTTGACAGGTGACTAGTAAAAATAGTAGTATAAGATTTGCAGTGTCTTTCCATAATAATTGTAGGTGCTTCAAATTTTAAAATATAAGAATTTTTGCTACGTTGAGCAAAAGAGAAAATCCAACATTTAATGTTGCTGTTGAGTTTAACCACACTCGTAGTTCCTGAGAATTAAAATATATATATATATATGTATATATATATATATATATATATATATCATAGGTCAATTGAATAGCAGTTGTCACTCAAAATAACTTGTTATTATGCTAGCATACTAATGAAAATTACATATCCAAATAAAAGGGAGGTAGGAAAATTTGGGGGACCGGTGAATCTCAGCAATAGGAAAATTTCTCCTAAAGGTCTAATTTAAAATATAATAAAACGGTCTTTTTATATCTTTATCATTTTTGTCAAACTGAAAAAAGAAAAATTTGAACTAATCTAGTAGATTATTTAATTAATTCATTCATTCAGCACTTATTGCACATGCATTTTGTACTGGGCACCATGCTAGAAATAAGAGATGTGAAGATTAGTAAGACACAATTCTGCCCTTGATATGTTCAGAATGCAGCAGAAAAGTTAAAAAGATAAACAAGATAAGACAAGCGAGTTGGAGGTAAATCAGAGAGAGCATACAAAGTAATAAACTGAGTTTATGAAATAAGGATGAATAGTGACAGTAGAAAGAAGCTAAACTTAAAGTGGCTCAAAAACTGAAATAAGTATTAATAGTCATTGGAATTTCTATAGAAGGAATGAACAGTGAATTGGCAAGCCATGGCAAAGTCTACTGATTTAGTTGGTGAAATGAAAAGAATAGGAGAAATACCTGTGAGAACTTTTGCAAGATTGTGCAAATCCAGAAGAAAACACGGAATGAAACTTATCTTAAATTTATTTGTCCCAAAAATGACCTTGAATATGATAACCACGAAGAATTACGGAGCACAGTGACAGCAAGGCCAGTGGGCACAATGGTGAAACAGGAAGGTCAGGTTCATGGTTCTGTTGCAGTTCTCCCCCAGATAAGTGCAGTGATTGGTAACCTGGGGGAAAGTGTGCTTGTGAGATGGGGTTGCTTGATTTCGTTGTTAAATCAAAACACTGTGGAAATTATTCTAGGGAAGTATTGTTTACATCCAACCTTAACTGGCAAACAAGTAGTCCTATGATGTAGGTCAGCGAACTTGCTACAATAGCAATGCTGTAGGTGAAAACTTCCAGAGAGCACTTTTTGGTTATGGTTGTTAGAATGTTATCTGTGAAGGTTCTGTTCATGCAACAGGTGAATTTACATTTCCCCTCTACCTCATTGACTACCTCTCCTTAGTGTTTTTTTGCTGAATCCTTCTTGCTTCCTTAGCATCTAAAAGTAGCCCAGATATTTAGTCTGAGTACTTGTGCATACACCCATGCTCACTTGCTCTCTCTCTCTGTCTCCCTCCCACCCTCCCTTCCTTGTCCTCTCCCTCCCCACCCCCGACTCCCATGCTGATTTCATCTAGTCCCATAGCTTTAGCTTTAAACACCAAGTATATGTGAGTGACTCCCAAGTTTTTTCTCCTGCCCTAAACTTTTTCCTGAACCACTCATCATCTTCATTGGATGTTTACTTGCCATTTCAGATATCGAAATCAAAACTTAAGAATCAATACTTAGACCCAAAAATTTCTTGTTTAGTTTCTTCTATGTCATAACTTCCTCCATCATCTAACCAGTTTGGCCCAGTTGCCTGGGCCAAAACTCTTGGCATCATTTTTGCTTCCTCCCTTTCATTCACCCCTCACGTCCAGTCTTTCAGAAAGTTTTGTCAAATATGCCTCCAAAATACATTTTAAATCCTTCTTTCACCATCTCCACTGTGCCCATCTAAGCTACCCTCATCTATTACTTTTTTAATTAATTTTTATTGGAGTAGAGTGGATTTACAGTGTTGTGTTAGTTTCTGCTGTACAGTGCAGTGAATCACTTATACATATACATATACCTGCTCTTTTTTGGATTCTGTTCCCATATAGGCCATTACAGAGTATTGAGTAGAGTTCCCCACTTGTAGGTCCTTATTAGTTACCTATTTTATATATAGTAGTGTGTATATATCAATCCCTATCTCCTAATTTACCCCTCCTCCCCTCCCCCTTGGTAACCATAAGTTTGTTTTCTACATCCGTGATTCTATTTCTGTTTTGTAAATAAGTTCATTGGTACCATTCTTTTAGATTCCACATATAAGCGATATCATATGATATTTGTCTTTGTCTGACTTAATTTCACTCAGTATGACAATCTCTAGGTCCATCCATGTTGCTGCAAATGGTATTATTATTTTTTTATGGCTGAGTAATATTCCATTGTGTATATCTACATCTTGTTTATCCATTCATCCATCGATGGATATTTAGGTTAATTAGACTGCCTTTACACAAATTTCTAACCAGATTCTGCTTCTTCCTTTGCCCTCCTATAATCCATTTTCCTCAGAGCAGCAAGAGTCAGATTTTTGAAATGTGAAAGATTCAGTGTCATCTCACATGGAAAACTTTAGCAGCTCCTCATTGCTACTAGAGCTCCTTTAGTCTCTTTACCTTGTGATCCATCCACTGTAATCTCTTCTAACCCCAGAACTCATCTCTTACTGGTCTCCAGTGCCCCTGCCTGGCACTCTCCCATGCAAGCTATTCTTTGGGTTCCTTGGGCTTGCCAAACTCATTTCTTCTTCTGGACCTTTGCAATTAGCATGCACATAGCTGGCTCTTTCTCTTCTTTTTAGTGTCAGTTCCTGTGTTACCTTTTTCAGAAGTACTTTTGCTGACCACTCAGCCTGGGCTCTGGCTGTCCCTGTGTGTGCCTCTAAATCCCTCTCATGCACTTACCCTCCTGACATACCACTATCTTTCATAGTGCTGTCTGTAGTTTTCTTCACAGCACTCACCACTCTGTGATATCTTGTTATGTATTTGCTTTCTTATTTGTTGACTGTTCCTGCCTGTCAAATGTAACTTCCTTAAGGGCAGTGGCCTCATCTGCCCTTTTCATTACTGGGTCCTCAACATCTAGAAAAGTCATGACACAATAAGTATTGATATGTAGTGAAAGAAAAAAATTCTCTCTGCAGATCCATTTGTTCTTCTTTTTACATGCTCAGATGCTTTAAAGAGGTTACCAAGAAATAAAGAAGCTACAGCAGGCTGAAGAAATGTCTTACTCATTACTTTGATACTGTCTTCTGAGAACAAAGCATGAAAAATGTGCATTTCTTGGAAGTTGGCATTCCATATTTTAGCAACTTTTTGCAGTCTTTAAATCTAGTGCTTTTTTCATGATTTCCTTTTTGCCATTTAAAAGGCCATATGTCAAAAGAGAATTTGATTTATAGAAACTTATTGTTAGCACTTTGAAAAGTATGCAGTAGGGAGAAAACAAACAAACAAAAAGAACACATACTGTTCACTCACAAACACAACATGTTTTATATCTTGGAATTAAGTATTAATGTACGAATGATCCTTCCAAAGAAAAATGAAAGGTAATATGAAATAGAGCTTTGACTGCAGAGACATTTTATTATTTTCAACTATTTACAGAATATATCACTATTTGAAAATATGCTGTCACTGCAGTTGTTTTAGGATAGGGAAGAAGAGAAAAGGTTCTAATCATCAGACTCCTTACTAAAGAGAAGAAGCGACATACAAATGTGGAAAGGTTTTATAATAACAAATGTATCAAGAGTCAACATAAACACATTGTGATGAATAAACCATACCTGCTGTTTCCTAGATTTTCCTTGGTAGTTTTATGTAATGTTTATTTCCTAGTTTATTCCTAGTAATAGGGATTCTACACATGTAAGTGAAATGATTGCCTGGGACAGAGTGGAATTAAGTGTAATTGTTAAGTTAAGTGTAATTGTTGAAATATGAATTCTGAGTTTGGAATGCCTGAATTTGAAGCCCAGCTTCACCTCTTTAATAAGTGTGTGCTCTGGCACGTTACTAAGTTCTTCTTTTGTAAAATGAGAATTAATGAATAAATACTCGCCTTTTGGAATTGTTTTGAGCATTAGGTGAGATGAAACATGTAGAACACAATGTCTGCAGTGTGATAAGCCCGTAATAATGTTAATGAATGTTACTCTGTTCTTTATCATCTTTACACTTACTCATGCTATCATATATTATTGTCATCTTTCTCATGACTCAGACCTCAAAGACTGTATTGGAATAAGGTTTCATCAGAAGAATAAGAAATAATTACATTAATAGGTTATGGATTGCTTAGATGTCTAGAGCACTTTTTAGTGCTATTTTCCAATATAGGTAAAATGGTGTTATATAGGGGAAAAGTAGACTCCATTATTTTAATAGTTTGAGTGCTGCATTAAACAAATTTAGTCAGGCTTATATATATCAGAACTTCTCAAATTCTTTAAAATATTAATGTAGAGCTGCATTTCACTTATATGAAGCTTTTATCTTTTACAAGTATGTACCTAATGTTTGAATAATTAAAAAGTTGAAAATATTGATATAGACTATGATCTTCCAAGAACCATATAAATTACACAAGATTTTTTAAAAATTGAGAATGTTTTCCACAGAGGGTCTATTACTCTATCAATTCACAGATAGAGTGATTGATTACAGAGTATGTTCATATGGTTAGCTTAGGGATCCTTTCAGGCATTTAAAGAACCTCATGTATGAACTTGAAAACCTTGACTTTTTAGTATTACATTTACATAAAATGGGCAAGAGAGTTTAAGATGAAACCGAAAGTGAGTTTTAATTTATACCTTCCTTCTTTTACACATCTTTGAAAGAAGCATTTCCCTGTGACTTAAAGTAAACCAAATAATATGATTAAAGAAAATGGGTCTGTGTGCAGAACAAAACTGATTGTGCTTCTAGTTGTCTTTTCTGGGAATCTGTCCACTTTAGTCAGATGTTCTGTCTTCTACTAAGAGAGGTAACAAAGCATAGTGGCATGAACTAAACACTAGAGCTAGGGTGCCTGGTTTGAAGCTCAGCTTTGTACTCTCTAGCTGTGTGACCTTGGTCAAATTACTCAACCTCTCTGTGCCTTGTTATCTCAACTGAAATTGAGGATAATTAATAGATTATTTCATAAGGTTGTTATGAAGATTAAATTCATTACTATTTTTAAATAATTCAGAACTCTTCCTGGCCCATAATATGCACTATATATTGTTAAATAATTAAATTAAGTTATAGAAGCCATTTCATTGCTTTTCTATTTATTTTTTATTCCCTTTCTTCTCATGTGTCTATCATGTGTCACATTCAAGAGGATTGATAGCAGGAAGAATGGTTTTTCTATGGTAAAAATCTAATTCTGCTACTTTGAATCCAGTGATGTTCTCTATCTAGAAGCAAGAGGTTATTAGAGACTATTCCCCAGTCAATGACTATGTAGTAATGGCCAGACAGAAAAAGAGGTATTTTGCTACCCTCCATATAAAAACTCATGGTGTTTGTGCTTGATAATTAAACTATATTAAGCAAGAATAAGACTTGTATCTCTTAGTTGGAAAATAGATTCAGAAATCTTCGAAATATTTTATTTTAATAGCATTACTAATCTCTTAAAAATTATTTAATGATGATTTGGTGCATAGTTAACATCTAGTAAGCACTTTGCTAAGTGTGTTTTGCATCATCTTACCCTCACTTTAAACTTATAAAGGAGCCATTGTCATTATCCCCATTCTACAGTTACTAAAGGAAACCAAGGAAGTTAGTGAATGACTTGCCTTACTTAGAATGTACGATTTCAAATTGGTTTACAAACTCAAGGAACCCAACTCTAGAACTCCAGAATCTGTGCTCTTAAACACTTTACAATTCTGTTCTCTCTTCACGTGGAAACTTTAGAACAATGGAGCACCTGGAAAGTCTAAATTTAAGCTTTGTGTATCTGCATACCAGTTTCCCCAAGGCTGAGTAAGCACTACATACTGAAACTGGACTATGATGTCCAGAGCAGCATTACTCATAATAGCCAAAAACTGGAAACAATTCAAATGTTCATTGACCAATTATTAGATAAAACAGAAACTATTCATGTAATAGAATATTATTCAACAATAAAAAGTAACCAACTACTGATACATACTACAACAAGCATGAACCTCAAAAACAGTATGCTAAATAAAAGAAGGCAGATAGAAAAGACCACATAGTGTATGATTTTATTTATATGAAATGTCCATAAAAAGCAAATTGACAAACTAACACAACACAGTAAATCAACTATACTCCAATAAAAATTAATTGAAAAAAGAAAAAGCAACTTGACGGAGCTGGAAAGTAGAGTGTTGGGGTCCTGTGACTAAAGGTTATAATAGGGATTGACTGCAAAGGAGCATGCAAGGTCTTTTTGGGGTGATGGAAATGTTAAAGCTGGATTATGGCGATGATTGTACAAATCTGTAAATTTACTAAAAATCATTTACTAAAAGAATTCTACACTTAAATGGGTGAATTTTATCTTATGCAAATTATTCCTTAATAAAGCTGTTAATAAGAGACAAACAAACTGGATCATGGCCCAGAGATTTAGTATCTTGGACAGTAGTTTAGTGATGAAGGTAAAGCAGACTGAAAATCAAGTTCAAAAGTTTATAATCCATTGTAATTTTTACATTTATCTGCTCTCCCTCCATAATTTAATGAATAAAAGATAAAAAGTCATTTTTACCTTTAGCATAAAAATAGCATAAAAAATACCTTGAGCAAAAAAATAGCATAAAAATTTATTTTTATGCTAAAGTGTTTAGAATTCTGTACAGACATAATTTCCCTTTGATGTGATAAACCGAGTGTCTGACTTTGGAAATAAATTAGGTTTCTATACTTATTTAAAGCTTGTCTCTTCAGATGAAAATGTTTAAATGCAAGTTGCATCATGGTATTAGATTCATGTATAGAGGAATATCAGCACAGGTAGAGGAAACCGGCTACCTGCATCCTGGACAGGTAATTAATATACTGCTTTATAGTCAACAGCCCAGTTTCATTATGTTCTATCCTTAGATTTCTACTTATTTCTACTTTATGAGGTATACAAGTCATTCACTTATTATTTCCCCCATTTTTCAAATAAGGCAACAGAGATATAAAGGGATTAAGCCCAAGTCAGGTAACTTTTATGTGTCTGATATGGGCCTAGTACTCAGTTTTCCTGAACACATGATCCATATGTGCTTCTAATACTCTGCACTCCTTGTTTGCAATAGATATTTAAAAAGTGCTGATTGATGAATTTTGTAGATCCATAGTAGATATCATAGCTGGGTTCCTAAGCAGTTTCATTACTATCATCTTGCAAGATTTTCTTAACATCATGTAGTAAGTTGGGACTGCAAATAATAACAGGTTTAAAATATGACTTGTAACTTATACATTATAATAGTCTTTGGTGTGCATTATCAGGCATCTTATAATGAGCAGTTGGAGAAAGTATGATCACCCATCACAATACCCATTTAAAAATAATGTTCCTGAGAGCATCATTTTTCATTCCCAGACTTCAAGCTTTGTGGAAAAATTAGGGAAGTGTTAAAGATTATTTAACTGTTGTGCTGGCTTGTCATACATCGAAACAAAAGAAGAGAGACACACTGCTGCTTTTACAAAAGGTAGAATTGGGCTCTGATGTACCTCCAAGTTATTCCTCCCCAGGAATATTCTGACTGGCACATTTCCTGTTGCTTAAAAGCCTTAGATCTCAGTCCATTTCTTATGGACTCAACAACTTATTGTTAAACACAGATTTGTCAGAAGCTCACAAATCTATTCTCTTCCTTTTTAGTCCCTCTCTTAAAAGAAACAAACAAAAAAAACTGTTAGTGGTTTTTCTTGTGATTTGAAACAATATCTCTTGATCTATTCTTAGTACAATTATATTTCTTAATTATATCACCTTTCTGTTGTCCTGATTCTGCTGGGTATATGTCCTCTTTCAACAGCAATGTGACTTATAATCATTTCTTCAGTTGTTCTGTTATCTTCTTGTGAATTTATGTTCCTTACACATGAAGATGGATGGTTCCCTGGAAGGCTGAACGTCGAGCCTGGATGATTTGTTTTTTATTTGCAGTCCTCCTGTTTTCACTTCATGTCTTTTCGCCTTCAGAAACTGATGTGCTGACACCAAGGGAACAAAGATGGGTATCTTTTTCAGAAAACACTATGCATGGGAACCATGTAAACATTTCTCTGGTTACCTTTATTTTGCTTTTAAGATGGTTGTTTTTTAGATATAAGTGAGACTGAGTGTGGTGGACTTAATGTAAAGCACATGTATTGGCAAGTTTGCAGACACTTGTTAAAACTCTCTGCACATACATTGAATAATGGATTCTGTTTCTGTTATGTGTTTTTGGCAAAGCCCAGCACTTGTGCCTTTTATAGTCTAGGAAACATGTAAGTTTATTGGAACTCTTTACCCGCCTAAGGCTGTAAAGGGGAAAGGACTTAAACTATAGGCAAAAGAGATTGTTTTTCTCTAGAATAAAACAGATTTTTATCCTTTCTTGTGTGAAATGGTATCTGTGTCTTTCCAACCAACAGTAAGCATCTTAAAGGAAGGAATGTCTGATGTTCATTGTTGAGTTCCCTCAACTTGTTTGAAATACACACTATTTTTCTTGCTCTTTAGAGACTGCATTTACTTTTTGACATGCATGCTTGATTTCTGCAAGTGCACATTTCTAAAATGCAAATTTAACATACCTAGAAGTGTTTCTACAAGCTTCTTGACCAACAAAAGGGTCTCAGAATGTTATAATTCTGCTCACTACTCTATTGTTCAATATTTTACGTTCATCTTGGTTTATATGCCCTAAAGAGGTCATTAGTATAGTTATTCTGTTATACTGGCAATACTTACTTAGATTTTCTGATGCTTCCCAATATCTTTGCTTACCATTTCTTCTCAGTCCTTTCTGGGTCAGTTTCCATAGTCCTAAAACACGTCCTTTAATTGTTTAGTTAAGAACAACTAGTAGAAGATGCTGATTATTTTCATTTTGAAAAATATTTGTTTTTTCCTTCATGTTAGATAATTTACTGGGCATAGGATTCTAGGAAAATAGTCATTTCCACTCAGTCTTTTAATAATATTAATCCATTATCTTCTTGTTTCTACTGTTGCATTTGAAAAGTCTGAAATCAGCTGTCAGCATAACTTAGATTCTTTAGCAGCTAATCTATTTTTTCTCTCTGTTTGCTTTCAAGATCTTCTATGTTCTTTGGTCATTGGCCACTTCATTATGATGACCGCAGATTTGCATTTTATTTTCAAATCACACTCACATCTCATTTTCCCCTTCTATCAGAGGATTCATGTTTTTTGTCAATTCTGGAAAATTCTCAGCCATTCTTTCTTTAAATACGAACTTATTTTCATTTTCCTTATTTTCATTCTTCCTGTCTCCTTCCCTCACTCCCTCTCTGTCTCAGAAATTTTATTAAATGTTCCTTCTTTTTCTGTCATCTACATCTCTTAACTTTTTAATATTTTAACAATCTTTACGTTTCTGTTTTATTTCCTCATGTATTTTCTCTAGTTTTCCTCATTAACTGTTTAATTTGATGTTTAATTTGCTTATAAACTTTTTTGCATTTATATACAGTATCTTATTCTATGTTTATTTTTTATGCTTTTAGACACTTTAGATGTGCTTATTTCACAGTTTATCTTTTGTTATCATATTAAGTGCTTGAGTTTCTAATCCTGCTGTCTGTTCTCTGTGTAACACTCAGTTATAGTGGTTTGTTTCCGTACACATTTTGTCATTTTTGATTATAAGGTCATCTAAATCTTTAAAATCTCCTAAGATCTTCTGGCCTCTATTTTTTCCAGATGCTTCTGTGCTATGACTAGCTCACTGTTAGATAGGCATTTATAATTCCCTGGATTGGGATGGTCATTTTGTGCAGATTCTATAACTTTGAATCCCAAACCCAGGTAAAGTTTTTTAAAAAGTTATCAAAGAAAACCACTTTGTTTCCCTTCACCAGTGGTTTGGAAAAATGTCCTTGTCTTCTAGTTTCAGTAGGTATGTTTGTTTTTTCTTGCCTGCCCCTTCACAGAGATACAGTTCTTCTAGCATCCTGCTTTGATACAGGTGTTGCTACCCCATTATCTGTGGTCCATGAGAGTGCCAAACCCCAAGCCCCTTGGTTATGCAGATAGTCACCTTGCACAAGGTTTGTTTCTGTACCAGCTCACTGGCTTACATTTCTGTTTCTGGCACCTGGCTGGTTCCTTTTCTTTTTGAGCAAGTCTAAATATGCGTTTTAGAGAAGTTTCAGGTTTTCTTTCTCTTTTTTTAAAAAATTAAATTTTATTTTTTTATACAGCAGGTCCTTATTAGTCATCCATTTTATACATATTAGTGTATACATGTCAATCCCAATCTCCCAATTCATCCCACCACCACCCCCACCACCCCCACATTCCCCCCTTGGTGTCCATACATTTGTTCTCTACATCTGTGTCTCTATTTCTGCCTTGCAAACTGGTTCATCAGTACCATTTTTCTAGATTCCACATGCATGCGTTAATATATGATATTTGTTTTTGTTTTTCTGACTTACTTCACTCTGTATGACTGTCTCTAGGTCCATCCACGTCTCTACAAATGACCCAATTTTGTTCCTTTTTATGGCTGAGTAATATTCCATTATGTATATGCACCACATGAGAAGTTTCAGGTTTTCTAATCCATCTAGTCTGGTATATTGTGAGAAAGAGAAGTCTCCCATATCCCTCAGTTGTTTCACTATGTTTTCAGTAATGTTAAGTGTTCACCCACAAATAAACAGCTTTTTAATGTTGGGACTTGACTCATAATAAAGGAACAAATGATAATAGAATAAGGGATGGTGAAGATTTATTTAAAATATAAACTTTCAGCGGGACTTTACTGGACTCCAAATAGATACAACCTCATCTTTATATATCACCATAGTAAAAAAAGAGCTGATATTTTAAAATGGATGATTCTGGGGCAAATTTAAGAGCCCTAATTTTATGTGTACATACATAATAGAAGTCTGGAATACTCCTTTTCTACAGAGCATGAAAAGAAATAGATTGAAAAGAAAGTAATTTACCATTTGAGTATTGCTTTTCTCTGGCATTTTTTTTTCTAATTAGATGAATCTATTTCCTCTGTCGTTATGTCATCCTATATTTTTTACTGCTTTCAACTCTCTCCCACACACTTTTTTAAAAGATCTGTCTCAAAAGGAACCCTGATTTAGCAGTTTTGTTGTTGGTTTGCTTTGAAATGCAAGTAAAGTAACACATAAAGGCCACAAAAAAAAAATACAAACTGAGATTCCGTAATATGTCAACTTCTTTGTCATCAATATTATGTCATCCTCTTTGTTAGAAATTTTAGCCTGATTCATTAATTCTTCTTGAACTCCTCCTCCAATGTTGGCAGACATCACAGTAACCCTTTTTAAAATATAGGAATGGCATCACAGACAGGTTATTTTACCAAAGTCATTCATGAAGTTATTAGCAATGTGATATTTTCAAACATATGTGTGTGCAAAAGCTGTCTAAACAATGTATTTGACCCAATATTTTTTAGGAAAATTCATGACACGTAGAGGTTAGAAGAATTTCAATAATGGTAATCAATAAGTAATAACACTGTGAACCAGGCACTGTTCCAAGACTTCCCATTTATTTACTCATTTAATTCTAACAAGTCCATGAAATTCTCTTAAAATCCCATTTAGAGGCAAGGCTTGCTGAGAGGTTAAGCTCCTTCTCAAAGTTACGTACCTAGGAGGTAGTGAGGCTGGGATTAGCAAACAGGTCATCTGCAGTCTGACTCCACAATCTAGCTGTGAACTACTACTCTGAACTGTCTCTTGCTTCCTATACACACACACACACACATGCAACCTAGTATGCACACACACCAACAGACACACACATTCTAGTACACACATCCCAACACATAAACCCCAAAATACACAGAGCCTATGGTGTAATAGTTATCTTAGAAATATCTCTACCTCTATCTGTCTATCTTTCTATCTCTCTATCTGATTAGGAAGAAATGGAGCAAACTCTCTTGCTATTCAGTTTATAATAAAGACCCCCATATAATGGACTATTTGATCAGTGGCAAATGCTTCAATCCTAATGAAAGATGTTATTTCAGAGGAGCTGAGCCATGTGTTTCATAGCATTGAAGCCAAGATCTTATTAATGCAGTTAAATTCAAGGAGTTCTGAAATCATTATACCTCTTACTTTGTTATTATTGGAAAATAACAGATTTCATTTCAAACTTCAGTATCTAGTGAGTTAATTCAGCATTTGTACCTTCCACTAACTCAGAACAAGCAAACAAATGACATTTACCATGAGTAAGTAACTTATTTTTTGGTGCTTAGCCATTTTATACATAATGATTACCTATTAATCAATGTAAGATATTTAATTATGATTTTGGATTCAATTATTTTTATTATTTTAATATTACTTTTTTGGTTACTATAGTTATAGTACTTTGTTTCAATCATAGCATCGTTAGGAAAGAAACAAACCTTAATTATAATCAGTTTTATATTAAGAAGATTATAAAAATGGAAATAAACTTCTAATGAATAGGAAGAACATTTTGCTTCCTATTATAACGTATCAATGTATGTAATATTCTATTTTCTTCTGTAAGTTAATTGACTAGACTAAGATGAGTGAAAAATTATATAGAAATGCTTTCATATGCTCAAAATCCAAAGCCCTGAAATGATGGTAGCATTTCTTACCTTAAAATGTTTTCATTATCATTTTAAATCAGTGACTGAATTAAACCTGTGACCTATAAATACTCCAAGGATGTTTACATTGATGACATTAATGTATCTGATTCCATATGGAAAGAAAAACATGAGACAGACACACATAAAGTTTTCCTGAAGGTAGTCCTTCTAATGCTGTGTAGTGATTTTGTAATTCACCATCTGTGCAGTAGCAGTTATGAAGGCAGTATGACCTTAGGAAAGATTGCATTTTATTTATGCACTAATCATTTATATGTGGATAGAGAACAGGAATTGCATCTAGAATGACAGCATGTGCCTATGAATGGAGTGCTAGGTGAGGCCAAAGGTAGAACATGAATTGTCCTGCTGTTTTCTTCACACGATAACTTTTGGCCAACTCTCATCCTTATTAAAAAGTAGACAACGGTTATTGTCAAATGACCTCACTAATCTCATAAAAAGCAAACAAGACAAAACAGAACAAAACACGACTCATCTCCTCTGCCTGAATCTTTCACCAATAAAACCACTACTAGGCTTTAAGCCCTTAGGTGGAGCGAGCTTACTAGATAAGCACTTTTCACTTTGCCGTTCTGGGAATTGGCTGTCTATGAATTGGCTCTCAGTGATTTGGCTGACTTCCTGCAGAGCCTAGAGGCAACAAGTAAGAGAAACAGCCATTGCCTAAAATTTTAAAAAAGAGGCCATTGTAAGGCCAATGCCTTGGCAACCAGAGGAATAGAGTAGGGGTGGAGGTAGGAAGGGAGCAAGATGGTTGCAACGAACAAGCAAACAAAGACAGTCAGTGAGAGCCAGTAGCTAAACAAAACTTTCCTCTGGTTTAAAATTATGCTGAGGCTGAGCAGAATATGACCTGTCTCCTCTGTATGCCAAAAAAAAAAAAAAAAAAAAAAAAACTTCTAAATTCATTCATTCAGCAAATGTTTATTGAGAACTGTGTGCCAGGTAGTGTGTAATGGCCAGAGACTCAACCATCAAAAAGTTACAGTACCTGGTCTGGTGGAGCTAACAGATGAATGACTGAGGGAAACAGAAAGAATAACTATAGTGCAGTTAGATAAGCAGTAACAGAAATATGTAAGTACTATGTAGCTCTTAAAAACTGTATGGGAAAGGGAAGGAAATGTTTTTTCTCCTCCTTTAAGTTCTCCAGCTTTTCTATGGTTGGAAGAGGAGCACCCCACTTCCAGGTGGCATTGTCATAGTGTCACGCCGTACTACATGATGTGAGGAATGCCCCTCATGCAGTGTTTCTGCATGAGAACACTATGCATGCCTCTAGAGTGGAAAACAACATCCTTCCATCTGCTTCTGGCCATGTAGGAACACTTTAAGCTTACTTCTGTTTTAGTTGACTTTCATCCCTTCAGATGAAAACAACAAGTATAAGAAGGTGTCACTGTTCTCTCTGGAAAACATACCAGGGACAGATCATCCATATGCAGCTTCACTCTCCATCACAGAACTGAGGAGAGCATTAACGTGAACCTACAGGGTAGTTTTCAATCCTGACCTCAGGGATGACATCCTTTTGCATGTTGATCATATTTATAGGGTTGTGCCCAGAACCTCAAAGCCAGGATGTGAAATACTGAGTCCATATGGTTCTCCACGCTTCCTGCCCCTGGCCACCTCAATCCTTCCCTCTTAGGTAAGCCTCATATTGTCTACCCATTTCCCCAGACAGAAATGCTGATAACTTTCCTTTCCTCCTCACCCTCCATATCTCATAGTTCAGCAAGTCTTGTCTGTGCTACCTCCCAAGCTTCTCTACTATTTATCCCTTCCTTTGCTCTTTTGTCCCTTTAGGCTGTCGCCATTTCTCACCTGGACACTTGGGACAGCACCTTCACTTAGCAGTCTTAGTCTTTTCAGCCACCAACTGGTCCTCTTGATCTTTTCACCTGCAAATCTGAACCTGTCATTTCCCTGTTAAAAATTCCTCAACAGCTGCCTAGTTCCCATAACAGTGACTTTCATACCTGATTTTAATGGGCACTTTCAAATGATATTTTCCTCTTTCAAATGATATTTTGTGTAATCTCAATTACCTACAGTTGATTAGATGTGAGTTTCAATGTATGGGACGGGAACGTAAGAGGGCAGTGACCACAGAGAGGTTCTTCCCTTCATGCGTTGCTGGGTGACATGAAGGTACCGTGGTGTATCTCCAGTGCAGAACAGAGTGCAGCTTGAAAACCATTGATTATTGAAAAAAATTATAAGCTCCCTTGGGTTATCCATAAACCCTTAATTATTCAACTGTCTAAGCTCATTTCCTGCAGTCTGCATCGTCACACATCCTGCTGCAACCACATTGAACTGTTGCTACTTCACAGATATGCTGAGTTCTGTCATGCCTCTCACTTTGAGCACCGGTCCGTCTGTCCAGAATGTGACCCTCTGACAAGAACTCCAAGCAACTGGGTACTCATCATCTGATGCTCAGTGAGCATCACCTTTGCCTTGTCATTCTCCCACCTCTCACCTCTAGACACACTAAAAGTTTCCTTTTCTATATATACGTTCCCACTACATTTTACCTTCACCTCTATAGCATAATCACTTTGTGACTTTTGTCTTCACATCTGGTTCTCTAAGATACTTGAGGTCAGTAACTAGGTTGATTTTTCAGTACCTAGCATAAGACTATAGTGGCCTATAGTGGATCACTAATAAATATTTGAAACTTGAATGAACAAATAACTTATTTTTTGAATTATTATAATTAGAGTTAAATTAATTTCAAGGAGAAATATAATGTTAAATATTTGATATAGTGATTATGTTGCTTCATTTTTAAAATAGAATAAGATTTCAAATATAAGTTTGTTGATAGGAAAATGATTGAAAGCAAGAAGAGACATTTAGGTAAGAAAACAAAACAAGAAAAAACCTTAAATTGACACATATTGGTTGTGAAACTTTCTCCTTCGGCTTCTTTAGTTTATTACCTGTAAGTTTAAGGCATTAGAAAAGAGCCTGTCCAGTCTCCAGCCCATTTAAACTTTCGCTTCTCTACGTGATTGTACTGTGAGCATGGATAGTCAAAACCACCACCTCTGATTGTGTTATGTTCAAGTTACATTCAGGTAACTGTTTAGACTTAGTAATGCTGGAAAATGGAATCATGGTTGGAAAAAAAAAAAGATTCTCTCACTCTTTTGTTTTGGTCACAGTATTACAAAGCTTTAGTAAATTGTGAAGTATACCAGTAGTGACTTCTTTTTTTTTTTTTTACCTTAAAATTATTAAAGTGTATTTTAAATATCTATACTAAGAACCTGATGAATATTACAGAATATGTCCCCAAAGTGTAAAATGGACCAATGAGCCTTCATTGTAAGCTCAGCAGATGATCTCTTTTCCAGGTAAGGCTTCAGTAAATCTGGATGAAGTAGGGGGTGGGGGTGGCTTTGGAGCTAAAGCATCTTAGCTGAGGCTGTAGAACTCAGAGACCTGGGTTCCAGACCTGTACACTCTCTAACTATCTGTGTGTGTTAACTATTAACTTCTCTAATCTCCATTTTCCACTTTTGGGGAATAAGGATGATAAAAAACTGTCTCATAATAAATATTCATTGAGATAATGTATATAAAGTGCTTGGCTTAATTCTGGGCACAGGGAAAGCATTTAATAAATGCTGGCTATTATTTTTATTTGACTCCAATGTATGGGATATCGGTCCTGTGAAGTGCTCTGATTTTTTTAGCAGGGCTGCTGTGGAAAAGAGGCAAAAGGCAATGTTCAAATATTCTAAGAAAAAGAAGCTTGGGAAATGTCAAATGCTGATATTATAACAAATGATGTTTAATTTTGTTCATGTTCTTAATAAAAGAGCCTGATGGGAGTTAAAGATCTATAAGGCAGATAGATAGTGCGGATTAACATGCCCAGGGAGTGCAAGCAGGGCTTTCCAGAATATCTGACAGCCAGCTGTTGCATTTACACGTGAGTCAACAGAAAAACTGAATCACATTTATATTTTCATTTAATGTTGTCACTTGGGTCAAATATTTCATAAACTTTTGAGCTGAGGACCAAGCCTACCTCATTGTTTATGATGCATAGTCATATTCTTCATTTGACCTTCCATTTGAAAAGTCATTCCTGTTCCTTTTTTTGAGTAATGGATGATGACTATCTATTTCTCAGATAGAACATTGCCGATGAGGATATTTCATATAGTAAAATAATGTTACTGGTTTGTGTACGTCTATTGGTTTATGCTTTGAGTTTATAAACCTTATGGTAATTTAAATTACTTGAAACGAGACCTTTGATAGAAAGCCTTCTTCCCTGACTTTCATTTATCATAAAAATATTCATCTCAACAACCTATTCATCTAAAGCCAGCTGTTGACTAAAATCAGATACGTATCCCCATGGCTGTCTTCTTACTAAGGTGCCTTACCAACATTTGTATGTCTTGTCATCTCTGGAGAGTGTTCAATATTTTCAACTTCTCTAACACTTAGACCTTTTCTATTTTCTTTAAAAATTGCAGATAACCTGGCAGTGTTTATGGCCTGTTATGGAGACAAGACATGAATCCTTTATTTAGTGAAGGAAAGATGAACAAAATTGAGTACTTTTTCTCTTTGTCTTTTTTATAGCATCATAAGTGTTCAACCCGTGTGTTATAGCATCATAGGAAACACATTCTAATTGAGCTGACACTTTAAAGCTCGTACTGTGTAGTGCTTAACAACTTGGACACACACACACACAAACACACAGAAATGAGACACTATAAATGAAAAATATTTTAGTTGAAATCCAACTTTAATTTGCCCAGGTACTATTTTTTTTTTTTTTTTTTTTTTGCGATACGCGGGCCTCTCACTGTTGTGGCCTCTCCTGTTGCGGAGCACAGGCTCCAGACGCGCAGGCTCAGCGGCCATGGCTCACGGGCCCAGCCGCTCCGCGGCATGTGGGATCTTCCTGGACCGGGGCACGAACCCGTGTCCCCTGCATCGGCAGGCGGACTCTCAACCACTGAGCCACCAGGGAAGCCCCCCAGGTACTATTTTTGACCAGCTATTATGAGCAAAAGTTACACCAGATACTAGAAATAATGGAGATGGAAAAGACATAGTCTCCATCCTTAGCATGTTTACAGTCTAGTAATGTAATATACCACTATTTGCTGCAAATTACTGGCGTAAACAGAAAGGGGAATTTGAAAGTCACTTAATAACAGGTTCTGGGATAGGTATGTCTGTGGGTACCCCAGGATTGGTTCATTCAGCAGCCCAATGATATCATCAAGAGGCAAGCTTCCCTTATTGCACCATTGTGTCATCCTTGGTTTTGTTATCATGCTCACTCTGATGACTAATTATCTGCAGTACTTCCAGCCATCGCATCTTGAATATCAATGACCAGAAGAAGAAAAAACATACCATGTAATCTTGCGGTTATCTTTCTTAAGACAGAGGACATTTTTTCCTGGAAGCAGCCCAGCAGTCTCCCCTTTTATGTCTTATTGTCCACTGTGGGGACCATGATTGATTTAGACTGATTATCTGAGAGGAATAGATGTTTCAGGAGTTGCTCACAATCCCCCAAAGAGGAGGATAAGTTCAGATCGCAAATAAGTGTAATACAGACCAGAGTATGATAAATATAGAACGATTATTAAAATATTATTGAAATAAAAGAGCGATGTGGGGTTTAGAGACGGGAGGAAAAAATGACCACGATATCTTTGTGGTTGCGAGGAATAAACAGCCAGAAAAGTTTCAGTCATGTTGTTTATAGATTTTTAGAAAATATTACCTCTAACTTTTCCGTTTTGGCACCTCTCACAATTGCAGCCATTTATTTTTAAATTTTCTTTTGTTACCTCCATACTGGAACTTCATAAGGATAGGAAAAATGGCCATCTTATTCATCAGTGCGTGTCTCTTTGCTAAACGAATCAAAGAATGAATGCATAGCCTCGGAGAATTTGTAGAATTTTTAGCTTGCAAGAGGGGGACAATCCAGGTAAAAGAGACATCATTAGCAAATAAGTCAAGGAAGCTCAGACAACTGCCTGAAACTTTTGTATGAATCTCAAAATGAAGTTAAGATTAAGGAAAGAATTAGAATAAGGCCCTGACAGAAAAAGCATAGGATGAGAAGTTTTAAGAAGGAAATATTGACTACATGGACAAGTTTTGCCCCTAGGTATTCAACTGCTGTCCCATATGTGTCATGGCATCAATCGTATATTTATAGGATGCAAAAGAGCTTTGTGATGTCTTCCAATCTTCAAGTAGATGACAGTTAAAAGATTACAGATATATGAAAATCTACTTAGTTTTCAAAGAGATTTTAAAAAAATCATAAACAGAGTCACTTTATATTTGGGTGATAAATATCAGCCTCTGCCAAGAAATTTTTCTGTGTATAATTACACTTTGGTATAATTAATCACTTACCAAAATGTAAGCTCATTTATTTTTGGTGTGTGACTTGATAGACTGCATTTGACTGATTCCTTTGACTACTAGGCCTTAACTTATTGACATCCATTGTAATGTCACCCTTCAGGTTATTTCTTTAATAATTCAAGTCTCTAAAAGTGTTATCCATAGAAAACTGTATAATCTGTAATTGCTTTTGGCTGACTTCTGAACTCTCTTTAAAAACTTATAATTCTTTTTAATTCTATACAGCCTAGAAGATGTTGCAGACCTTTGTAAAAGTATCTGAGTGTCATGCATCATCTTAATATCATTTCCTAAAGTACTTTACAAACAACTGCTATATACAGGTACTATGAGGAAATTGCCAGGTTACATAATTTTGTTTGTTTGTAGAGAAGTATTGAGATCCTGACTGAGGTACTACCAGAGAAATGAAAGAGCAATAAATGCATATTTAGTCACATTACAGAGGTAGAACTGAGAGGTCTCATTACACTATTAGATATAGCACTTAGGAGAGGAATGGGTTAGCCATTTACTGAAATTGGATAATGAAGAAAAATATGAGAAGTTTTTAGGAACACTGCTAAATGTATATATGTATACATATATATATATATATTCAGTATAAATATGCAAGCAGAATTTAGAAAAGGTTAATCTACATTGCACTCATTACATATTTTTGAACCATAGCTTCTATTTTCACAATGGTGATACATTGCCAAACCTAGGTGTGCACTATAAAAAAATAGGTGATATTTACTGAGCATCTGTGGTAACTTCATGTTTATTATCTCACAGTAGTCATCACAAAAACTCTATAACATAGGGTATTGCCACATTTTTGTTTTGTTTTTTTTTTTTAGTAAACAAGGATTCAAGCCTTAGATTAAATATGCAACCAGTGTAGTAGGTAGTAAAATGGATTAAACCCATTTCTGTCTACCATCAGTAAGCTCTCCTACGTTTCTTTACATTAACAATTTGTTAAAATCACATAGAAGCTCTCTCCCTGAGAAATGATTTTTTGGAATGGCATTGCTTTTCTACTTTTCTCTCAAAAGAATAAAAATATCTATTATTTTTAACTGAATCAGTGTGATGTGCAAAGCTGAAAGTTTACCCAAAAGAAATATCTTTAAAGAGGACCATCACTAAGAAATTTGAGGAGGTGGGTGCAGATCGAGTCAGCAAGGGGGAGGGTTAAATATGGGCTTGGTTGATGGTGTGCTGATAAATGTTGAACCACTAGTTCTCTGAGATGGGGAGGCAAAAAGCCCTGGTTTATAACATTTGCTTCTTTTCTTATTTTCATGGTGTAAATGTTCCCACCATGACTTATATGACTTATTTCAAACTACTAACCTGATGTCACTGAATGTGGAATTGGGAAGAGATGCATAGTAGCACACCATATGTAGAATTTCTACCACACACAATAGATGTAAATGACCTCAAGGATATAAATAATAGTACAGTTAGGATTGAAGAGTTTTGAATATTTATTACCTTTGTTTTTAATATGATTAATTGTAATTTTACATAATTTAATTTTTAATAATGTCTGTGTTTAACAATAGGCTCACAAATTCCAAAAAAATTAACAAATGGTTCTTGCAAGCCAGTATGAACTGGCTCCAGCACACCCCTGGATTAGGAGAAGATCTAATTTAAGTCATGTAGAAAATAAACTTGGGAACATTTTAGCTCTAGCTCAGTATAGTTTTCTCCTATTCTTTTGAAGTTCAGTATGAATATCAGTTTTAAGGTGATTGAACTTTAATGGCATAAGTTTTTCTAGGAAGGTTTCAGTGTATTGCTTGCTGATTTAGATTGACCATTCAGATTTATGGTGTATGACAGTCAGGGCAGCCCACATAATTCAAAGCTAGCATGAAGATCAAGAGTCGTTTTGCCTCAGGGATGGATGAAGACAGCAGAATCTTTTTTGAAGATCACTGCCATTTCTGTTACTACTGAGTGTACAGGAGATATGAGTTATCCAGTGTCTTACTTTTACTTCAGTTCAAAAAGGAGCATGAAAACTGGGTTTAAACATAAAATGAAAAGATGTAACTTCAGCCACTGGCCATTTGGAAAGTAATTTAAGTTACCAAATGCCATTTAAGACTTGAGGGTATATTATATAATTTACAGTATAATATATAGAAAATATAGTATGTTGTTTTCTAGGTTGTTAGGGTAATAGAATATTTTGCACATTAAACTAGAGAAAGAGTTAACAGTACATATTCTTCAGGCATATGTCCCACTGGACTTCTTATGAGATAAAATGATAGCAACAACTTATTTGTTAATTATGTTCTCAATAAGGTATTCCTTAATACATTAAATAATGTAATCTATTATAATTTTCTATGAATAAATTCCCTCAGCATTCTTCTGTGTTTGTAATATCAACTCTTAATAGTATGTGGTATGTATTTTTGAAATTTTTCTTTAGAAACTCTGTAACTAGGTCTACACATGCAAAAAGAATTTAAAAAAATTTTTTAAATCGTCCAACATTTGACTAACCCAGATCTTCAGATGACTTTTATATGAATTATATGACTACTTTCTAGTTCTTTCACTTGGCTTTGTGTAAATGCAGTCTAAGACTATTTCTATAGATGCACACTGATCTAAAGATCAAGTTAATTAACTATTTTGACAATCAATTTAGATGATTCTGTGAGAAAAAACAGATTTACAAAGGTATCTGTGTTTCCTGGACTTATATTCTACATAGATATCATACATTGGATCTGTGGTAAATGTCCTTGTCATGTAGGTTTCTATGTAGTACAGCAGTTAAGATGCTATGCTTTGGAGTTATGTAAGCTTGTTATTTTCTTGTATATATTACTTTCTTGTAATATGAAAAGGGAGAAAAAAAGAGTAACTTTACAGTGAGGAAACCTGACAAACACTATCTGAAGCCAAGTGATTCAGATGAACATCAACAGTGATAAGTCATATTGATAATAAATACCCTCTATATGACGTGATGACAATGGCACTTTACCTCTGCAGTCTTCTTTCTGAAAACACATTTCCTCAGTCTAACCATGAGAAAAACACCAGATAAATCCCAATTGAGTAACACTCCACAAAATACTTGACCAATAATCCTTAAAACTGTCAAGGTCATGAAAAACAAGAAAAGTCTGAGTAACTTTAACAACCAAGAAAGCCTAAAGAGACATCATGACTGTATGTGATGTGGTGTCTTAGATGGGACCCTGGAACAGAACAAGGACATTAGGGAAAGACTGAGGAAATTTCAGTAAATATGAGCTTTAGTTAACAACAGTTTATCAACATTGGTTTGTTAATTGTGACAAATGTACCATATTAATGTAAGATTCTGATAATAGGGAAGATCAGGCTGAAACTCTCTGTACTATTTTCACAAAAATACAGTAAATCTAAAAACATTCCTTATACAAAAAGGTTTATTTAAAATAAAACTATATATCCAACAATGTAGAAATATCTTATAATATTCAGCCAAAGAAACTAGGTACAAGAGTGCATATAGAATATGATTCCATTTTTTATAAAGTTCAAGGATAGGTAAAACTAATCCATACTACTAGATGTCAGGAAAGTGGTTTCCCTTCGGAGAGGGCAGTGAGTATAAGGGGCACAAAGGATCTTTTGGGGTGCTGATAATATTCAGATTCTTGGTCTCTGTTAGTAACATGGCTATGTTCACTTTGAAAAAACTCATTGAGCTGTACCAGGATTTTCATATTTGTCTGTATATGTTACACTTACACAATTAAGAAAGCAATGGGATTATTTGGTTTTGCTCAATGGCATTTAGATTACATAGATTATAAAGGTTTTATACCACTAAATTAAACACCAAAATACATTTTATGGGAAATGATTTAAAAGAAAATAAAAAGTAAGGAACAATTTATATTAACTCATAAATATAACACATAAATGTTATGTTGTGAAATTCCAACTTAACTCTAAGACGGATTATGTATTCCTCCTGTACTCTCCTACAGACCTCTTACAAACATTTATTGTCATACTTAATGTCATCATATTGTAATTACGATTTTATATGTCTGTCTTCTTTAATAAGATCATGAAGAGCAGAAACATTATCTTACTCATCTTTTCTCTCCAGTGCCTAGCATTATGTTCTGACAAGTAGTATGTGGTCAGTAATTATGATTGGCTTACATGAGATAAAGAATGACTATATGCATAGTTCAATGAGTACTTACTATAAGTTACTGTTTTGAGATGTGTTCACATATTGTTTTTGATACTACTTCTCTCTCCTCAAGCTTTCTTCTCTCTTTCTGATAATTCCTGAGAGTTGATTATAGAATGTCCTAGGTTGATCCTACATTGTTTTTATCTTTTCTTTCCTATTTTCCATTTCAGTCATTTTATCCTACTTTCTGGGACTTTACCTTCTAATCTTTTTACTGGAGTTTTAAATGTGGTGATAAAATGTTTAATATATGGGAGCCCTTTCTTATTTTTCATTACATATTTTCATAGAATATACTGCATCCACTAAAAAGGAATATTGTTCTCTCTTTCTGTAAAGATATTCATAAAGATATTTGAGGTTTACTTTTTATCTCCATAGTATTTCTTCTAAATTCTTTCTGCCTGTTTCTCCCCTCCTAGACCAGTGAGAGTGGGCAATAGGTTAAGAAGATTTTCTTTAGCTCTAAGATTTTTCTGAACTTTTCGGAGGCAACTATTATCTGTCAAACATGTTATGTACTGTGGGTCCAGGGGAGAGACTATTTTTGTCTTCTGATGAGTACATTGTCTAGCTTCCCATGCAAAGGAGCAGAGGCTGAGTAGAGGTAGGAGTAGAACATTTCAGAAACAGGGACCAACTTATACTAATATATAGAAATAAGAAACAAGATGGGAAGTGGTAGTTAGATATAGTTGCAATGTAGAGTACAATTGTAGGAGTGATGAAAGATGAAGTTAGAAAGGTAGGTAGAGATCGGGTCACAGAGGATGTTTTGTATTCTTTCTGATCAGACTTAACTCTGAGGGGCTAATTCTCAATCTAACTGGGGTTTAAATGAGTGGGAAATCAACTTTTCTCCCATATAAGGTACGTAGTCCTGTGCATCTTCAGTGTTCATCTCCTACTTTGTGGTCCAGGATGGCCGCTTCAATCACTGTGTCAGCATTTCAAGCAGCAGAAAGGAGGAACGGGCAGCGGATCAAAAACTCCTCCCTTAAAGATATTTTCTGGAAGTTGAACATGCCACTTATCTTCCATTGGCTACGTGTCCACTGTGTGTCACATCTAGTAGTCACACAAGAATCTGGGAAATGTATACTTTTGGAAGAGGGTGGCTATGTGCCCAGTTAACACTCAAGCATTCTTTCACTGGGAGGAAGGGGAGTTTGTTAGGGGACAATTCACAGGCTTGTTTAAAAGTTTAGAATTTACCTAGACAGTGAGGAGGGGACACTGAAGAGGTTTAGGCCAAGGAATCTTTCACTTTAGAAAAATTTCACATGGCTGTGACCTGAAGGATAAAGTGATGTGAGATTAGAGGTGCTCTGAGCAGTCAGACAACCATGAGAAGCACCTAAGTATGAGAAATATAACTTGTTATGGCTGTCAGTGAGGGGCAGGAGAGAGAGCATCAGTGCTAGTGACATTAACAGACTGCACTGATTTTTGGCTTTTTATCTGTAGGGTTGTACATTTGATTTATAATTATTTATAGAAGTACATTCACCATAAACCTAGGCCTAAGTCAAATAGATGGTGATCAGTGATCTTGACTACAGATACCCCTTCCTAAATTTTTTTAACCCCTATTTCTAGATACCTTTGTTTCTCTAAGGATGTGTGTTGTGATTTTTTTTAAATGACACATACACATGGCGAAAACTTAAATACAAAGATATATCCAAAAATATATCTTTCTTTACATTCCAAGTATATTTTACTTTACAAATACAAATTCCAGAACGTTATCAGTCCTACTGTCTCAACACATATGGTTTATCCTTGTATAAAACCTTCATACACACACACACACCTTCTTTTTTTTCAAAAGTGTATTATTTTCAGAGGATTTCCAACATAAGCCCTTTGGCTTATGGAGTTTAGCTAGGTATGCAAACTCAGCATAGCAAAGGTTATTGGGAAGTAGGTTTAAATATGTAATCTGTTCAGTGTCCATATGCTCAAGAGTGAGCACATAAATATTCTGTGTCTAAATCTAGTCTCAGTGGTCTCTACTCCCCCCCCAGCATTGTATAATATTAGCACCACTTAAAATTGAATGTGATTCTATTATTTATATATGTGCCTATTTACATTATTATGTTCACTATACATACAACATGGACTTTCAAAGCAAGCTAATTACTTCATCTAGTGCTTAATCAAATAGTAAATCTTTTCCAAGGCTGGAGGAAAAATGTGTTTGAATTATAAAACTTACTGTGTTAGGATTATGGAAAAAGGATACATTAATCTCCAACTTAGAATCTTCCTAAGGGATTTTCATTGTAAGCTTGATCCCACCATATGCACTATTGTTTAAAAATACAGCTTCTTAATCTTTCTTAGTCAGCCATAACAGTACATGCAGACCTTTCTATATCAGTTTTTTTCAGAGCTGCACTGTGTATACTTCAATTCCCCATTGATGGACATTTCATTTTTTTTTTCATATTTTTTTTGCTTTGTTTCTTTTAGTTTGTGAGAATTCGTTTTTGTTCCTCTTCTTATTTCTTACAAGCGGTGCTTTAACAAATGAGACTTAAATTAGCATGCTTAGATACATGATGAGAGTATATCTATAGTTACACGTATATACGTATATAACAAATAGTACTTTAGTGAATGTATATGTATAAATACATGCATACATAGATAGAATGAATTCCTAGACGTAGAACTGAGGGCCAAATGGTATGTTTATTTTTCATTTTAATTCATTTAAAATTACTCACCAAAATTGTTATGCCACGTGCTTCCACACAAAGATTTCATAGTGCCCCAGGTTGGTAACATAAATGTAAGGTTCAGCTGCTTGTGCTGAGACCAAGCAACCTTTTTGTATTCTCTTTTCAAACATTGGCTACCAAACTATCTAAATAAAATACCCCCTTTGGGTTACATGCTTGCCAAAATAATTATTATAAACGTTTTCACTTTTGCTATTCTGATTGGAAAATGGTATTTTAGTGATAAGTTTGAGTCGTATTTTTTTTGGGAGGCGGGTACGCGGGCCTCTCGCTGTTATGGCCTCTCCCATTGCAGAGCACAGGCTCCGGACGCGCAGGCTCGGCGGCCATGGCTCATGGGCCTAGCCGCTCCACGGCATGTGGGATCTTCCCGGACCGCGGCACGAACCCATGTCCCCTGCATCGGCAGGCAGACTCTCAACCATTGCGCCACCAGGGAAGCCCTGAGTGGTATTTTTTATTTATAAGAAATATGCCTTTCCTTATTTGTGAACTCTTCCATTTCCTTTGTGAGTTATGACAGTGGAACACGATAAGGGAATAGGTATTGAAGATCCAGTGCTAGAAAAAAAGAAAAGCATTGGGAAAAAAAGACCAAGATGGCTCCAATGAGCCATCAATGGAGCCCAAGTGTAGATAAAAAGCTGGTAGAAGAACAGAAAATTTCAGAAACTTTATAAGGCAAAAGAGATGTGCTTCTCACTGTTCACATCTCCCCTAATTTTCCACTGATAGCACTCCAGCCTTCCCCCATAACTTTGCTCATTTATTGTTTCTGTTAACTCTGGCCTGTGGTAATGATGAATACTTAATAATGCGATACTTAATAACATAAATGCTCAGTTTCTGTTGGTGATTGTGTATATTGGCTTGTTGACATTGTCTATCAAATTTACTTGTACAAATAATCAAAGGGATAGACATATATAATGTTGACAGGCATTTTCAATGGATAGGTTTTCTTCAATTCAATAACTGACTTTTTACAAAAGAGATTTTTATGGTACTTAATAGTTTAGTGTGTAAAGGAAAGAATAGAAGGAGGTGAAGCTATTTATTCCAGATATATATAGAAGCTTTTGTATAAATAAATTTAGAAAAGGAGAGGAAAAAGCAGGAGAAGTGGTAGATTAGTAATAATTGAGGAACCAATTTAGTGTTTATTTTTTCCTCTAACATTTCTTTATTTAATTTATGATCTACAAACTCAGGAATATGGTGTGTTGGATTGTGTATTAAAATCCTCTAGTGTTGAAGAACATAATACAATAAAACCATGCATTATGTGTCCCATGGTAATGCAAATTTGCATGATAGTGATTGAAGATTGGTTTTCATTCTCAACCCAGCCCACATTTTTAAAGGAAGGTAGTCTAATGAGGAGGCTGGATACAGAGAGAAGAGTGAGACCCCTTCTGGAGGAGCCAGGCAAATTGAGGAACATTCTCATATTCTTGGTATTAATCCTTCCCAGTGCTCTCCATAGGGGAGATGAGGCAGATGACAGCTAATCAGGAGATGCCTGAATTACTGTCACTATACAGAAAATCCCAAATAATCTTGGAACTAAGTATTTTTCCCTCTTCTACATTTAACACAGGGTAGTGGTGCCAAATTCCAGCTTGAGACTGATAGATTTGGAACACACAGCCAGACCCATAGAATTACAAACCCTCTAGTTGTTTAGACTTGTCTGGTTCTTTTCATTGTCCTTGTAATATCATCACCACCTTTTACATGAGTGATTCTCTTGGACCCTACTTACCACATTATGACAGAGTTTTGTTGTACTTTAATTTCTGCTGACTGAAAATCTGTAATTATGCTCTCATTGGGCATCATGGAGGAAGAAGTCAACTGAGTAGTTAAACTGTGTGGCTGACTTAAAGTTATATATTTGCTTGTCTTTGGCTCAGTTGTCTGTTCACCTCTTATGACACCTCTTTTCTTAATAGATGAGAGGTTGAAGGGTGGTTGGTAGATATTACGTGGAAAAAATATTTTTTTTCATAATCTCTTGTCACATTAAACTCCCAAGAAAATAGAAAGTTTTTCTCATGGTAGTAATTACTCTTTGAAAAAAAAAGTTTAATTACTTATCAAACATATCAGAATAGGGAAAAATAGCTGTGAATATAAATGTCAACATCTAAAATTCAGTGTAATTGTAACTACAAATAAACTCTAAAAGGGACATATTTAAGCTGACATTTATATACAACTTGCCAAAGTAGCTTTTTACCAATTTTTAACATAGCCACTTATGTAATATTTTTTCTGTTAAAACAAGTGTAAGCAATTTAAATAGTCACTCAATTGTGATGCCTTCCTTGCACCTAAAGCTGAACAAGTGTGTACTCTGTAGATACCTTGATTACTTACAAGAAGAAGGGACTTTATATCATACATATGCAATATTTTGTGCTTAATGTTTCAGTATTAAACTATTTGGAAATGTATTTCATTCAATCTACATATATTATGAGATTACCATATGTCTGTGAAGAAAACAGATCCAAATGCTTTCAGTAGAAATACTTGAGGTTAATAAAAAAAGACCTTACTATTTTTATTTCCCAGGGCTTTAGCATGAGAAATGTCTTCATTTACCTTAGTATAGTGAAATGATTTTTTTTTTTTTTGCGGTACGTGGGCCTCTCACTGTTGTGGTCTCTCCCGCCACGGAGCACAGGCTCCGGACGCACAGGCTCAGCAGCCATGGCTCATGGGCCCAGCCGCTCTGCGGCATGTGGGATCCTCCCAGACCGGGGCACGAACCCACGTCCCCTGCATCAGCAGGCGGACTCTCAACCACTGCACCACCAGGGAAGCCCTGAAATGATTTTTTAACAGAAAAGCCTACATTGTGTGAATGAAGGTTGCACATCATGCTATTATATATATATATATATATACACACACACACATATATATATGGAAACATCCCTATAACATTACAAAATCAAATTTCTGTATTCGTTTGTATTTGCTAAGTGCCTAGTATGGTTGACTTACTATATTGCTTATAGAGCTATAATGGTAAATTGGAAATGGCCCATATATTGGACCTCTATATTTTTTGGTGTTTGAGGAGAACAAATAATTAGCACTTCTCTTGCCAACCCCAGTTCTAAACCAATTGAGAAATTAAACTTCACCATAATCAGATTGAAGGGAAAATATGACTTACGTTACTGATAAAAGGCAGCTTGCAGAATGACACTGTGCAGTGTGTGTGGAGTCAGCTCACAGGGCTATGAGAGCCCCGCTGGTCACACACCTTCCCTATTCAGTGCCATCATGTTAGTAGCTTGAAATCAGTCTTGTTGGGAGTACTTATACCACTGAAATTGGTAAATAACAAAAATCAGGGGCTTCCCCCTCCCCCCCACCGGAGAGCTGCTTGTTAAACACTTAATGGCGTACTACTGTCTGAAAGCATGGATTAGTCCAAATACGGCATCCTAGGGTTGCTGATTTAGCCCCACACAGTGGAGGCTGGAAGATACCTTTGTTGCACCTAGAATGGAACATGAATGAACTCTGGAGATAGCTCACCCATGAGAAGAAGGGAAAAGAAGGACTTAACTATACATGAGTGCTTCATTACTAAACTCATCCTGATGTAATGAAGCTAGTGTAAGGACAGTGTAAATACATTCATCCTTGCAGGCAAAACAAGAATTTTATAATAAACTTATGAGCGTTCTATCACCTGGTCCCCAAATATATATTGGCTTGGCCAAAAATTTCATTCAGGCTTTTTGGTAAGATGTTGCAGAAAAATGCGAATGAACCTTTTGGCCAGCCCAATGTATTATAGTTATTTTAAAATTTGAGATCATATTTCTTATGAACACTTTTTGTTGTTATCAACATATTTTAAGTCATCTGGTATTAGTGGAAACATATTTTGTGACTAATTTCTTTTCATTGAGAGACATCACTGCAAAGGAAGCTTGCCATAGGGCTCTTCCTGTCTGTTTTCTTAATGGAGAATCTGCATTTTGATAACATCACAGGCAATATAATTAAAATGTTCAAAACTTCTGCATGGTAAAGCAAGCTAATACATTTTGTAGGCTTTGCAGTTTTAAATATTTTTAATTATTAACATTTTAAGCATGTAGAAAAGTACAGAAAATAAAATAGTAAGCACATGGTACCAATGATTCAGATTTATTCTTGTTTGTCACATTTGCTTAGGAACCTTTTTATCCTGTTTAAACCACACAGATGCAGCAACACTTCTGAGTCCTTTGCTCCCAATCCAATCTCCTCCTTCCCCTTGAAGTTGTTGCTCATCCTCCCTATGCATGCTTTTGAACTTTTACTACATAGGTACTCATGACAATATGTAGTCTAAATGTGTGTTTTTAGAATTTGCATAAATGGTATAATTTATGAATTTATTTTAAATTATAATTTTAGTGTTTAATGACTATGAAATATAAAAGTAAAACTGGACTTGAAATCCTTTTCCATGTTTGATATGACCCTATGCTGTCAAGTATAGAGTCAAGTAATTTTTTTGTTTTTTTATTCGTGTGTTTGTTTCTGTTTTTATTTTTATTTATTTATTTATTTATTTATTTATTTATTTATTTATTTATTTTGTGGTACATGGGCCTCTCACTGCCGTGGCCTCTTGCATTGCAGAGCACAGGCTCTGGATGCGCAGGCTCAATGGCCATGGCTCACGGGCCCAGCCACTCCGCGGCATGTGGGATCCTCCCGGATCGGGGCATGAACCCATGTCCCCTGCATCGGCAGGCAGACTCTCAACCACTGTGCCACCAGGGAAGCCCTATTTTATTTTTTTTAAGATTTAATTTCATTTATTTTTGGCTGCGTTTGGCCCGTTGCTGCGTGCGGGCTTTCTCTAGTTGTGGCAAGTGGGGGCTACTGTTTATTGTGGTGCGCGGGCTTCTCCTTGTGGTGGCTTCTCTTGTTGCAGAGCACGGGCTCTAGGTGCGTGGGCTTCAGTAGTTGTGGCTCGCGGGCTCTAAAGCACACGCTCAGTAGTTGTGGTGCACGGGCTTAGTTGCTCCGTGGCATGTGGGATCTTCACGGACCAGGGCTCGAACCCATGTCCCCTGCATTGGCAGGAGGATTCTCATCCACTGTGCCACCAGGGAAGTCCCTGTGTATTTGTTTTTAATGATGTATTCAAGAGCTCTTGTATTCTGTGTGTTCTTACATGCTTGAGAATTTCTGTCAGTTGTCTCTATATTAAAGGACAACTGTTTAAATGTTCTGGGAAGGTACTTTGCCCTTCAAAGTATGTGGACCTGGCCATGGAATATTGATCTAATCCTTTCATCACAGCCTTCCCTGCCATCTTTTGGAATGGTGAATTTTGGTGTTTGGTATCTTTCGCAGGTACTTGAGGTTTGAGATTGTTAGATATGTTGTCTTTATACTTACATAGCAACTTGGCTGGGAATGACATTCTTGGCTCACACTTCCTTCCCCTCAGAACTTTGTACACATTGCTGTTCCCTCCTCTGTCATTTGATGTTGCACTGGGAAATTCTGATACCAGCTTGATTTTTCTTCCTTGATTTTAACTTGCAACTTCTGCTTGGATATCTATCCTTGAAGTGCTGGATATTTCTTAGTGGCAGTTGTTCACCAACAGATTTTACTGGAGCACATTGCACAGTTTAACAGCCAAATTCAGTAATTTCTTCCCTTCAGAGAAATTAAGCCTTTTGAGTATGTTATCTTTCTGTTCCATTATGATGAAGTTTATTTACTGGGAAAACCAATGTTCTCTGTGCTGTATATGAACTTCGTATTTCCTCCACAACTAATATTTTCTCTCTCTGCAATCAACACTGCCTTTAGATCTAAGCAAGAGAGACCCTTGCCGGGAACACTGGGCATTAGAGTGACCCACCGCCACCCTCCTCTACCTGCTGTGGGAGACCAGGCAGCCATGTCCAGTCAGAGTCTGTATTTTCTGTGTACACCATCCTCCAGTACCCTAGATACTGGAATTCCTCTACCATCAGCTCCAAACACATTTCAAGGATGTGTAGTAGCTTCCTGTCGTGAGCTTTCTGAGTGTAGACCAAACCACTGGTATATTTATCTTTAGATTTATTTATCTTTAGATTTATTTTGTTTTATTTATTTATTTATTTTTGCAGTACGCGGGCCTCTCACTGTTGTGGCCTCTCCCTTTGCGGAGCACAGGCTCTGGACACGCAGGCTCAGCGGCCATGGCTCACGGGCCCAGCCGCTCCGCGGCATGTGGGATCTTCCCGGACTGGGGCACGAACCCGTGTCCCCTGCATCGGCAGGCGGACTCTCAACCAGTGGGCCACCAGGGAAGCCCATCTTTAGATTTATTGATCAAAGGTTGACTATTTGTAGAGGCTGTGAACAGAGCTTGGATGTATGGGCCAGGGTATCTACACATATGCATTTGAGGTGCCTCATGGTGTAAGGAAGACTAGGGTGGGAAAAGGAGGGTGATGGGCCAAGGGCAGGGCTCAGGGGCTGGAACTTGTCCATCTTCACTGCCACTCTCTGACGTGGAATGCTGAGGAGTTGTCCAAAAATTCTGTAAATGTTTTTAAATAGTTTATTAGCTTGAAATTACCATTATTTAATTTCAGTGTATGGTATTTTCCTCTTACCTCAGACCCTGAAAGTATTTCAAACAGGCCTGTCTGAAATCTCCATATTTTCCTTTCTGCAGTCACAGTGAATATGTCAAGCTTTCCCTTTCTGTCAGTAATTGCATTGCAATCATGTCTGTTCTCTAGCTTGCTGTCTGCATTTTGTGAGTTTGGTAATGGTCGTGTTTTAAAACTCAGGTGTTTCTTTGGGTCTTCAATTCCTCTTCTATTTTCTTCTTTTACTGTTGTGTGTTTGTTTGTTTTATTTGACTGTTTCTATAGCACAAAAAGCACTCAAGGGCAGATTTTCTTCCATTTCTTCCAAAATGAGTCTGTCTTTGGCATAATGTGCTCCTTTTCTTTTCTTTTCTTTTCTTTTCTTTTCTTGCCACAGTAGTGTTTACAGAGTCACCATGCCAGTTCTTTTTGTCTTGCTTAACTTGAACAGCTCTGCTTCACACTTCCATTGGGCCTCAAGTAGTGTAGATGACTTTTCCTAACCATGTCCCTAGCATGTCTAAGTATGACTTATCCTCCCAGGCAAGCCCCAGTGTGATGGCAAACTTATTTCATGTTCTCCCTTTGTAGAATAGGTAAATGTTGTGTTCTAGTTCATTCTACTACTGCATTCAGGGGTTTTCCATTGGCCCTTTTTGTGTCATATTATCCCTACAGTTCAGCCCCTTGCTCACTTTTAATTGTTTCACTGTCCTCTCTTCTGCAGGCCTGCCCAAAGTCCACAACTTTTTTTCATATTTGACACTATTTGTGAAAACTGGAAGACTTTTGTTATTTCATTGGTACCATCCTGAGGCACTAAGACCAGTTTAAAGATCTGTACTGAATCAAGTTAAAACTATATCTCTTTTTCTTTTGGTGATAGTATTTCAGACAGTGAGTTGTGTCTCTTTAGTTTTTTGGTTTCTGCGATTAAGTGTTTTTGCTATTTTTAAATTTTGTTAGTTACTGAGGGGGAGATTCTACTTTACTAAACTTTTTACTATGACCTCACTTCCTGTAAGTAAAAGTGATGCATGCATGCTGCTGAAAAGGTTGAAAACATTAGACAGAGTACAAAAAGTAAAAAAATAAAATAAAAATCATTTCGTTTTCATTTTTTTTTTTTTTAAATATAATAGTGTTTATTTTTACTTGTTGACAGTTTGCTTTATTTATTTATTTATTTTTGGCTGTGTTGGGTCTTCGTTTCTGTGCGAGGGCTTTCTCTAGTTGTGGAGAGCGGGGGCCACTCTTCATCGCGGTGCACGTGCCTCTCACTATCGCGGCCTCTCTTGTTGCGGAACACAGGCTCCAGACGCGCAGGCTCAGTAATTTTGGCTCACGGGCCCAGTTGCTCCGCGGCATGTGGGATCTTCCCAGACCGGGGCACGAACCCGTGTCCCCTGCATCGGCAGGCAGACTCTCAACCACTGCGCCACCAGGGAAGCCCCTCGTTTTCATTTTTATTCAGTGCACACCTCCTACCATTGTTTGCTCTTATTCCTCAGGAACATTTCCTTTGTCATTGTTTCCTAGAGATTCTATTTCTTATCATGATGTCTCAAGGAAGTAGGTTTTGTTCTTTAACTAGTTCATGCCAAAACACTTGAAGTTAAGGAAAATGAGCCTAGAAAGAAAAGCATTAATTAGAAAATCATTTATTATGACTTTTCAATGTTAAAACTTCACTTTTCTCCTACCTAAAAAACTCTTATCTCTCTGATATACACATTAACATCCCTGTAGAGTACTCCCTTTATATTTTGGAGAATTGGATTATTACTCTGTTGCTTTTGAGAGTTGAATCTAAAAGAACTATCTGCATATTGGCACTATTTGCTGAGCAATTCTTTGAAACCGCCTGTAATAAAAAGCCCTTCAGTAACATGCTATGATACCCTCATGTTGCAATCTATTCTGAGGTGGACTGAAATTAAATTTTGTTTACTAATAATAAACATTGAAGTTAGGGACTTGATTTACTTTTAATAAACTAACTCTAATCAGTGGTATATCTGTTAAAATAGCAAATGTATCAAGAACTAGGCAAATCCTCCTCTGCCATAAGATCCTCATGGCACAGGCCTGGAAAGAATGACTCTACGTGCACATCTTTCTACACGTAATGGGGCAATGAAAAGGTTGAGAGAAAATGTTTTGAGAGTTAAAATGACCCTGCAGCAAGTAAGATGCCCTAATTTATTGCTTAAGACTAATTCAAGTATTTTAATTTTGAGAATGGTTTGTCCAAATTTTTTTTCAAAGATGCGAAAAGAGACTAATTCTATTTTGGACTCATGTAATGGCATAGTCTGTTATGCCAGGGATCTTAAGATGGTGAGATGTGAGCTGGATAACACCTGTGTACAGATTCGGTTTGACCTGCGTGATCGTTTTTGTGTGTGAGTTTGAAAAATCTGTAAATTTCACATAAAAATCAGTTTTTCTCTCCTCTCTTGAAATCTTTTGAAAGGGGCAAGATGGTGCCCTCTTTGTGTTACCTTTAGGCAATCATGTCTTCTACTGTCCACCGTTAAGTCCCTTCTTTATTGCCGTGTATTCACATACCTTCCCCAGTTAGATTTGACGGCTCTGTTTCTGTGGTAATCTGAAAATGCTGTATTACTTTATAAACATTCCTCATATAGTTATATGTAAATGGTTAACACTAGCCTTCTGGAAAAAAGTCTAAATGGCTAGATATTACAAACTACCCAGATTATTTAGTCATCATCCTCTAATTCTTGGATTATACATGTGAAAATCATGTGTTATAAATCTATTTGCATAATTCTCCACAAATTAAATTTTGAAATTTCAGCACATTTTGTTCACACTATCATAATTTTGTATTATATGGCATATTTTTAAAAATTATTTTCTTAATGATGTTAAATAGCACAGTTTTTCCACCTTTTCATTAAATTAGACCTCAGTAAAAAAGAAAGTGTCATTTTGAAAGAAGAAACACTATCCTGGATTTTATATTAACAATGTAATATGCTAGTTATTTTAAAAATAACAATAGAGAATTTGGCCAAGTACAATAGAATTAGATACAATTGTGGCCACTAGAGGGCTTTTTTTTTTTTTTTTTTTTTTTTTTTTACCAGTGCAAGCATAATTGTGAAGATAAACAGTGAAGTTTATATGTCAACCAAAGATTAACTGGTTAGTGCCAAGGTTTTAAATGTGGTTATAATATATAAAGTATGCAAGAATCTTAACCAGACTATACATAAAATATATAATTTTTGACATTGTATATCCGTGAAGCACTGTTTCATAATTTAATAAGTGAAAAGTAGTCAATAGTACAAACTCACAGATGGGATAAGTTTCATATGTTCATTGCCTTAACATTTTAAAAGTGTTAGAAAAATATTCTACATTTTGCTTCTTTTAATACCATATATAGACCATGTGTATCTATAGTACCTTTGCATATCTTTTTGTTAGAACTAAACAGTAGGACTAGCTTTTGTTATGAATACTCCATTCTTGTTAAAAAAAATTCATGCTAAAGTCTTTCAGGGACTTTTCCACAAAATGACAGCTGTGAAAGATCAATTTTCAAGTACTAGCGGATTTAAATGGCTGTTGGCTCTCTGTGGTGAAGATTTTCGTTGTTTTTCAAATTATGTGTAAATTATCTTTTATAAAATATCTCTGGAACCCTATGACAATGAAGACAGATGCTTGAGAAGCCTATTTTAAAAGAATTCCAAATTTTAAATCTCCCCTCTCTCTTTCATCTCATATATTCTGGCTCATTAAATCAGACATGAAGGTCTTATATTTTAAAATGCAACTCCCTTTACTCCATTAAAAATGGAGTAGAACTCAGGCACAGCGGGGAATATTATAATGCTTGCATACCTTTATTAAACCAAGAATAATGTCCCACATGCAGTTGCAATAAGCACACTTCCACCATAATTGAGTTAGACTAGGTATTTTCAAGTTAGGAAGGATATTCCAAAGATGGGCTTTAGAGATTTTCAAATGTTTCCACTAATGCAAAAATAATGTAATGTAACCTTCTCATTTGCATCATTTTCCATAACTTTCCCTATGTTTGCTTATGACAAGAATAATCTTTTTTAATGACTTGGTTTATGGCAATGTCTTTCCACTCCCTCAAGCCTCTATAAGATCATAGGTGCTCACATCACTTTTCTGTTTGAACTTTGCCTATTACTTTCAGGTAAAGGCCAAACTTTTGGTATTTAGCATGGTATTGAAGACCCTTCGGTGTTATAGCACTTCCTCACCTGCATCTCTTTTTCTTTCTGTCTCTATACACTTTCTTCTCTTCCTAGCTTGCCCCTTCATCTATTAAACATCCCCTCCGATGTGCATGCATACACACACACACACACACACAGCACACATACACAAACCATACCCCTTTCAGTCTGCCACATTGGATGGCTTTCTGCTGGAAATCTCAATTGATCTTTCAAACCTCCTTTCCTTTCCTTTGTATTTTATTGTGCCTGGAATTATCTTCCAGCTTTTTCTACCTGATCCTTCCAAAGTCCATTAAATACGTTCTATTTCTGATGTGATTCCTCCCTCCCTGGCAGAATTAACTGTTCTTTCCTCTCTCTTAAAACATTTTATATATAGTCATACTCTAGCATGTATCACAGATACTACAGACAATTACTCTCTCTTTCCTCTTTTTTTTTTTTTAATTAACAATATGGGGAACTAATACCAGGAAGGAAGACCCAGTTTCACCATTACACAACTAATGAGAGCCCAAATGATAATTACATCCAAACGCGATACCTTCATATTCAGTTGTGTTATCAATATCAGCATGTCTGGTAATATTATTTTGAAGGTTTGATAAATGCTATTATTTCTATAATTATATGTTTGAGATATCAAGAAAGGAGTAATAGAGTTTTTCTGATGTTTTTGACAAGTAATTTAATGTTCACATAGATTCTAAGATAATTTAGACAAATAATCGTCTAATTTACTAAATTCCTCTTCCTTTATGTTAGATAATAAACATTTAACTCACTACCTGAGAAAAAGTAAAAACATATGTCAAAATGTCATTTTAATGTTTAAATATTTAAATATTTCATTAGTGATATTGATAAATGAAATGCTTTAGTAATCTTGCAATTGGATTTTAATATATCATTTCAATGTCTTCCCTCTAACAGAAAATATCTTGTATTTTTAAGATATGTGTGTATATATGTGTGTATATATATATATATATATACACACACAGAGATTAGAAATCTCATGAACAAAGTCTGTTTACAACCGAAATTCATCACCTCAAAAGTTCACAAACAAGCATCAAACCATAAACAATAGGGACCTAATGTAAAAATATTTTGTTATAGTATTTTTCCTTTTATTTATTTATGTTTATGATTTATTCATTTAATATATATTTCTGTTTCAGATGTAATGGAACAGGATACCCTGCCCTCTGGGCGTTTACATTTTCACCAAGGAGTCTGACATTAAAGAGCTAATTACACGACCAGTCACTAGTGCGGTTCATGCTGTGAAGCACAGGTGCAGGAGCTCTAGGGCTGTGTTGCAGGACTTCAGAGCAATCTGGAAGCTTTCCTTGAAGAGGAGAAATGTGGGTTAATTTTTGAAGAATAGGTCAATGTGTGTGTGTGTGTGTGTGTGTGTGTGTGTGTGTGTGTTTTGTGGGAACAGTGAGGAGTAACCAGGACTAGGTAGAGGATGACTTACACAAAGACCCAGAGACGGGAGCTTAGCATCTTCTAAGCACAGGAAGAAATAAAAAGAGCAGAGTGAGGGGAAGTGGCACAAGGGCAAGCTGATGTACAAAGCAGGACCCGGATCTTAGGAGGATTGTGATTTTATAAATATTTGGTTTTTATCTTAAGAGCAATAGGAAACCACTTAAGGTTTAATAATTTATGTTATACGTACAGATTTAAGGAAAGCTCTGTCTGGCTGCAGTGCAAAGACTGGATTAAATGGAAGAGAGAGTGGATTGAATAGAGAGGTTGTTCTTACAACCTTACTCATGATGCTTACAGAATATTTTTTATTGAGCTAGTTTTCCATCAGTAGGGAAGGTAATACACAACCTGAGGTTTACTCATCTACACTTTTTGTTTTTGTTTTTTTTGTTTTTGTTTTTTTTTTTGCGGTACGCGGGCCTCTCACTGTTGTGGCCTCTCCCGTTGCGGAGCACAGGCTCCTGACGCGCAGGCTCAGTGGCCATGGCTCAGGGGCCCAGCCGCTCCGCGGCATGTGGGATCTTCCCGGACCGGGGCACGAACCTGTGTCCCCTGCATCGGCAGGCGGACTCTCAACCACTGCCCCACCAGGGAAGCCCCTCATCTACACTTTTTAAAATGCAGAAAGATATTAGAGTTTGAGAGCTATAAGCTTGTGTTGAAGTTTACAGGTCCATTATTGTGAGTTACAGTCTCCTCCTGGACATTGTTAACATAATGGAATCATTTTGATGTGTATACTCACAAATTGCAAGTGGATGAGTCTTTTAAATCTGTTAAGCTGCTTATAGCAATTGTGATGAGGGAGGTTTCCTTTTCCACACTTTACAGGAAGCCTTAGTATAAGCATGTTTCTTATGAAGACAGAAATTAAAGTTAGCAGTGGCATTTCAACCACTATAGTGTGTGAATAATGTTTGTTACAGGGGAAGAAAAGTCATAAGTACTCACTTACTAAAACTGACAAGCAAGTAAACGTAGGACTTACATGAAGTGATCATCACATGTAATATTGATATATTTTACCTCTGTGGAGCTGAGCTGTGCAATAGCACTTTATCCCTTAGTACTCAATTGTCTTATGTTTATTTTATACAGTAAGCATTTGGACACGTGACATTAGAAACAGTGTGTGAAAATTTGGGTGATTTCTACTTCCTCCAAGAGTACCTCAAAAATGCTTATGGTTCGATGAGGAGCTGGTTTAAATGAAACCAGGTACTTTTGTTTTATAAGTAAAAAATATTAAATACCTTGATTTTGCAAATTGTAGAGTTACAAATTTTAGATCATTTAGTGCTGTAAATAACATAAACTGTTGATACTTGTATAATTTTCCAAGGTTGCCAAGGCCCATGAACCTTTTTGGACAAATCATATCTAGAATTTTATATTTAGACCTGGTCTTTCTAAATACTATTCATCCCATGGCTATAAAACAATTTAACTTAAAAAGAAATTACCTACTAAAGCATGTATGTCCATCTTCATTCTCTATCAAAGCACTAACTTTTTGCCTTTTTTTGGTTGGTGCCACAAATCCAAACCTTTTGGGAACCGATCTTCAAAAGTGCAACTGGTGTAGAAACTCCTAAACACGCCCTGCAGGGCTCCCCACAACCTGGCCTCTGTCTGCCTTTTCAGCCTTGTCTCTTATTCATGTGCCTTATGCTACTTTATCCTTTATCAACATATAAAAAATTATATTTCGTACCCTTATGCCACTGCACATGCTATTCCTTCTGCCAAGAAATGCCTTTTCCTCCAAGTTTCATTTTATCATTCAAGACATCTCTCATTTTTCACCTGACTTGAAACTATCTCTGGCCAATGCTACCAACTGACCTGCTTGGAAAGAATAAATCACCCCTTTCTCTGCTCTCCTATACTTGTCAATCCTTTTACCACTACACATGGTACACTGTGTGGTAATTATTAGTTTTCATGGGGAAGGACTGTATCTAGTTCATGTTTTTTTTCTTTGAGTTTTTGGGGGAGTATAATTTCAACTATTATCAGGCAGGTATTTGCACATTCGTCTCTATCTCCAAATCAAATTCTACATAAGGATGTATAAAATTCGCCTTCTATATCATCTCCATCCTATGTCTAGGCCTATTCCTTGGCGAAAACCCCTTTTAACATTTGCTTTTGTTTTTCAGGTAGTCAGCTGTCTAAACAATATGCTCAAACACTTTTTTTAAACTGCAAACCATGTCATTTGACTCATCTTTATGGAAGATGAAGAATTAGTCTTTTTTGCTTTTGCCATATGTTGAGAAGAAAAATCAGTAACCAGCATCTTAATAGTAAAAGTAGAATGAAACACTGTTAATGAACTCATAAAGAAATAAATTTAAACCTATATTTCTAAATTTGAACCTTTCAAAAGAGAATTCAAGATTCAAATGGTTACTCTTTTTACACACATTATACTCATCACCCACAGTTCAGTAGTTCACTTCTTTTCCCTATCCCTAATGTGTGACAGCTTTCCAGTTGTATGATCTATTGAATGTAATTCATTATTTTTTCTTGGAGACTTCTGATTTCCTGTTTTAGCTTAGAATAATTGCTTTGGGGATTCAAGTAAGTTGTCATTCTTAAATTATTTTGTTTTCATACTTCCGTGTTAATTACAATGTTTTTTGCTTTGTGTGCCTTCCTCCTTTCTTGGATTCCATTTTGCTGAGCTACAGAATAACCTTAACTTTTAAAGAACAGATACAGGAGAAGTAAATTATCTTTGTCCTTAATATCTAAAAATATTTTAATTTTTCATTACAATAAACTGTTAAATTAGTCAGGTATAGAATTGGGGTTAAAATTATTTTGCCACAGAACTTTTGAAGTTACTGGTAAAATGACTTTCATCATCCATTCATACATAAGATGCTGTGATGATTATTTAATTTTCACTTCTTTCTGAGTTTTCTGTGTTTGTTTGGTAAATGATTGACTTTGTTTTCATTTTTATTCATCCTGATTAGCACTCAATTGACTCTTTCCCTCTGAAGCTCCATTTGTATTGTCACCTGTGGAATTTTCTCTTTATTTTTTTTATTTTTTTGATTATTGGAATCCCACATTTTTATCTTTTTTCCCCATTTTTTTCTGGAACTTCTCAGTCAGTCATTGAAGCTCCAGGATTGATTTTCTTGCTTTCCCTGCCTTTAAATTTTTTCTTGTATTTTCCTTTTTATTTTATTATTTTTTAATTATTTTATTTATTTATATTTGTCTGCGTTGGGTCTTCGTTGCTGCCCGTGGGCTTCCTCTAGTTGTGCCGAGCGCAGGCTACTCTTTGTTGTGGTACACGGGCTACTCATTGTGGTGGCTTCTCTTGTTGTGAAACACGAGCTCTAGGCGGGTGGGCTTCAGTAGTTGTGACACGTGGACTCAGTAGTTGTGGCTCACAGGCTCAGTAGTTGTGGTGCACAGGCTTAGTTGCTCCACGGCATGTGGGATCTTCCCGGACCAGGGCTTGAACCCATGCCCCCTGCATTGGCAGGAGGATTCTTAACCACTGAGCCACCAGGGAAGTCCCTATTTTCCTTCTTAAAGAAAATAATTTTGCTTTATGATTAAGAATATTTCTTAGATTTTTTTTCTTTTAGCTTTTCTTTAAAAATAATCTTTTTAAATTTAGTATTTATGTTTTATACTTCAAATATTTTTCTTTCTTGATGTCTGTTCTTTTATAACAGTGCATTATTTTATAGCTGCAATACATTCTGAAACCTCTCCAAATACATTAATTAGAATTACTACAAAGTTCTCTTACTTTACTAATAATGACAGCTTTGCCTTCAATATTGATCTTTTCATTCATCTTGGTCCTTCTATTTTGTGATGTTGTTTACCCTCAAATATCTCTTGATCTTCAGACATATTCATATTATAAAGATGTTTTAACAGCCTCTCCTACATATAGGGAAAAGGAGGATGCTGATTGAAAATTCTGAATGTGTCAGATGGGCATGAATTACTTTAGAAGACAAGCTAGCTGCTCTTGCCCCATTTCTACCACCTTCCCAATGGAAAAAAGTAATAATAATGAGGGAGGAGAGCTTTGTTTTGAGATCCTACCAACCACACTCAGTGCCGCCTTCTTATCCAGAGACATGTTCAGATTCTTTACAGCAAGAATTTCAGTTTACCTTAAGGGTGTGAGCTCTTAGCATGTTGCTAGTCTTGTTGCACCTTTTGACACAATTTTTTTCCATTGTGAAACATAGTCACTCAACAACTTCACACCCTAATTTTGCATTACTTCTCACTTCCACTCTCTCTCTATTCCACCTTCAAGTTTGGAATCCTTCTGGGACTCCATCAGTACTTTGACCACCTTTTCATTAATTCACCCAGGTATTTATAAAAATCTCTGGTCAGCCTATACCACACTTTGAGAAGATATTCTGAATTTATTACTGTAGTTATTTCTTTACTCTCATTTAGATATGATTTGGGGAGGAATGCACTAAATATACATGATCAGTCTCTATTAAACTGGAAGCCTTATTTTTTTAATCCTCAGTGTCTCATAAAAGATTAATAATATTTGCACAATAAATATTTGTCAAACCCAATTGAACACACAGAAAAATAAGAAAAAATACATTGTAGTTTTAGCTTATTTTCTACTGATCAGGCTTGGCTATGAATTATGATTATTGTTTATTTTTAAATCTAGTTTACTTTCTGAGAACAGGGTATAAATTGCCACTTAAATGAATATTACAAAAGGAAACAACAAAACACCTTCAAAACATATACTGTATTCTGTTTCAAAAAATGTTTCAAATAATTTTTCAGTAAGAATTTTTAAGCAAGTTTATAACCTTCATATTTATTTCCCAACAAGGATGATTAAAGGTATACCAGTGTGTTTGTTTGTGTGTGTGTGTGTTTTCTGTATGTGTGTTTTAGTCTCTATTTCAGAGGATGCTAATTGCCTTGGAATGTCCTTTCTCCCTTCTTATTTTGAGGAATAAGCATAGCTTTTCACTGAGCACGTTGGACCCCAGATAAAAGCGTACATTTCCCAGTCTCCTCCACTTAAGCAACTTACTATTGGCTGGTCAAACATAAGTAAATAAAATGTATTACTCCTGAAACATCTCTTTAAAAAGGAGTAGGTGTGCCTTCCCCACCGTTCTTCATCCTTCCCCTTGAAATACATATGCGAAGGCCAGCCCTCCAGCTATGAACTTGGACTTGAAAATGGACACCAAACCCTAGGGATAGCAGAACAGAAAGTTGGATAGAGCCTGGGTCTCTGGCAACTTCAAGATAGTGCCTTATTTATCCTGGATTGCTTCCACTATCTATGTTATATACTCTATCAAATACACCAAGGACAAGGAGAATAAATAAACATTAGATAATTCAACTCTGTTATTATAGTGTCTGGGATATTGTGATTGGTCAGGTCTCTAAGAAACAATAATATCGTTAAGGAAGTGGCAGTTGATGTAGAAATCCAAAGACAGCTTTGGGAACTCAAGGCAATTCTAGTCATTCCTTGGAAGGCAAGCATTTAGTGCTCACCACCTGAGCAACTCTTTCATATTGGTCACTGGACCTTTTCCAAAAAAAAAATTTTTTTTAAACAAATAAATGTCAAAGCAGAATTAACCAAATTGTGGAATAGTTTAAATGTTTTCCACTCATTAAATTGTTTTTAGCGCAAGTATAATTAAATATAGTTCTCCCATTCACAAAATAATTACAGGAGTTATTTATACATATTAATTCATATTTAGTACATCACTAGTACTGTGGTCTAGCAGTAGAATACAGAGTTGTATAGTAAATAATGAACAACTTATTTCCTGCCAATAGATCAATCAGGTGATAGATAGGTAAAATATATAGAGATAAATACAAGTATAGATTTTTAAATTTTTATTTTATGTCAAAAATGGAGGGTTTCCCTGGTGGCGCCGTGGTTAAGAATCCTCCTGCCAATGCAGAGGACATGGGTTCGATCCCTGGTCCAGGAAGATGCCACATGCTGCAGAGCAACTAAGCCCATGCGCCACAACTACTGAGCCTGAGCTCTAGAGCCCTCGGACACAACTACTGAGCCTGCATGCTATAACTACTGAAACCCACACACCTAGATCCCTTGCTCTGCAACAAGAGAAGCCACTGCAATGAGAAGCCCGTGCACCGCAATGAAGAGTAGCCCCCACTCGCCACATCTAGAGAAAGCCCGCACACAGCAACAAAGACCCAACACAGCCAAAAATAAAAACAAATAAATAAATAAATTTATTTAAAAAAAAAAAAGTAGAAGTGAAGCTTTTGGGTCAGCCTGCATTCAGCCATGGACCATGGTCTGACAGCTAGTTCACCCATTGCTCTCATTCATTTCCCTCTCTCTTTACTGCTGATGCCACACATTTAAATTGTGGTTGTTTTTATGAATAAATATTAAATATAGAAGAACTCATAATTTGGTGCATATTTAAGTTGGAGTTAAATTCCTCCTTTCCTTTCATTAAGTTTGTAATTCTTAATGAAATTCTAGAAGTTGTGATTTGTTACTGAGAAGACCCTAGAGAAAGATTCACTCAAATTGAAAAAGGGTTTTGTTTTTAAGGCCATTGAGCTATATATTATGTGGTTTTTAATTGAAATATGTAGGATTTAGGAAAGATCTCAGTACGTTTAGGGCTATACTGATGAATATTTAAAGATAAATATGTAATTCAACCATCTTAGTTGTTTTGGAGAGTGACTGAAATGTTCTCTGTGCCAAGCTGTGGAGCTAGGCTTCCAGAGTCAGATAACATAGGCAGAGAGTTCACTAAGCCTCACCAACACTTTATGGCTGCCTTCCTTTTTTTCTACTTCATCCTTTCCTGTGTGCCTTTCTGGACAACCCAGAGTTGGTGACATTGAAGACCTCGAAAATCAGACCCAAGATGGGAAAGCTGGGGAGAGATGGAAGTGAGGGCAAGAAATGACTTTTCTCAGAGGTTCAACCTTTATCCAGTTTATTTACTCAGCATTTTATTATTGAATATCCACTGTGTACAATCACTGTACTCTCTGCCAGGAGTTCAAAGATGGAAATATGTGCTTACATGGTCTGAGGGAAACACACAGGTAGAGACAATTCTGATATACAGAGGCAACTGTAATAATAAAATGGCAAAGTCCCGTGAGAGCATAAGAAAAGGAGCTCCTAATGTTGTTTTTATTTATTTATTTTTTTAATTTTAGGTAAATCTGTTCATCCTGAATTTCACTCTAATGCCAACCCTGAAACCTTGAAGCATCTTTATTTTTATTCTTTTCAGTTTAACATTTACAGAAGTAGTATAAGCTGAATTTTGTATACCCACAAATAACTTGGATCATTTAGTCAGTTAATTTCTTCCAAATCTGCTTCCTTTTTATGAAAATATTTAGGAATATTTTCCAATATGAAAACCTTAAGCTCATGTGATCCCTGAGCCACAATTATCAGTATTCCTAATTATTCCACAATCTAACCATAGCTTCCTTGTATGTGAGGCTAAGGAAAACCTGGAATCACTGAACACATTATCCTTTCTTTACATCTCCCTCTGTTTCACTCCCATTAGCACATTCCTCCGTAGATCCGAGTAGCCACAATTACTTGGAAAGATGACTAAATTTCAAGTTTGAGATACACATTTCTCCTTTGTTCCTGATGTTAGGTGTGGATGTTCTTAGACTTTTGATTGATGTCATGCTATCCTCTCACCTCCAAATATGTGCAACAATGTGTCCCTCTAGTCCTACTTTCTTTCATTTTGCTTTCCCCTTAATTCCATCATGCCTGTGGTCATAATTCCTTTAGTTGCAATATGATACTTTGAAATCGTTTCAGCAAAACATAGAAGTGTAATTATAAGGATACAGTGTATTCCTTGTATGGTTAATTTACTCATCTCTCACTTGGCTGCAATATCCTCTAACTCAACAAGTAAATAAACTGCAGCAGCCTTCAATGTGTTCTCCACATGGCAGCTGTTAAGAAATTCTCCTCTTATTTCTTTCTAACTTTATTTAAGTAGTGATATTTATTTTATTTTCAAATTATAAAAGATTTTACACATGACATAAAATAAATACTGTATCAAATATAACCTGAACTTAACAAATGTTAACACTTTATCATAATTACTTTATATCAAGTTTTAAAAGAAATAAAATATTTCATCTATATAGCTGATGCCTTCTGACAGTCTTTCCCCTTCCTCCTTGCCTAAACTTAATGTGTATCATTTATTTTCATGTTGTATAAACTAAAACATCTGTGCTTCTACATATAAACAATACATACATATTGGATACATATACAGATATATATTTTTAAATTTTTATGTTCAACTGAAGGCTTTTGAGATTTATCCCTGTTGATAAATATAGCTGTAGTTACTTCATTTGAACTAGTTTGTATTTACATACATCACTTACTAATAGATATTTAGGTTGTTTCCAGTTTTTTGCTATGGCAAAACAAACAAACAACACCAAAAAAAAAAAAAACCCTAAAAGAAACATCCTTGTGCTTTTTCAAGCCTGTGCACATCTCTTAGAATTTCTCCAGAACAGTCTAGGCTTTGTTCCTAAAATACCTGTATGGTAGGGTAGGGTAAGCACCTTATACAATTTATAAGACATTGTCAAAAAATTTCCCAACACACTGAATTTACATTTGCACTGGCAATGTACAGAGTTCCCATTTACCCACCTCATCACCAACAAGTAGAACTATCAGGCTGGTTCGTTTTTCCTAAACTACTCCGAATGAAACACTTTCTCATTCTTCTTCAGTTTGCACTACCTTGATTATTAGTGAGATTGAGTATATGATTTTTGGAAATTTGGAGCATCCCTTATGTGAATTACTTCTTTAATAACTGTTATCCCATTGTTCGAGCATGTGTGTGTGTGTGTGTGTACATGAACTTTCAATTTTGTTTCATTCATTTTTTTTTCACCTGTTTGTATTGATACAATACTATTTGATTTAAAATATTTCAGGGTTTTTTGCTCAGTATTAGTATAGTTGCATCAGTTTTCATTTGGTTATTTGCCTGCTATATCTTATTTCTTTTTTTTTTTTTTTTTTTTTTTTTTTTTTTTTTTTTTTTTTTTTTTTTAAATATTTATTTCTTACCCAAGTGGCAGATTTACTTTTTTTTTTTTTTTTAAATATTTATTTATTTTATTTATTTATTTTTGGCTGTGTTGGGTCTTCGTTTCTGTGCGAGGGCTTTCTCTAGTTGTGGCAAGTGGGGGCCACTCCTCATCGCGGTGCACGGGCCTCTCACTATCGCGGCCTCTCTTGTTGTGGAGCACAGGCTCCAGACGCGCAGGCTCAGTAATTGTGGCTCACGGGGCTAGTTGCTCCGCGGCATGTGGGATCTTCCCAGACCAGGGCTCGAACCCGTGTCCCCTGCATTGGCAGGCAGATTCTCAACCACTGCGCCACCAGGGAAGCCCCTATATCTTATTTCTTTCACTCTGTATTCAATCCTTCTGTGTCCCTTCTTGAATAAATTATTTTAATCTATTTATACTTGTTATGATTATTAATATTGTTAATATTTTTTAAGTTTGGTTTTTTTAAACTATCTTATGGGTTTGTTTCTATTTAGTATGCTTTTTGTTTGTTTTCTTATTTTCTACCATTTTTAGATTTGCCAAAATTCCCTTACTCACATTTTAATCCTTATTTCAAAAGTTGTAAGTTTGTCTTTTACTTCAGTAGTTGCCGTACAGTTTTTCCCATGCATTCTTAACTTAATGAAGCCTAAAGCTAACCAGTGTCAGATAGATATGATAAGATTCCTTACACACACACACACACACACACAAATTCAGTGACCTTTACATGAAAAATTAGTATGTGCAAATGTCCTGCGGCAGGAAGCTGACTGGCAATTATGAGGGTCTGAAAGAAGACCGAAGAGGTTTGAGAACAGAAAGGAAAAGGACATCTTAATAGATTTGAGTATGGAAGGTCACTTAGGAGTGCTGTCTTGTACTGACTAAAAAGGGCCAATTGTTTTATTTTCAGAAATCTTGTGAGCCAATTGTGAAATAACTATTATTGAAAACAAAAGTATATAAACCTATATTAAGTAGATTACATTAAAAAGAAAGATTCTTTTCTAATTATTCCTAGTCATTCCTAATTATTTTACTACATTTTAATATTTATCTGTACTCCTGAGTTTATGTTTATTCTACTGGTATGGTGGAAACACTTTATAATGATGCACTCCTGCAGGTTTCTTCCCAATTTCACATTTAGTGATGTTGCCTTTACTCACTTGAAGTCAACCATGGCAGGAGTTTACACCATGGAAACTGGCAAACTCTTCAAATCAGGACTCACTCACACCTCTAAGAACCCGTTATTAAACACTTATCAGAACAATACTGAGACTGTACAGGACCTTAGAGACCATGTTAAGAATTGATATATATCACAGGAGAAATGAGCAGGCATTGAAAGGTTTTAAGCAAGGAATGACAAGAGCACAATTCTGTTTTTAGAAAGACCACTGAGATTACAGAAGTGAGAGGCGAGGCAGGGTGACTCTGGGTGGCTCCCATGGTAAGTAATAGTGGCTCAGACTAGGATCAAAGAAAGGAAGATGGAGAGAAGTGAATGGATTTAGGAGCTAAAACTGAAGACCTAGCTCTCATGGTACTAGTGTGAACCAATCACATAAGACCCTCATGTGGAGGAAGTAAAATCTCTGAGTCCTCTCTAACTTCTGGTTGGTAATGATATTTTCATTTTGAGCCCAATTGTGCCACCATGTGCCAAAGAGCCAACTTCACAGTTGAACAAACTTAGGCCTGAATAAGAGAGGAGGGAAAAGTCTACATATGGAAACATGAGATGAAGGGACTCATTCCATTTAAAAATAAATTATTTTTAAAGTAATCCATAACTTTTCTTTCCTCCTATAGGCATACTAGTACATGTGTGGTAGCCATGAGAATAGCCTCTAAGATCTCTGACTGCAGGGAGTGTAAATGATAGAGGGTCAACTTCTGGGTTCTGAAATTGAGCATTTGACCTGAGGCCATGCTTCCCACAAGTTGCCCCAGACAATGACTTAACAGGGCAGAGACACTAAGCAACCCTGTTATAGGTGCCAGATTCAACCAGAAGTTAGAGAGGACTCAGAGATTTTACTTCCTCCACATGAGGGTCTTATGTGATTGGTTCACACTAGTACCATGAGAGCTAGGTCTTCAGTTTTAGCTCCTAAATCCATTCACTTCTCTCCATCTTCCTTTCTTTGATCCTAGTCTGAGCCACTACTACTTACCATGGGAGCCACCCAGAGTCACCCTGCCTCGCCTAAATTTATTGAATGAAAACATTAAGAATAGTGGAATACACCACAGTATTAGTCAAGGTTCCCATAACAGATTATAGCGAGACAGGAAGATATTGTTTGTAGTATATTTTGCTTCGGGTCGTTCTTCAACACAATTACCTTGTCCTTTCCACCAGGTGGTTGACCAGATTGATACCCTGACTTCTGACCTACAGCTGGAGGATGAGATGACCGACAGCTCCAAAACGGACACCCTGAATAGTAGCTCAAGTGGGACAACAGCCTCCAGCATAGAGAAGATCAAAGTGCAGGCCAATGCCCCCCTCATTAAACCCCCAGCCCACCCATCTGCTATCCTCACCGTCCTGAGAAAGCCAAACCCTCCCCCTCCCCCTCCACGGTTGACACCTGTGAAGTGTGAAGACCCGCAAAGAGTGGTGCCCACTGTCAATCCGGTAAAGACCAATGGCACCCTTCTGCGAAACAGAGGCTTCCCAGGGGCACCAAACAAAATTCCAAATGGAGACATTTGCTGCAGACCCAGCAGTAACTTGGACAAGGCTCCAGTGCAGCCTCTGATGCATAGACCTGAAAAAGACAGGTGCCCCCAAGCAGGGCCTCGGGAACGAGTCCGGTTTAATGAAAAAGTCCAGTACCATGGCTATTGTCCTGACTGTGACACCCGGCATCACATAAAAAATAGGGAGGTCCACTCACACAGCGAACCTGTCCACCCACCAGGAAAGCTTCCTCCCCATGGCCCTGCCCAGCCTCCTCCCCCTCATCTCCCTCCTTTTCCACTAGAAAATGGGGGGCTGGGAATAAGCCACAGTAACAGCTTCCCCCCACTCAGACCTGCACCTGTGCCTCCTCCCACAGCACCAAAACCACAGAAGACAATCTTGAGGAAGTCAACCACCACAACAGTGTGATGTATGCCATTTAAAAAAACTTTTTTGTTTTTTTTAATTCTTATATTATAAACATAAAATAATACGTAATGAGCACTTTCTACTCAAGCAATAAAAAGCCCAAATATATTTATCCTGCATTCAGCAGAGTGGCATAAAAAATCACCGGGTAAGTATGCAGTATGTTGTTTATGTCCTGGCTATACATTGTTTAAAAGTTACATCATGAAACCACAGAATAACGGAAAAGCTGAATATATTGTTTTTTCAAATTGACCTGTGACAAACTGTGACCTGTAGATTTCAAATATTTTGATTTACCATAAGGGATGGGATTAGATTCATTTTATTCATGCCTAACTCATCTATGCATTAAGAACATGCCATACTCTGACCTAATGCTTTTTAATAAGAAATTTTAATACTGAAAGACTATTTTATTATTTTTTCTAAAGATATTTGTCACTAGTTTTGCACTATTAAATGCTAAGAATAATACCAGAACATTTATTTTCTATACTATACAATTATGACTATATGTTCACCTATATATGTAATGAAAGATTTTGGTCTGTGGAAATATCATATGTCATAAACAATGGTAAATAATGGCAAAATCAAATGTTCCTCAGAATTAAAATGAAACAGTGGTTCATTTAATCCCACGTTAGTTTACATCAAAATGGATAGCAGCTCTGACAGAGTTTGGAGATCACAGTGAGTATATGTCAGAATTTTTCAAATTAAATATTCATAATCCAGATTCTCAATAGAACTGTAAACGTTTTCATATGATTTGCCTCCATTTTGGTACCTCAGGGATGACCTGTTGCAGCCCAGCCCCTTTAGGTCCTCCCCACTCTCAGCATGCCTCCAAGTCACTGCATAAACCAGCTCATTGAAGCTGTAGGATGACTTTGCTCCTGCATCAGCAAGCTCTCTGCCTTCCTGAGGGATTCCCCCATTTACAGGAGAATCCTAGAGGAAAATAAAGATGTTTCTGGAACAGAATATTTTCAGCATTCACCTTAAGCTGATTCTCCCTCAGAGCTGAAATATGCCACGGTTCTTTGTTACTCTATAGAAGGAAGAGAGGAAATCCTTTCCTCCTAACATCCAATAAGTGTGCTTCTCTTTAGTCTAATTTGCCAACTAAAGTCACACTTACCCATGGACAAAAGTTCACTTCCTAACTACCATGATTTGGACTGATCCTATGATTTGCCCTGGAGTTAGAAATGAGTTTACTCCCTTAGAATCATGATGACAGGTAACTGCCTGGGCAAAATGTGGTCATTAAGTGGCAGGAGTAGAAGGAGTCATCTTTGGTGGAGATTTGATTATTATGCAACTTAAAAAAGAATACTGTAATACTTTTGAATATTTGGCTTTTGATCGTAAAACTTGAACTTTTGCTACTACAGGAAAGTAGTCTTCAATCATATTTCTTCGTTGCCTTTTTCATGTTATAGCATCATAATTTGGAGTACTGTTTTTGGACAACTTCCTATTTAAAATGATAATAAATTTTAGGTGTAATTCCCTAAAGAAAATAGTTTTTTTTGTTTTGTTTTTTTGCGGTACGTGGGCCTCTCACTGTTGTGGCCTCTCCCGTTGCAGAGCACAGGCTCTGGACATGCAGGCTCAGCAGCCATGGCTCACGGGCCCAGCCGCTCCGCGGCATGTGGGATCTTCCTGGACCGGGGCACGAACCCGTGTCCCCTGCATCGGCAGGCGGACTCTCAACCACTGCGCCACCAGGGAAGCCCCTAGGTTTATTTTTTAAAGGAACAATCAAATGAGTAAAAATAGAGACGTCACGTTGAAAATTTACTCAGCATGATTTTTGTTCTGTGTGTGTGTCGGACATGAAGATAATGCAAGCAGAATAAATCCAACTTTTCAGAAAGTTACAAAAGGTAAGACCAATAATCAAAGGCCAGAATCTAAAGTTTATTAACTATATGATCAGTATGTTTAATAGATGTGAGCCAGGTAAATAAATAATTGACATTGAATACCAAAATAACACATTGTAATATGTTCATTTAGGTTTATACCCAGGATTTTTTTTTTTAATATATTCTTTTTTTGAAGATGTTGGGGGTAGGAGTTTATTAATTAATTAATTTATTTTTGCTGTGTTGGGTCTTCGTTTCTGTGCGAGAGCTTTCTCTAGTTGTGGCAAGCGGGGGCCACTCTTCATCGCGGTGCACGGGCCTCTCACTATCGCGGCCTCTCTTGTTCCGGAGCACAGGCTCCAGACGCGCAGGCTCAGTAGCTGTGGCTCATGGGCCTAGTTACTCCGCAGCATGTGGGATCTTCCCAGACCCAGGGCTCGAACCCGTGTCCCCTGCATTAGCAGGCAGATTCTCAACCACTGCTCAACCAGGGAAGCCCAACCCAGGATTTTATTACCTTTCTAGATGTAAATATTTACATCCTTTCAAATGTGCGTCCAGTGTGAGGCCTTTTGATATTATGAAGTCTTTGAAGACATGAAGTTTTTTCCCTTCAGCCCATCTTTCTTTCACAGCCAATTACTGTGACCTAATAATTACTTTATAGTTTGAAACTTTGACCCTTGTTGATGTCTGGGAACCAACCTGGACCTCAAAGTAGAGCTTACTAACAGCCACATACCATCCACTGAGCAGATAACTCATTTGCAATAAAGCAAGTTGAATAAGTTGGATGATTTAAGCAGGTTGATTAAGGATATTTGAGCCAGATGCCTACACACAACCTCTGAGGTTCAAATCCATTTCTCTTCCTCAAATTATAGATGGAGCTACCCCATGAAAGACCATCTTTTTATGTTTGATTAGTGACATATGCCAAAACCACAACACCTGTTTTTATTTAACACATTTATAAGTAACTGTTGGCCTATAAAGCTGAGTTAAATCTCAACATAAAAAAGTTATAGTTATTGACCTTCTTCTCTTATTACAGTTTATTTATTACATAGTCAACATTAAATGTTAGATTACAGCAGTGTTGGGACATTCCTTTTAGTTTATTTGCTCCAATGTTCTTTTTTTTTTTTTTTTTTTTTTTTTTTTTACTAATGTATAGAATATATTGGGCCAATAGGCTTTTTTGCCCGATAATTCTGCAACATTCATTGGCACTTAGTCATGTCTCTAAATATATATAAACTTGTAAAGCATGGAAAGCAATTAACATAGAGTGTCATAATATTTGCCAGGAAACGTGTAATTAAAGTGTCATAAGTGGCAGTGCGGTTTTTGTAATCAGCCGGCATTGCTTTCAAAATTTAAATTCTGAAATGCAAGCTCTGCACATCATGCATTAAATCATCATAAAACATGGTCTATATTTTCTCTTCATGAAGATACCAAAGCAGAAACGCTTTTTCCAAATCTTTAAGGGCAGATTCTTTTTTCACAACATGGCTTTAACTTTTTTATTCACACATAGAGTAGTGTACCAAAAAGCTGGCCTCAATACTCCTTTGAAGGTGATGTTTCTACAAAATGTAAAATGGTAGTACTGCTATGAAAACATCTATTCCTAGTGAAAGGTAGAACATATGGTTAAAAAACTATCCATTAATTAAATTGGAATAAGAAAATTTTTGTCATTATTTTATTTTATTTTATTGTTTTTATTTTTTTGCGGTACGTGGACCTCTCACTGTTGTGGCCTCTTCCGTTGCGGAGCACAGGCTCTGGACGCGCAGGCCCAGCGGCCATGGCTCATGGGCCCAGCCGCTCTGTGGCATGTGGGATCTTCCCAGACCAGGGCACGAACCCGTGTCCCCTGCATCGGCAGACAGACTCTCAACCACTGCACCACCAGGGAAGCCTATTGTTTTTATTTACTATTATTATTATTTTAAACATCTTTATTGGAGTATAATTGCTTTACAATGGTGTGTTAGGTTCTTTATAACAAAGTGAATTAGTTATACATATACATATGTTCCCATATCTCTTCCCTCTTGCATCTCCCTCCCTCCCACCCTCCCTATCCCCCCCCCCCGCAGGTGGTCACAAAGCACCTAGCTGATCTCCCTGTGCTATGCGGCTGCTTCCCACTAGCTATCTATTTTATGTTTGGTAGTGTATATATGTTTGGTAGGTCTCACTTTGTCCCAGCTTACCCTTCCCCCTCCCTATTTCCTCAAGTCCATTCTCTAGTAGGTCTGTGTCTTTATTCCCGTCTTGCCCCTATGTTCTTCATGACCATTTTTTTTTTCCATATATATGTGTTAGCATACGGTATTTGTTTTTCTCTTTCTGACTTAATTCACTCTGTATGACAGACTCTAGGTCTGTCCACCTCACTACAAATAACTCAGTTTCGTTTCTTTTTATGGCTGAGTAATATTCCATTGTATATATGTGCCACATCTTCTTTATCCATTCATCTGTTGATGAACACTTAGGTTGCTTCCCATTTTTGTGTTGGGAGGATATTGTATCTCCACTGATGAAAGGCAAAAAGAAAATAAAATTGACCAAAGTTCTCTTCCATCTCTCAGTTGTTTTAGGAGTCATAAAAGGAAATAAAACTGATATATTTTTTAGGCCATGCTTAAGCTAAATATAAAATATCTGCTCAAAAATACAGGGCATGTGAGAAGAGAAATTCCCCACTCTTCAATTTGATAATATATTTATACCTCCTCTCATTAGTTTAATAGTAGTCTATGAAAAAAATGTCTGCTATTAACCGAAATGGTTTAATTAACCTAAAAAATCTTGTTTGAATTATGCCCACATCTAACTATTTAATGAATAAAGGAATAAGGCACTGTATTATACGGCTTTCTTTGGGCAGATCAGTAGTTGCTTTTAACATGACCAAGAACAGCAGCTACACACAGTCTCTGAAACTATGCAAGGCCTTTTATCTACAGGTTCTAATTATAGCTCTTTTTGGATGTTCTGTGAAGAAAAGGCTGAGTAGTTCCACATGTAATTGCACTGGGAGTGGTGTAATCAAATCATGAATCACTGCCTTGACTGATTTTTTTCCATGGAATATATACAACAATGCAATGTTTTTGTGATTGTCCTGATTCAGTTTCTTTCCACAGTTTCTCTGTTGGTAGCACATTTTGCTGTAATGTACACTCAAATTTGTAGCAAAATATTGCATTGTTGTGCATTGGTACATACTGATGATTTCTAGGTGAGGAAATGATTTATGAGCAATAAAATTCTGTATCACATATTTCAGTGCACAGAATCTGACAATTACTAGATTGCAAAATCACATGACATTTTCTAGGAACTATGACACTGTATTCAGATTTTTATACTAAACATTCTTGAATTTTAGAGTTGTGTAAATTGCCTGATTCTGAAATAATGACAGATGTGAGACTACCATTAGGGCAGGCAGCAGTGTTGAACATAAAACTGCATTAGCCATATTTTAGTGGAACATCAGTTATATAGGGTGTCATTTCATTGAAAGCACTTGGATTTATCCATCTGGTCTTTTTCGAAAAACCTAAAGAAGGTCTGCAAATAACCCTCTCTTTAAAATGTAGTTAAATCAACATGGGATATAGAATTATGTGAAGGTCAAGCGAAAGTACGTAGGAAATATTGCTTATGATTTATGACCTCTAGACTGATCAACGATAGGTAAACTAATATGTTAACTGCTTTCTGAAACTTTACATACATTATTTTTTTCTAAGTCTCATATGAATGTATAAAATAGATATTATTATCCTGATTTACAAGTGAAGAAATCCAGGACCTCAGTTTCAGTGTTTTGCCAAAACTGACCCCTTAGTAAGTGGCTGGCATTTTAGTGCCAGCAGGACTTCCCATACTTTTCTTCCCCACAGTATCACCATTGAATTGTGTTCTTCATAGCTCTGAACTTTGCAATTTTTTTCCCTTTGTTCTGAGGAGTTATTTTGACACTCAAAAGGGGTTACCTAATGTTATTTTGACATTCTTAATATGTTTGATCTTTGCAGAATGTGAGACGGATTTCAGGCAATTTCACTACCGTCAAAAATGAATGAGCTATTGAATAATGCAAGCCGTATTTTGTCATGTATTATACCAGAGGCTTTACTGTTTCAGTAAAACCTTTTCTCTTAAGTTCAAAGGCTGTCTATTATTTTGGATTTTTTTCCCTGAGAAGTTCTGATTCCACAGTATTAATGCCATTTGAAACTAACTGTGTCATTTGTATTACTGGTATTTCATTTGTGAGTTTCATGTGTCTAAGGTTGACCCCTACAGCTAAAAATAGCAATAGATCCACTCTGTGGAACCACTAAAGAACCAGTGCATTAGAGCTCTAATAAAAGCATTTCTATCCTTTTGTTATTAGACTATAGATATGATTTTTCCACTATTTGATAATGTAGTTGTCAATTCTCCTCACCACCAAAGGGAATTTTGGACCAGCTAAATAAAACAATGTGTGCCCTTGGGTAGGTTAGAGTTGATGTTGACAATATATGATATCTAACACTTATCAAGGGCTTGCATTGTGTTTTGTATGTGTTATTTTTCCCTCATAACATCATTTTTCCCTCCTAACAACACAATGTCTTAGACCCTATTATTATCCACATCTTACAAATGAGGAAACTATGTCACTGCTGTTCAAGGTCATAGAGCCAGGAAGTGGTCAAGCCAGGATTGTAAGGCAGGCAGTCAGCCTCCACAGCCCACGTTCTCCACCACCTTTCAGAACTGCCCAAAGCACGGCCCCTGCATTGTGCACAGGTCATCTGTAGAGCTTACAGTCATTTCACTGAAACTTGCTTGAAAGTTGTTGGAAGATATAAGAACATAAGTCAAGATAGACTAGTTCATGAGACTAGTTCATGCTGTGGTAGCAAACAACTCTAGTATCCCAGAGGCAACCGAGTTATTTCTCGTTCATTCAAAGTTCACCCTGAGTCCAGGAGACTCTCCAGGGCAGGTGTACCTCAGGCAGTCATTCATCGATCCAGGCTGTGTTGAATGTGTGACTTCACCACCCGGTCATGCATCTTCTTCCAAAACCACCACAAGAAGAAGGGAGACTGGAAAATCTTAGCTGTGCTTTTTCCTCAGTCCTTGTTCATGTCATTGGCCAACACTAGTGATGTGGCCCTCCCTGTTGTCCCCATGTGCTCAAGAAAGGGAAGGAGATCCACATATGGGTGAGGACCGATCATGCCAACCATGGTTTCCAAAGGAGTAATTTTTTGGCATGTGTATAATTTGAATATATTATAGACCTCATTTTCTTTCCTTTTCATATTACTTGATGTTTGTTTAATCTAACCATAAATTGTGATGCCATCTTAGTTTAAACAAAGATGGAGAGATAGGAAGTGAAACTAACAACAGCCTTGCTTAAAAATTTATTGCAGGGAATTGACAGCATTAACGAAGATGAGGGATGAATTTTATCACAGCCATTAGCTACCATATTTGAATTCTGTCTGAGATTACTCACCAACCTACATTTTTTAGTTAAGCATTTGAGAATTGCATACTAAATTTTCTTTAGTTAAAATTTTGAATAAAGAATTTTTCAGTAAATTATTATATAAATAATTATCCCCATAAGGATAGATAAACCTTATTTGATGATACTTATTTATCCCAAATAGTCAAAATATATGTAATATATGAAATATATGAGTTTCAAAATATATGAAACTCTACTACAGAAATTTGTCATTGATAATGTAAATTATAATGTGTTTATAATATTAATTTATAGGGAAGTATATTAGGATAAAAGTGTAAGTTTGAAACCAGAAGGCCTGGATTTGAGTTTCAGTTTTCCTGTCTCCCAAATGTTCTTGGTCAAATTGCTTAACCAGGTCTGAGGCTTGCTTTCAAATGAAGATAATGGTGCCACTCTTTTCTACCTAATAGAGTTCTTGAGTCATTAATTTCATCCCTGTGTGTATTCTGGGCTCACACAATCCTCCTTTACAAAGTAAGGGGCGAGAAGATTAAGACCAGCAGAAGGATGCTGCAATTTCACAAACCCCAAGTGAATGTCTACGGCATCAGGATCATAAGCTTCCGCTCTTCTTCGGCAGCAGTGCTGAAAGGTAAAATAGATGAGGCAACGCAGATAGGCAGTTTTAGGATTCAAGAAGTCTGTAACCTTCAGCACAATTGAATAGGCTAAAACTCCAAATCATTCCACCTTATTCTTTGCATAGGTCAGAAACACCTCCCAAACTCTTCCTCTAGGTTGGAACTAAGTAAATTATGTATGGAAGCATAGCTAATTATTATTTACTCTATGTCTTGTTTTAAATTCCATTATGTTATTTGTCTGGGATGAAAGCTCTGCTGACACAGAATGAGTTATGAGAATGAACACAGAATGAGAATGAACACAAAGTTCAGTCATAGCTTCTGCTTTATTTGCTCAAACTCCCACTATTTTTCAGCTTATGTCTCTCTTCTGGACACAAAAATATAAGTGATGTGCATTTCCCCTGCCTTATTTTGTCTAAACCTTCATGAGGTACTCATTCCCCAAACTGCCTGGTTTCACACATTTTATTTCTCCTAGAGTAACATTAACATTGATACACTAACCATACCCCAATAGCACCCAATTTCCTAACATTTTTTTCCTCTGTGTTTCTCCTCTAAAGGATACCACCTTCCAAAATGTTGTTATAAGGCCCTAATGATTTAATGAATGTGAAAATACTTTGCTGACAGTAAAACCTCACACCAATGCAGGCACTGTTATGAATTTGTAATACTTCTTACCAAATTACCATGTTCCTTTTTAATCTGGTGGGTTGATTTGTCATTGCCTAGGTTGATGCTAATGATATTTTATTCATCTCATTTATAAAGTAATTATTTTACATCAATTCTTATAGTTACTATTATCAAGTAAGCCTAATGATTTTCTTAGAACCTTGTCAGTTCACATGTAGAACTCTCATTATTGATTTATTAGATTTTGTGAATTAGTAAGTCAGAAAATGAACATGATAGATATTCAAGGTGACTACAACAGAGAACACAGTTTACTAAACTGTTTTGACAAGTATAGCTTAATTTTAATTATTTACAATAATACGTAATAATAGCACATGAGTAAATTTATTTAGAATATAATTTGTCAAACTAAAGTCTAATACCACTGGGCTTTTATAACTCTCCTAAAAATGGTCAAATAAGAGATTAAATCCATTTGTTTGAAAGAGGAATAAATGTCTGTTTGTGATTAAAAATATCATTTGTCAGTGATATTAGTAAAATTTGACAAAGCATTAACTCTTATTTTGCTTTAAACAGTCTATGATATACCTGAGTACATGTTTCAGTGAGGTACCTTCCAAAAGGACCAAGAACTAAATAAAAGTTCTTTGATCACAGTGATTTATGGCTTAAGTATAAGTAAATAAATGTCGCTAGTAGTCCAAAATTATCATCTGAAACTATCATTTTCTAACAATTCAAACTGCTCTTTAGGACAAAAATGGAATATTTGGATTTATTTAACCTATTTTTTCCAAAACTTCATAGTTGTATCAAATAATGACTGCATTTTGCTTGATATTTGAAGTACACTACTGATGTTCTGGGTTTTTTTAATAAATTTCCTTTTTTCTGAGTGGATTTATTATCAGTATTACAGAGAATTAATATTAAAAAGAGCTCCTCTATACGACTTCCCAATAGACCTTCTTTTTTTTTTTTTTTTTTTTTTTTTTTGCGGTATGTGGGCCTCTCACTGTTGTGGCCTCTCCCATTGCGGAGCACAGGCTCCGGACGCGCAGGCTCAACGGCCATGGCTCACGGGCCCAGCTGCTCCGCAGCATGTGGGATCTTCCCGGACTGGGGCACGAACCTGTGTCCCCTGCATTGGCAGGCGGACTCTCAACAACTGCGCCACCAGGGAAGCCCCCAATAGACCTTCTGATCATCAAAGCTCCCATTTTCAGCCAGATATAACTTCTGCTTCTCCCTTGTTCCTTTTATCCAAGTAATTTGAATTTTTTGCCAAGTCTTTTGTGTGTGTGTGTGGTAATGCCATTCCCACTCCCACTCTCCTCAGAGAGGCTTTTATCCCTTACATCCTGACATTACATTGCCTCCTGCTTGTCACTCATACTCTTGCCTCAGCTGCCAGTCCATTCTGCAGATATCCAACAGAGAAATTTTCCTTTCATCATTTCATCTCAATCCAGAAAATTTTGAAGGCTCAGGATCATCTGCTATTTAAAATTCTTAGCTGTGGGCTTGGCAGTTCTAGCAAAAACCTTTCCAAGGCTGCTTTTACGAGTGCCCAATCTAGGAAGCTCAACACTGCTAAGGCTGCTACGGCCAAGTAGTTAAAATGACTAACCCCCCAGCAGTCCTTACTCAGTTCCTGTTGCTGCACCTTCTCCTGGCCCCAGCCTGAAATAATTCTCCTGTTTCAAGAGGGGAGCTTTTGTAAATCTTGTGCTGTAGACTTCCACTATTTATTTGAATCCTTTCATAACAAATAAAATATATAAAAAAAAATAACTGGTAAAATGGGTACAACACAGGTAAAAATTCAAAAGTATAAAACTTTAAAATGCCTTTGGAAAAAATAGCCAACTGTTAATTAAACAAATATGAATTTAAGTGTATATCATCTCTCAAATTAACAATATTGTGGAAAGGCAATTATTTACCATCTACCTTCACTGGCAAAAAACCATAGGATATTAGAGTAGAAGAAACTTAATATGGTTAAATCCAGTCCCTTCACTTAATACATTATAAAATTGACCTCTTAGTAGGACAAATAAACTCATGCAAATTCATGAACAGAAATGGAAGTTTCCTCACTTGATATGAAATTTATTCCTGGGAACTTAAAACAAGCAGTACCCAGTAGAAGACAGATTGCTGCATATTGGTGTGTGAGAAATGGAATCTTGGCAGAGAAGAAGAAATAAGTAAGAAAATTTGAGCTAGTAATGTAAAGTGTTATCACATGTGCAGAAAGTGCTAGGCAAAGAGAGGGAAGGGAAGCAAAAAGAAAATTGAAATAAGGTAAGCAATTAAAATCTTGTACCTAAAAAGTGAGCTGAATTCAATGGAATAAAATGAAGGCTATGCACTTAAATTAATACGTGAAAGTTTAGTTGTATTTTTTACTGCTTAGACTAAGGTTATATAGTATGCCACTATTTTATTTGACTTTTTTTTTTCATTTGAAGATACACTCTGACAGCAATGTGGGAGAAAGCCCTTTATCCTCCCAGGGATGTAGCCAGCTGATAAGAGGGCTTGGTGAGAGTCAGGTGTGTCCTATAAATGTTCTCATGGGAATGAGGCTTTTAATTAGGTTTATATTCAGTCTTTCGACTGTATTCCTTCAGGATCCATTTTATCCTCAGCTCTATCCAGATCACTACGATGGTGTAGTTGGGGACAACTGAGTACTCTCAGCTGACAAGGACTGCAGTGCCAGATTCAAAGATAAAAGAGGTAAATGTGATTTGCAACTGGAATCTTATAGATGGTATTAGATTCTCCTTAAGCCACCCTAAACCTGGCTCCAGTTACTGGAATAAATATACAAGTTGTATGAGTTTTCTTCCCAGTGAGAAGATCCTAATTATTTTTCCATGGTTCTGTTCAGCACTTGCATCAAATTTATTTCCTAAGCCTAGAGAACTGAAGCACCATGTTGTTTTGTTTTCCGTAGAGCGCCTATCCTGTGAACTGAGTCTGGAACATACTATTGTGCTTGATAAAATCACTTTGATAAAGATCAGCAGAGCTCTCAATATATAGTTGTTGATGGAATTCATAGAATGAACAATCAGTTGTGAAGTGTTTTATTGATTACCATTTTCTATAGCTTTTGCTGTGGCTCTTATTTAATGTATTGTTCCTTGCAATGTTAGGGGAGATTGGAATGAAATTTGAAAAAGCTATTTTTATATCTTTGGTTCAGTGTGTTTGAGAGTTTCCTTACTGAGAGTTAAAAAGTGTGACATTTACTTAACTTAAAGCTATAAAGGTTAGCTCTCATAAACTTCCTAATCCATGAAATGAGGGAAGCTATTCTGGATTTCTTGTAACCTATGGGCTGATATAAATGGTAGTTGATACACACTAGTCCTTTAAACAACAGAGGAATGGAACTGCATCTGGCAGTATATACTATCTTAAGGTATTGTAGGTAATTTTCCATATTGAATTAGATACTAACGATGCATCTGGGCTTATATAAGCAAACAGAATTGTGGGAGGGTTTTTTTTTCAGTGTCAAAATTCAAACACAGAAGCTAATATAAGAACACAGGCACTTTCATTCCTTCTGAACTTCCTAGGAAAACAGGTTCTTTAAAAAATGTGGGAGAGGAAACAAACACCAGTGAAGGTGGTAGAGAAGGATAAAAGATGCCTGTAGATTCTGAGCGGACAGTGCTGTGGAAAACAGTTTCCATCTGATCTTGCATCTTGGAAATGAGCCAGGATGGGGACAGGGTTTCCACGAGTGGGAAACTGACTCCATTGGCTTGAGGTTCTCTTTAATCTACTTTCCTGGCCTAGGGATGTGTTGCAAATCCGAAAGAATGCAACGTTCCTATAAAAGAGTAGTGCTAATTGTACCAAAGAAAAGCTGATGTTTTCCAGATGGAGAGATGAGAAATCTGAGAATATATGTTCTAAAAATTCTTAGAACTGGATGGTATAGAAACTAGAGCACCATTGTGCTGTGGAATATTTCAGATCTTGTGAGTCTATTCCTTTGCTTTCCTGATATACCAACGTGGCTCTCAGTGCTAACTAAACATCAGAATCACCTGGGAAGATTTACACCCTGAGTCCTATCCTGAGCCAATTAAATCAGAGTCTCATCATGGTCGGCCCACACATTAGATTGTTTTAAAATTACCCAGGTGATTCTAGGATATCAGCATGGTAAGAACCACTAAATAATAATATACAGAGAATGATACATCTGATATTAATTATTTCATCCTAATTGCAGCAGCATGAAATGAGTATTAATGGAGTCTGTTTACATTTTCCTTTTCCCATGTAAGCAAGACAAAGGAATGTACTTAGAAATCTATATTTTAAAGAGTTTATGTGAAGCACTAAACTCTTATTTTGGTTAATGCAACATTAAAAAAGTAATTAATTTCTGAGCTAGAGATCCATTTAAGGTAAATTTAAACTGAGGAATGTATGTCTTTATGTATTACCTTACCACTCAAAGTCTCTGTGATTTACTGCGTCAATGGCTGTTTTAAAAAGTGAAAAGTAAAATTTGGTATTAAATTGTGACAAAAACCAAAAGTTGAATTGCATGCATTTTAAGAATATTGCTTGAGAATCAGTAATGTACAAGGAATCAGTAGTTCTTATCTGATTATGAATATAGAATATTATTATAATTTTATGACAGTAATTCATTGTTATGTATTATTCAGATTTGCTGATGGTACAAGGAAGTAATTCTAAGCTGATTATGAATATTATTCTAATTTTATGACAGTAATTCATTGTTATATGTTATTCAGATTTGCTGATGGTGCATTTAAGCTAAAGTATCAAATATAATATTCTGACATTGCTAGAAATCTTATATTATTCATGGCCTCTCTGAAATTCAACTTTCTACAAGTCATGCTGATTAATTATAACAAATTCATATATATTTTGGTATTTTCCACATGTGATTTAAACAAACTTTAAGTGTCTGTATATTTCTTTCATTTTTACACAGAGGAAGTAGAAGTCAATTTTCAATTTGTTTAGAATTGTTTAGAAAAACATTCTTCATAACCTCTTCAAGATTATGTTTTCTATTATGTTTATTTTTTATAATCAACTTATTGTTCACACTAGCTTTAACAAACTTTAAATTTTTCTTTATTCCTTTGTTTTTATGCTCCTTGGCTAAGGAAGTAAAAGTTATTTTTGACATTCAGGACATAAGGTAGCAATAAGAACATAATCATTAAAAGTATTCAAGGGGCTTCCCTGGTGGCGCAGTGGTTGAGAGTCCGCCTGCCGATGCAGGGAACACGGGTTCGTTCCCCGGTCGGGGAAGATCCCACATGCCACGGAGTGGCTGGGCCCGTGAGCCATGGCCGCTGAGCCTGCGCGTCCGGAGCCTGTGCTCTGCAACGGGAGAGGCCACAACAGTGAGAGGCCCGCGTATCGCAAAAAAAGAAAAAAAAAAAATTCAAATTCTCTATTAAATATTAAAGATAACAATACTTATAATTTGTAGTGCTCTTTTCTGATCCTATGGTAATTACGCTTAGAAATAAATATTGCCAGTTAATAAATTGAACTGGAGCGTGTCGTAGGATGATGTGGATAGAAAAAAGTTGTAAAACATTTCAACTTAAAAATTTATCAAGTATTCCAATAGATCTTGATATGTCATTGATTGCTTATTCTATAACAGAAAAGTCACCTTTGAAAAAGCACTTTTATTCAAAAATTCACATATCTTTTATCATTCCCCTTTAAGGGCCATGTAGCGAAGTTTAGAGAAATGGAATCTAATTAAAATGGGTGTAAAAAGGGCTCCAAATAGCCTTAGGAGTGATCCTACTACAGAATAGAAAGCCGTTTTCATATTCATGAAAATCGAACTGATAGTGACTTGTGTTTTATTTTTAACTCAGAGAGCAGCTTGGAAGGATTTCTTTGGGTTAACTCTGGAGCACATTTAGACTCACTTGGTCTCTGAGATTTTACATTTAGTATTAATGAACATGCCATCTCCTTGCCTCCTGATGTTATGACACTCTGATATTCCTGCTCCATGATTGTATCAGTTCCTAAAGAGAAAACTTTGTAGTTTGGCTTAGGGAGCATAATAATTGCCTTCTCGGCTGGGAATCTGGTGTGGATAGCCCTGTATTGGGGCTGTAAACCTTCTACATCCTCTGGCCAGGATGCAGCTGTCAAAAAGCCCCATCATTGTTATAGGCACTAATGTGCAGACTATTCCGCCGGCCCAGCAGATGCTGGAAATAGAGCTTGCTGTTAGATTCCTTGAATCTGTTCTTACATAAAAAACACAATGGAGGGCTTCCCTGGTGGCGCAGTGGTTGAGAGTCCGCCTGCCGATGCAGGGGACACGGGTTCGTGCCCCTATCCCGGAAGATCCCACATGCCGCGCAGCGGCTGGGCCCGCGAGCCATGGCCGCGGAGCCTGTGTGTCCGGAGCCTGTGCTCCGCAACGGGAGAGGCCACAGCAGTGAGAGGCCCGCGTACAGCAAAAAAAAAAAAAAAAAAAAAAAAAAAACACAATGGATTTCTTTAAAGTTGTTTAACTACCATATCATACCAATATACCTAATCTTTGAAAAAAGACTTGGGATTTTCAGGGATCTGTATTCAGAGAAGAATTGTGTTCTTTGAAAGAGAGGGAGATAGAGATAAAAGCAACATTTACTAAGCAACCGTTATTTGTGATGTTAGGTACTTTGTTTTTATTTCTGTAACATTTTATTTCATGAGAGAGACGGATGGAATTCAAGCATCTATGGTAATATCAACTGCAATAAATCTGATTGGTTCTTAAATTGTTTTCTATAATCCTATGTTTGACCCTTTTAATTAAAAAGAAAAAAATGATTCAAAGTAATTTAAAAATAATGTTGGGTATCTTTCATATACTATTTTATTTAATCCTTATAACAACACTTGTCAAAGAAAAATGGCTCTGACAGGTTAAACAGGCAAGGATGACTATTCAAGACTATTGCAACAAGGGACGAAGACTGAGCTCAGCTCAGCTAAAACAAGACAAGAGGATTGGGGCCTCCCTGGTGGTGCAGTGGTTGAGAGTCCGCCTGTCGATCCTGGGGACACGGGTTCGCGCCCCGGTCCGGGAAAATCCCACATGCTGCGGAGCGGCTGGGCCCGTGAGCCATGGCCGCTGAGCCTGCGCGTTCGGAGCCTGTGCCCTGCAAGGGGAGAGGCCACAACAGTGAGAGGCCCGCCTACTGCAAAAACAAAAAAAAAAGCATTTTTAGCTGTGATAAGCTAAAGAACCTTCACTGGATGAGGTTGGCCCACGTGAAGAGCCTTCACTGGGTGACGTTGGCCCACGGTGATGAGCCACCTCTGTTTGCTAATTGCCTCCTACCCTTTCTCAGAGATTGGGAGATAAGGGCAGGGATGCTATCTTTCTTGATGATTACACTTCAGAAATGATGGCTCCATGTGGAGAAAGACATTCCTGGGTTTTAAAACTGCTAAGAGGCTGAGAGAAGATCTACATCTCAAAGGGCAGAGTGAGAACTTACTACTAAAAATTTTCTAAAGTAAATTTCTAAGAAAAGGGAGGTCAGAGGAAGAACCCTGCCTAAAATTGAGTCAAGCTGAGCGGAATGTGAAGGCTGTCTTGATTACCTTTAAGAGAGACGTTTATTCCCTTGTTACTAAGACCCTGAGGCTTGGAGAGGTTAAGTTTACTTACCCTAGATCTCCCAGCTATTAAGTGACAGAGTTGGGACTAGACCATAATTTTGATCTGCTCCAAAACCTATGAACTTTCCAGTACACCGCAGCCTTGTGAAAATACCAGGCGAGAAGTCAACACTGGCCACATAAGAATTTTCAAAGAGTAAGTTCTTAATTATTTTCCTAAAGCTCTCCAGCTCCTTTAAGGAAAGGATTATCTCTGACAAAGTTTTGTTCATTTGAAACTATTGTATGCTACGTGTTCTATAGTTTTCAACAATCTGAATATTTTATTGACTTAAAAGTAGATGCATCTTTAGGGCAAGAGCCATTTAATCTGCTTGCCTGTCATGTTCCTTATTTCTAATAAAGGCTTCCTACAGGCAGCAAATGATTCTCTTAGGATATTTGTGAAACAGCTGTAGGAAATTTCCACTCTTCTGTCAAATGAAAATCATTTGTTCATAGGACTTATGAGTTAAGACACCATTTTTGATAAAGGGAAGAAGAAAAAAGAAAAGGTAAGGGAAATAACTTCAACTATTAATAAATGGAGTTTCTTTCATTAAAATCTTAAGAGAAACAAGGTACGAAAGCGTTGTTAGGGGCTCTGAAGGATGAGGGGCAATTCTGTTGCATATCAGAATTAGGCGTGGCAGCTGGGGAGGCATCACCAGGCTCAGCTTCTTATGGTAGGGTATAAACTGATGACCCAGGGAGACTGAAGTAACCAATTGGTTACTGATCAGTTTTTAGCTTCTAAGAATGGAAGGAAGCATATAAGTTTCTCTGCACAGAATCAGCAACTATGAATATGTTTAATGTTTTTCACTTTAATAAATTTAGTCTTTTTTCAGGGCTTCTGATGACAGTAAAGATACCTTTTACCCTCAGCAAAATCTCTTCTTGAATTTAGTAACTGCCAGGATTAATCCTTCTCCTTTCCCAGTGATTCATTTCCTGTAAGAAACATGGTCAATGTTGTTCATTCCTTGCTTTTAATCTTAGGATGTTTGAAAGACAAAAGGCTTTTTTTTTTTTTTTGGATAATGAATGTATCAAAAGCTAGAAAATTCCAACCAATGTTTTAATCATGTCTACCATTTATTTATTTCAACTTTTCAATAGAATGGTGATTACTCATTTTTCTTCTATCAAAAGGGTCATTTTCTTTTACAGTAGCACTAATGAGCTCCTGGTTGGATTTTAACTGTCAGGAAATGATTTCCTTAGGATACCTTAAATGAAATGATCTTAAAACATCTTTACTTGAATATGCCAATGTTCTAGTAAACCTCAGACAGGGAAAAGCTAAAAATGCTGTTAGTATTGTGGAGGAAATAAAGTGGATAGGGTAAAGAAGACACCCATGATTTTATGAGGTACAAGGAGCCATTATCAAGTACTGTAAACACTAGGAGAAAGATTATTATGGGTTGTATTAAGCATATCTACTTCAGAAGATCAGAATTAAACTAAATGTACATGCATAGCTTCAGATTTTTAAGAATTTGGGGAAAGAAAGCAGAATTAAAGAAGGTGCATGGGCATTATCAAACACATTTAGTTTAAATTAACACTTAGTTATAATGGTATCTTCAGGACATTTTTGACTAATTACCTGCAAATGATGCCAACACTTATAGTGAGATTTTTTTAGGGAAGAATGTTATCATTGTCTGTTCAAAATATCTTCTGCATTAATTTTTAGTCTTTAGCATTCCCTTCAAAAATCTTTATAATTATATCTAATCTTGTGTATGATAGTCTCTACCTGGCAAAATTTATACTGAAAATAAACAATTTTTATTAACTCTATGATCTTAGTTTGATATTTCAAAACCAGGACAATGGCCTGATTTAAACAGCATGAGTTTTGGTGATGGTTTATCATCACATTCACAGTGGTTTGTTACAAGTTGATATACTTAAGTGTTTTGAATTTATAAAATGTTTGTCCTAGAAACAAATACCGATTTAGTAATATCACAGCTGTCTTGAAACAAGGATATTCTTTCTCTCTCATGATACTGGAATTTTTTCAATCTATATTTTGGAAGGAAGACTTACAATTTGCATTTTTTTGTACAGCTTTATTCTTTCAGGCATTTGCCCCAAATGGACTATAGAATTTCTAAGTTTTCAGGAAGATTAAATTTTACAAAAGTAAACAGACTACAACTTGATGACTTGTAGAGGGGATGGGGCACTGGATGGGGTACTTAATTGGATACATATCTCAGTTTAATCCTTGCTAGCCCATCTGCCTCCAAATTCCAAGTGGTGTTGATCTAACCTGGAGAAGTTGGGGCTATAGGAAGTCCTAAAGGTGAGAATTTCTGTTAGCCCGCAATTGTTAAGCAAGACCCAGTATTATTGTGAATCTAGAAGGCATAGAAATAGATGTTTTAGAATTTAGAGATTATTTGGGCCAAATTCTCCATTAAACATGAAGAACTGAACCCAGGACTCTTAACTTCCTATTAAGTATGCTTTTCTTCATTATTCCAAAAGTGGAAAGTAAGTCATGAATGGAATTTGATGTGACGTGTGTTGGAGAGCCAACATCAGGGCAACTGTAGAAGTAGTTCATGTGCACTCACTGATGCCTCAATGCAAAGTGAAGGCAAGTCACATTCCCTTTTTTATTTCCAAGCTTGTCTGTGGGTAACTGGACAGGGAGTCACAAACTCAGTAGTAATCAGGGAACAGACTGACAATGTAAAAGAAGTTGGATGTTTGTCTATGAGAAAGACAATAGGGAGTGGTGAGCAGGGACCTTTGAAGACTCTCATGGACCAAAGACACCCTTACATTCAAAGATCCTTCCAGCACGACATCACATATATTAAAATACTCCCACGTCGTACATTAAATAGAACTTGCTGTTAAAAGTTTGGATGGATATTTAGAATTTCTTTTTGAAATTATTTGTCTACAAGTAGGTATTTTGATTGACAGTTGTCTATAATGTCTTCATAATCATATTAACTACATAATCAGAAATACACATGAATTTTTGCCAAGGGACAATATTGTTTTCAAATGTAATAAATTTTACCTATATGCTAAATTAAAATGACTGAATTTAGCATAATGTTACATTTTATAAGCATGTAATTAAATTCATTGACTTTATTTTGTGAAGGGTCTTTTTTTTAATTTGTCATTTTAGGGGCATTAAAGGAGTCTCAAAATTATTTTCAGTTACTGAAAATCCCATAGGCCCTAGTTACTCTGCCCATATATCCAATGGGAAAAAAAGAAAAACTTATTAATGGGGGCATGTGACCAGCACATGCATTAACATTAGAAGTATTTTAAAATACTCAGCCAAGTAGTCTGGACTACCATGTACATAGTAGCTCACTCACCTTACCCCAGGTACACTCATCTCATTTTGAATAGAGATGTATTCTTAGCATGTATTACTACTATATTAGTTTTCCATTACTGCTGTAACACTTTACCACAAACAGTGATTTAAAATCACCCAAATATATTATCTTATCATGCTAGAGGTCAGAAATCTGAAATGGTTTTCACTGGACTAAAATCAAGGAGTTGGCAGGGTATGTTTCTTTCTGGAGACTCTAGAGAAGAATTCTCCAGACTTTTTCAGCTTCTAGAGGCAGCCTGCATTCCTTGGCTCATGGCCCTTTCTCCATCTTTAAAGCCAGCAGTGACCTGCTGAGTTTTTCTTACATGGTTCTATTTTGGCACTGGCTCTTCTGTCTCCCTCTTCCACATTTCATGGACTCTTGTGATTATATTGGGCCCACCTGGATAATCTAGAATGATTTCCCATATCAAGGTCAGTTGGTCAGCAACTTTTATTTCATCTGCAACCTTAATTTCCCTTTTCCATGTAAACATATTCATTGATTCCTGAGATGAGTATGTAGACGTCTTTGGGGAACCATTATTCTGCCTACCACAGCTACAATAATTGTACTTGTTTTCATCTATTTCTTTCCATTGGAATATAAACTCAGTGATAATATATAAATAGGAAACAGGAATTCAGGATCAGAAAATCTTTGAATTTTTGAATTTAAAACATATAATTAAACCATTGATATTACAGATTAAAAATCTGAGTCCAAAAGTCATTAAGTGACTTGCTTGGGTTCCTTCAGCTCCATAGTGCGTCAGACCCTGGGACTTCTAGTCAGTAGTTTTCTCTCTGTTATAAAACTGTCTGTCTATAATGCATCCCCTTTTTTCTGCATGCAATATAATTTTGAGTTTAATAGTTGGTTGAATTCATAGAATGTAGGTACAATGAAAGTTATTTGTAGGATTTAAGTATATAATAGTACAATTAACAAATATGAATGTAATTAGAATGATATAAAAGCCTTTGAATCTACCTTGACTTTAGTAAGTAATCTTTTTCTAGGCTGTTTTCCTATATCACAGCCCAAGTTATATCAGAAAGCTGCTCTTCAGCCAAAATTTTGATACAATTCCAAGATCCATGAATCTTACTAGTACCCCAAGGGTTTGGTTTATGTAATTGGTATATTATGATTAGAAAACAATTAAAAAGGACAGTTCTCTGACTTAATGTCTTATTTTGTTCAGGTAATCAATTTCTTCTTTGTGCTAAATATGTCTATAATATTATATTAAATAGCAATATTAAGTTCATGAAAAGAAGTGTCCACAGAAGTAAATGGCATATGTTATTATTATAGTCAGTGATTAATGTTGAGCAACCTGTTAGAATTTTTATTAAAATCAAATATAGAAGTACAGAATGTAAAATATGTAATTGGAACTAATTTAGTTCTGAAAAAGTGTTAGGATAAAAATTACTTTTTACCAGAAGTGACTGGGAGTATGGGGTATAGATATTCAATTGGTTTCCTAAGTCTGATCTTCAATAAGCAGCAACCTTGTTAAACTTTGAATCCTACATGGTCTGCCTTTAAAATAAATTACAGAACTTTATTATGAGAGGCACAAGCCACTGTGGAAGCTGTTTTGATTTCAGTGTTTCATGTTTACCTCCTTTGAAAGTCAATGAAAAATATATAAACATCCACACACATATATTTAATTTATGACAAAATTGAATAATAAGCAAGCTGTAAGTGAATGTGTCCCAGATGCATTCAGAAGTTAAAAAAAAGTGAAAATATTCTTATTTATGCTAATACTTCATATACTGTTTAATATGATTTCCATTTAGGAATATTAAATAGTAACCAACACTTTATCACTATGAGATAAAGTTTTCTTTATGAGCTAATACCATGTCATTTTGCATTATCATGTTCTTCTTACCATGTTAAGAAACAAAGCAAAAGCAGGTGAAAGCAGTGGTGGTGTGTATGAAAAGCAAAATAAATTGCTTGATATTTTTTCTTGTGTTATTCGGTGGCTATTCCAGAAAATGCACTATTTTTGAAGTTTGCACCAATATCTCTCATATGCCTATCACAAATTTTAAACAGAAAAAGTGGGAGAGCCTGGTAAAAAAGCATCTCCAGAAATATTCCAACATGGAGAAATGTCAATCACATATGGGAAAGTCTAGAAGCCTTTTCTCAGTCATCATCTTCTCCCACACCCTTGCTACATTCATTCAACATATTTTTGTCAGGCTCCTTCTTTGTCCAACTGCTTTCCAAATCCCCCCCCTTCCCTGACTCTGTGGCCAGCAGAGATCTGTCTTCCCACCTACATGACTGGTTCTCTCAGGAAGCATCACCAACTTCCTGTTGTTCTTTGAATCTAAGTGAATTCCACCATTTTTTTTTCTTTAACTCATTAAATTTTTTTGTATTTCCATTGGCAAAAAAATCTCCATGGTTTCAACTGTCTACTCCATAAACACCACCAGTCATGTGCAGAACATTAGCACTTCATCACAGTATTTATATTTTGTTCTTCCTTCCTTCCCTAACTGCATTACCAGCTATACCCCTTGAAGACAAAACTGCATCTGTTCTGCCTTGTATCACCAGTGCTGGCATAATTCCTGAGATGAATATAAGACTTAATACCTAGTTGTTGGATGAATACATAGAATGAATGAGTGAGTGAATGAATCATGATTCCTGAGAGTTTTCTCTGCACCAGGAAGTGTGCTGAGAGCAGAAGGTGAGGGAGATGGACATTTCATCACTGAACTTACAGTCTAACAATAATTTCTATAATTGTTTTACCCTTTCTTGACAATTATTTTGATCTTATTTTATTATAATTCAGTGATGAGCATCTTACTAAAGAAAGTTCCTCTTCACTAATACTTTCAAACAAATTTCCTGTTGTACAGTCATTCAGGTCAAAAGGTATGAACACTTTAAGCTGTAACTATTCCTTAAGTCCTTCACTTATTATGTAAAGTAAGGGAGTTCTAACTATTGACTTGTTTATATTTTTAGCCAGAGGAAAAATGTTTGAGGGAATATTGTAGTTGTGTATAGTTTACTTCTAGTTAAATCATTCTTCCTGAGTTTATCTTCTAGTTATCTTTGATAATTTACTGTTGAAAACTTCTGAGGGAACTCATGGGTAACCTGACAAAAATAATGTTTTGATTAGTAAAGTCACATGGGATAGATTTGCATAGAAATCACAAAGCTGTTTCTTACACCTGTGTGTTTTCAACTTTCTGCTCAGTCACTGGCTGCAAACAAGATTGCAATGCTTCCTGTCACATATACAGTCTCTTTCTTCTTGCTTAGTAGTGGTCTGGAAAGCTGATGGCATTTGATTTAAAAAGAAAAGGGCCTGATATGAGCAGTGTGTGATATTTCCTTTGTGAAGATCTTGGTGTATTATCCCCCTCATCGGAAGCTCTCCAAGAATCTGGGCTCTTTATTTGAAAAATGAATTATACCATTTAGAGTCAAGAAAGTATTCATTAGAGTAGAATGTCAGAAAGGAAACTTTACCAACAACTTTTAATGTTTTATATTGTAATATACATATCGAGATAGAAATTCTAAGTGAGATTTGCTTTTTACATTTAATTTGTAGCTTACATTCAGTACTACAATTTGAAGTGATAGAAATTGAATATTCTCCTTTTTTTTCCTTCTACAGTCTAGAAATGAATTGTTATAGACAAAAGATAAATGCCTTGTGGATTCAACCCATCATCTTTGTAATACATGATACCTGCCAGAACTTTGATTATTGGAAGTTCATATTGCAGATACTATTTCAGAAATCCTATAAAGTACTTCTCTGATGCAAAAGATAAAGTTTTTGCTAAATTTTCTAGAAATAGTCTGATTTCACATTCTACATTAAAACTAGAGTTTATTATTCATTTAACATATTTGAGGGCTTACTCAGTAAAGTGGAAAAACTGACGTTACATAGGAGACATTGGCCACAAATATCAGAAAACTCCAACCCATCAGGCTTAATTAAAAAAATTTTTTTAAATAAATTTCATACCAAGGAGACACATGTCTCTAGGGATGGTGGTTCAGCAGCTAAATGATATAAGCAAGAAGCCAGTTTTTTTCTATCCTTGGTGTCTCTGGCAAACCACCTTCATGATTGCTAAATGATTTCTGCAGCTACAGACATCACATGAGGACTCATAAGTCTCCAAAGAAGGAGAGCAGTCAGCTCCTTGATTTTTTAAAAGACTTAAAAAATCTTTTCCAGAAGCCACTTAAAAGTCTTCCCTTCACTTCTCATTGGGCAACATTGTGTCTAACAACTATGCCTAAACCAATCACTGGAAATAGAAGAGAATTACAATGTTAAGCTACTATCCATGGTTTACCCTGGACCAGGAAAGATAATGCCCTTTCCAGGACTACATAGTATATAGGGGTGCACCTAGAATATAATCAGGACTCTGCTCTCAAGGAATTATGTACAGGGATTCAGCCTTTGTTAGGCAACAAATACTACCTCCACAAGTATTACAAATTAAACTACGTCCTTGCCCTGAAGAATTTTACAGTCTAATGTGGGAAACTAACAGGACAATGAAGGATTGTAAACAGTATCCCATTGTATACCACTAATAGGAGTATGTACCAGATGTTACAGGGGTTATGAAGAGAAGCACTGAGGAGGGGCATATGTTTTTAGATTGAGAGGAGAAAATGGTGATAATGAGGATAAGACCAGAGGACAAATATTAATGCTGTGTGTTTATGACTGCAGTTCAGGAAATATGTTATGGTTTTCAATTTTTCAGTGCATTGTTTTAACAAATTGTGAAAGGTGTCTTAAAGATTTTTGTTGTTGCTTCAGTCACATTATAGTTTTAATTTTCAAATAAGATATGCTCTTCTTGGAATATGTATGTACAAAGTGATATCTAAAGCTTCATTATAGCTTTAGAGTTTGTTATTTCATACCGGTGAGTGTGATTTATCAGAGTCATAAGGACAGTGATGACAGATGATCATGATGTTATAGTCATGTTGGCTCCATTAGTTTGACTGTATGTGATGGCATATGGATTGTAGGAAATATTTTATTCTGAGCTTTTGTTTTGGTATATTAAACATCATTAAGCATTACACAATAAATTATCTCCATCAAGGTAATTGCCAATTACACTGTCACATAAATAGCAGAAAATGTGTTGCCTTTTTCAGTTTTTCTGTTGTAATTATAATCATAAAAGGAGAGACAGAGTAGAAATGATGACATTGTGGGTTGTAGCTGATGGGAACATGTTTATGCTCATTAAATCCATTTGTAAGCAGTACTATGATTTCAGACATGTTGTACAACAGCAACCAGAAAAGCCAGTATTTTCTCATAAAATGCATGTTCCCAATTCTAGGTGAGACTAGAAAGACAACATGATAGTTATAAGAGAAATAATTTAAATAGTCTCAACTTTCTATTTGTGGAAATGTTCTAATAACAGAAACTAATGACACAGATTAAGTCAAGTTCCTTTAAAAAATTATTTTATCTTGATCTCCCATGTGAATCGATGTTAGGTGAGAATGACATACTGACTTTCTAACTGATTTGAAATCCCTAAAGATTGTAGAAAGTTCATGTAAAATAACTACCAAGCATGGTCTTAATTTGGAGGAAGTCGTGGCATATTCTAACTAAAAAGTGAAAAACCCTGTACAAAGCTCTGTATATGGTAGAGGGTTTTATTGATTAATTGCTGAGATATGGGCACAGAAATGGGAACAGTTGTTATAGTTTTTATTTTGTTGATATTTCATTTTGCCAACTGGGGGCAAAATAATTATTTATAGCCATAAGAAGATGACTCTTGCCTCCTGTCTCCTAGTCTACCAAATGGTGCCTCCATCTCTGTGAATGCCTCACACCAGACTCAGGACTCTAGCTTTCTGTCCCGACTTGCTTTACATTTCCACGCCTCTTTTTAGTTTCCACCATTCTTCTTATCTTCATCTTTATTTTGCCATTTTCCTACCCCAAATTATAGTTTACTAGGTTACCTTTTGATCTATTCCCATTTTCTTTATCTCTTCCAAATGCAAAAAACAATAATGCATCTTTCTTCTACGCATATAAGAAATTAAATTCTCCCAAGATTCTCATGTGCTTTAATTCACAAAACTTCAAAGAACTATCACTCTCTACCATATTTTTTTCTGGTTTTATCATCTTGCAGTAGAAATAGTTTTTTGAGGGATGGAAGATAATCTATTCTCACTTCTCTTTTCCACTTTTTGGTCAAGGAGCTATCAAACAATGGAAATTTGGAAAATTAGAAATAATTATAATTGTAGAATAATTGTAAGTGATAGAAATTTCTGCATTATGCACAATTTTACTGTATTTTTATGTTTGTTCTATATTTAGGGCAAATGTTTTCCCAAAGTGTGTCTTGAACAGTTTTGTGATGGATTTTTAAATTTTTTTTCTTTATGTATGTATACATGTATCCCCTCTTTTTTTGGATTTCCTTCCCACTTAGGTCACCACAGAGCATTGAGTAGAGTTCCCTGAGATATACAGTAGGTTCTCAATAGTTATCTATTTTATACATAGTATCAGTAGTGTATACATGTCAATTCCAATCTCCCAATTCATCCCACCACACCCCCTTTCCCCTCTTGGTGTCCATATGTTTGTTCTCTACGTCTGTGTCTCTATATCTGCTTTGCAAATAGGATCAGCTATACCATTTTTCTAGATTCCACATATATGTGTTAATATACGATAATTGTTTTTCTCTTTATGACTTACTTCACTCTGTATGACAGTCTCTAGGTCCATCCATGTCTCTACAAATGACCCAATTTCTTTCCTTTATATGCGTGAGTAATATTCCATTGTATATACATACCACATCTTCTTTATCCATTCCTCTATTTATGGACATTTAGGTTGCTTCCATGTCCTGGCTATTATAAATAGTGCTGCAATGAACATTGGGGTGTAAGTGTCTTTTTGAAATATGGTTTTCTCTGGGTATATGCCCAGGAGTGGGATTGCTGGGTCATATGGTAGTTCTATTTTTAGTTTTTTAAGGAACCTCCATACTGTTCTCCATAGTGGCTGTATCAATTTACATTCCCACCAGATCATCCTTTAACCTTGAAAAAGATTATTAGAGCAGACCACTGTGAGTAGATATTTGAACAGAGAACCAAATAAGATAAGGGAAGTAAACATGGCACTACCTGGGGGAAGAATATTGCAAACAAAAGGAACAATATGTAAAGGGCTTGAAGTGTGAGCCAACTTGAGTTGTTTGGTCAACAAGTTGGTCAGAGCCTGAAGCAAAGTGAGTAATTAGGAGGGGGCAGGAACTGAGGTCATGAAAGGATCATGACTATCTGATTAAATTTACTCTTGGCTTCACTGTGATCTCCTTGAGGGCTACATGTTTAAATGATTTGTTTTTTATTCTCAAGATTTAGTCCAGCATCTGAATCTGGTACATACTAGGTCTTTCAGTAAATATTTGTTGAAAAAAAATAGAGATACAGGGGTTAACGTCATTCAGATGTTTTGGTCAATCAGAGCAGAATGAACAAAACAGAGCAGAATATTCAGGGACCTCCAGCCATAATGCAGCTGAAAGATACTAGATACCAGGAGGCACTGTAAGAAAGAAGCAAGAGAAGTGAGTGGATGCCAGACCATAGACGACTCTCAGTACTACCAGGAAAAGCTAGGATTTTATTTTCTAGCTAAGTGCAGAGTTGTTGGCAGGATATAATGGGATCAGGCTTTAATTTGGGAGGAAAATCAGTCTGCTGGTAATATGAAAGATGAAATATGAAGGAGGGGTCAGTTATAAAATATATATTAATGTGGCAGAATCTATGGGATTTCAAATATATTATATATTTGGGGTTAAGGAGAGAAAGTAGTCTTTGAGGTACCCAGTTTCCTGCTTAGGGACCTGATGACAATGATGACACTCACTGGCATTGGCATTGGAGCATGGAGGTCAGATTCTGGGGATAGGGAACAATATTACCATTTATTGTTTGAATTGTTACTTGTATGTCTGGTTGACTAGATTTTAAAAAGTAGGGAGAGGACTGTGTGTTATATCACTTTGTCATCCATTTCTTCTGGTATGATGACTTACATATGCATTCTTCATAAAATATTTATTAAGAATTTTACATATCAGCATCTTCTATTAGGTTCACATTATAAGCTTGAAGAAAGGGGGAAACAAAGAACTGTGTGATTGAAGTGGTATATAATTTCCTCTCATTTTTCCATGACAGTAAATAGATTACAGTGAAGAGTCTTAGCACAGAGCATTGAAAGGAGTTATCTGTTATCTTTGCCATATTGTCCATGAAACAAGATGATACAAAAATTCCCAAATTCATTCAAGGATTTATGGCACCAACAGTTGCAAAAATCTTGAAAAAAGGATTTAGACACATTGCATTAATTATGATAAAAAAATCAAAACCCCAATGTACTGTTCTCAATTTTTCAAGGTATGTGAAAAGGATCAAATATTTTTATTTCCCTAAAGAAGGTAATTTTCATCAACAAACTCTATTAAAACATCAGTTGATTCCCTAGGATAGTCTAATATCGAATAATGAGTGTTTAGTTGCAATTCTTCTGCCTGGTTTGTTAAATAAGTTCCTTTTACTCATGCCAAATATCTCCCTTCTGGGGAATTTGTCTTAATGTCTAGGTCATCTCTCCAAAATTATGATGTTACTGTGCTCTATTTCACATAGCCGTGAAATGAAAACAAGGAGTCATAAAATTAAAATGGCTAATATGCTTTTTTAATATCATTATGTGACTAATGAGTAGCTATAACATCTCTTGTACCTAAAGAACTATATTTGTCTTTCATCCTGCAATTAAGGAGAATATACAATACCCTGGAAATGTATCATATATACAAAATATTGGACATTTAGTTGCCTGAGATGTCTACTGGTTCCAGCAATTTCACAGCTTTTCAACAAATTTAGTCTGACCTATAGTACATCAGGCACTGTGCAGGCAGTGGAGAAACAAAAACAAATTATGACATGTTTGCTGCCCTTCAGAGACTATGTTTAAAAATACATCATTTTAATATTTAACGCTTATGTACTTATATTTCAAAATTGTTAATATTTTTAAAAACTAGGGATGGTTATGGCCACTTTAAATTTACATTAATTGAGAGTTTTTCCTCTGGTTAAAGAAAAAAAACTTACATTTATAACATTTTTACTATTTCTTAGGATCAATTTAATTTATATCGTCATTGATTTTCTATGCAGAGATGCAAGTCTAAATATAGATATAGATATATAGGTTATTTCTCCTCACCAATATGTGTGGGATATTACTTAATGCCTTTTATAGCTTTGAGGGGAAATATTCCTTTTTAAATTTTCTCCTTTGACCAGACTTGTGTCTTGATGGCAGAAAGTTATATTTAATAATTTTATAATCAAAAATCTCTTCACTGTCTACAGCCAGCTGCAGCCCCAGTCTCACATCAGGCCTTCTGGGAGCCCCCTCTAACGCTCCCACGCACCCACCACCAGCATTCTGGGTAGCAAGCAAATTCTGTCCTTCCTGTGGAATTCTCCTGTTGGACTGTGAGCTCCTGTTCACTCTCCTGAGTGCTCAAGGTCCTAAAACAAAAATTGGACAAAAGTTATGTTCAATTATTTTTTCCTTGAATGAATAATATAGTGAGGAAACAGAGGAACACCTGGCATCTAAGGGAGGGACTCAGAGAGCTCCACCTGCAGCATATCCATAATCCAGTCTCTTTGAGATTTTAGAGTTTGGATAAGCTCTGATAATAACAACATTTGGGGATGTCTTGGGAAAGAGGGGAAGCTTACTATGCTAAACGTATGTCTTTGTATTTGGCACTAAATTTGTTCATTTTATGTAATTAAAAGTATCTTTTAGCCAGTCAGTGTTGAATATAGTGAATAAGAGAATGCCGTGGGCTTCATGAGATATCTGTAGTTCTGATAATGCTTTGAGTGTAACACATAAGGAAAGTTGAGAGGTAAATAGTTCTTTTTTGCTAAGCAAAAGAAGAGCAGAACAGAGAATTATCTCCTTCAGATTCAAACAGTATAGTAATTATCTGTGGGTGTCAAGAAATCACAGTTGCACTTTTCCTCTGTGAGCCTTCTGTTGGCAGCGCAGCTGGAGGTGAAGGTTAGGGCTGAGCTGTTTAAACGGCATGCGACAGGGGGCGGGGAGTGGGGGAATAGTAATGTTTCCACAGTGCCCTACAATTTACTGATTTTTTTTATAAAGATATATAAAAAGTATGTAAGTTAACAAAACTAGAATCTTGCCGTTCTCTCCTGGCTCTTGGCAAACAGAAATGGCCTGCCAATGGGGTAAAGCAGCTGTCACCATCATAACTTACTATTTTGATTCTTGTATGTCTTAATATTTCCTAGTTTAATATGTTTAATGGTTTGTAGTTGAATATTTTTAATAGTTAACAATGGCTTAGACAGAGTAAATTATAAAGGAGTACTTGCCATCGGTTTTAGTCATTTGGGACATAGACTAATGGAGAGCTCATAACTGTTGACCTTTCTGACTGACATGTCCACTTTTTATGGGAAGGAAACATTATATGCCAGGTTTCCATAAACAGGGCTGAATTCATGGCTTTCCATACTCAGAGGACCCCTTTGAGGGTCTCCGTGGCAGCTGACTCGTCCTTCTACCCACTCAGCAGGAGCTTTGTTACCATGGTTTATAGGTGTCTCATTTTTCACTCTTGTTCTCTAAAACAATTCTTCCTATTAAATAGGTTAGCTGCTCATTAACCCACTAAAATTCCTCTTTAGCTCCAGAACACCACTGAAACTTAACCCTAACCAAGATCACCAGCGGTGGCTTTATTGCTGAGTGATCAGTGTCCTGTCCTTGAAATTGTCTCTTCCCTTGATTTATAAGACTTTACCCACTATTCCTTCTTTTTTTCTTTTCTTTTTTTTTCTTGAGTTTCCTTTCTTCTTGCCAAATGTATCTGCTCCTTCAAGATTCTGTACTTGCCTCCCTTTGCCTCACATGTTACCTACTTTACCATGATAATCCCTTTCTGTTCCATGGCTTGAAATTCATTTACAAGCTAAATTGGTGTCTTCAGAGAAATACTGTCTTCAAAGTTCCAAATGTGTGTTCACCTTCCTAATATATAACTGCATTTGGGCATCCTACAGGCAATGGAAACCCAAGGTGTCCAAGGCAAAATTCCATCTCCTCTCCACAAACCTGTACTGTTAATTTCTTTTGATACTTATCACACACACTGCTATGCAGACATCTCTTGTAACAAGCCATGAGAACATTGCTTAAACACTTTGAATAGTTTATCTGTAAAATGAGAATAATATTTGCCTTGAAGAATTGCTGTGAAGAATATGTAGTGGATCTGACAAATATAGTTGTTTTAAAAATAATATGTTTTATGTATCTAAACAAAACTAAGACTTCAGATGTCAATCCTTGTTAAAATATGGAGACATAGAAAAGAATAAGTTGACTAGTATAGAGTTTTCCATAGTTTATTTTCATAAGCATTAAGAAAACTTTTAATATTTAAAATCCATGAAGTCAGAGATCAGGCAAACTAGTAATAATACAGGAAAAAAATCTGAAAATTATCTAAATGTCCACAAACAAGATTGATTAAGTAAACTATAGAATATTTATTTGATGGAATATTCTATTCAATATTCTATTGACAGTGATGGGTCAGTGTTTATAATTTAACATCATATGAAGAAATTATGATACAGAATAACATGTATTATTTGGTCAAATTATGCATAAAAAGGGCACTACATGAAAATAAATTTCAAAATATATATTATAAATATATATATATGGAAGCTGCACTAATTTTTTAAATACTATTTATTGTAATTTGCTTTTATAATTTAGAAAATTAAATAAAACTAGCAAAGCATCGGTCTCTGATCTAAAAATAAAGTAATATAAGTATTTATACAGGCCACAATATTTTGAGATAGCAGCAATAAAAACCCTATCTTTTTCAAAATGACTTTTTTACAGAGGAGCCTAGAAGCATTTTGCGTATAAAAAATGAGACACAAAAACAGCAAATGATTTTTTCCTCTCTTGTCCAGTAAGGAGGCAGTTTTTAAGTTATTAAGCTTTAATGAAACAATTAGGAAGTTAAGGGGATATTTTTACACTGATGGCAAATCATACCTGTCCAGATTATACTAAATTCCCATATGGTCTCCCTATCTAAGCAATAAATGGAAGGGGATAATTTGGAATCAACTATGAACTTGAGATTTGCTGGGTTTGTTTTCTCTTGGGAATTCATGCTGACAGATTCAAGAAGAGCATTTATTCAGACTCTACAGGAAAACACTTCATCTGTCTGTAAAAATGGAGTGTTTTTCATCTGGGCAGCAGTAACCTGCAGTCCAGGCTCTCACGTGCCTTATTTTTAACATTGTTTATTCTCACTATATTCTTGTAACAACCATTTATTTCTATTAAATCATTTGTTAGTGATTATGTTTGAAGCTCACATCTATTATTTGAGAATCTTATTGCAAAACTTATAAGCATTTTCAAAATGAATAACTGAAGCTTTAGTTTGGTTCTTACATAGCAAAGAATGCCTCAAGTACCAGGTGTTCAGTACACCATTTATGCTTTTCCTTTACTGCCTGTAAGCCATTTCATTCTAACAGATGCTGCAGGAGGCTGTTCTCTCCTATTGCTGAAATCAGTGGGGCTCCGAGAGCATATTTTGCAGATTCACTGCTCATGATTAAGTTCTTTTGAATTCTGAAGTGCTACAATGTGAAACTTCCTTTAAGCTTCCTAGAATTTATAGAAATCCCTCTGGGATGGAGAGATTTAAGCATGTGAATTGATTTCAGATAAGGATGGAGTCTTTATTTTTTTATAGCACCCGAAAGCCAATATTATTATGAACATGGATGGTTTCTGAAATTGGACATTTCTGGATTTGTATTCAGATTCTGACACTCTCCAGCTATGTGGCCATAGGTGAATTTGTAAATCTTTCTGAGCCCTTGTCTCCTCATCTACCGAAGTGGCGGAATAACTCATTTCTTAACATAATTTTGAGAATTAAAATGAATTGACATATGAAAGCATCTAGCACTGTGCATGACAATCATAAGATGTTCATTTATGGTTACCTGAGTTTCTAGTACGTGGCCAGCATGACACTAGTCATAGGTGATTCAAGCAGTTCACTCTTTGCTGGGGTTTGCATATTTGTTGGCTTATTGTCTGTCTAGCCTTCATCACAAAGTTAGAAACTCTGTGAAAGCAAGTATCTTCTTTTGCTGACACATGGTTGTTTGACTGAATAATTGAATGAATGAAATATTATCTGATTTAAATCCTAAAGCTGCATAGTAAATGGCTACATGATAGGGGTGGAGAGGCTCAATGGGTATTTCTACCAAGGGGTAACATAAGCAAATTGGGAAATGAGAAACAGCCTGACATCTGGGGAAACTGTAATCAGCTGGGATGTGAAGGGTAAGGTGGGGAGCAGCATTTTGTCATAGAGGGCTTTGCATGCTGTTCCAAGAAAGGAACTTTATTCTGTAATCCAGAGGCTTTCAACCTTTGCTATGGGGACCCAACTTGGCTCTCAGAGTACCTCAGAACTGCCACAGGAAGGGAAGCCATGTGGGTGGGATTTGCCTACAACTCCCATTTTTCTCCCCTAACTCCAGTATAATTTGTCAACCAGAACCATTTTTATTTCCATAACCTATTTTGAGTAATACCTTTAGGGTTTTGAGTACTGGCTTATTTTTAGAAATAATTTTACTTCTCTTCAATAAATAGAAATGTACTATTTTCATGGTGACAATGGAATATTTGGTGCCATAGAATGGTATGGAAACCATTGTATGCTTGATAGATCTCCTAAGCAGCTCTCTAAAGGATGCATTTCGAGGATTCTAAGGTAGGTAACAGAGTTAATCATGGTACAACCAAGGTGGAACATAGAAGAGGCACAAATAGATATGCAACATTTAAGGTCACACAGACCATGAAGGGCTTGTGGAATACTCAGCAGTACTTGTGCACCTGAAAATAAAGATAGATGAATCTGAATCTTGGGAAAATTTCTGGGCTGAACACATAGATTTGAGTGTCATTTGCATAAAGGCCGAATTATAAGAATAGATAAAAAATCAACCTGTGAAGATGTGCAAACAGAAGAGCAGTGTGCCAAGGATGGACCTTTGGGAATGATTGGCTTTTCATAGACCAGGGTAGGACAGGGAGCAAGGAGATGAAGAAGAAATTGTAATTTTATGTGCAAAGAAAACTAAGACAGTTTGGTAACAGTGGAAGCCGTGAGCATGTTAAGCTTAAGAAGGGATGAGTGAGTATGGGATGTAAGATGTCTGGTGGATTTATCAAATAGGGAGTCAAAATTATAATTCATACATATGAAAAATAAAATTAGTATTTACCCTGAGATGCTCTTCCTAGCACTACTATATCATCTAAAGTTGACTTCTCATCTGCTTAGCAGAGAATTCTCTGCTCTTTTTATTGCCTTCAGACTCACTTATCCCTATCCTTACACAGACTGAAAACTGTTCATATGGAGATTAGAGTTAATCCTTTTATCTTCTTTGAGGGTGGAGATATCATTAAAACTTAAATTGTACACGAATACAGCTTAGCGTTAAATGCAAACTCTTCAGCCGATTTTTAAAGTGTGGCATTTAGGTTCCACATTTGTGGGAAAGTCAAAATAAAAGATATACTTTATAATTCAACAGGTCTCAGAACCCAGCAAAATTTCTATGGATGTATCTGATAGAATATTTCCCTTGAAAATTTAGAAATCTACATGGATAGTAGATACTTGTATTTAAAAGTGTACAGTAGACTAAAATGTGTTATAGATTCTGAATATAGAGACCAAGAATGGTGGATCAAGCATCTTCATAAATGCCCTTTAAATGCTCTTAAGCTGTACAAGAAGCCTGGACATAATGATTTGGGACTGATGTTCTTATGATATTTGGGGGGTGCTGCTGTCACAGTGGGGTGCTGCATCTGGCTCACACCCACTTGTAAAAGCCAATTGTGCACATCTTTTCTCAACGCTGCATCCAATCATGTCATTTGGTAGATTGAAATTGGGTGTGGAGGGAGTATTGACCCCATGGATTTGTTTTGTTTTTTTCTTTCTGAATAGCTAATTGTTAAAATGTTAAGAGCATATCGCTGGAGATGTATCACTGACAGAAGAGACAGGTAAATGCAATTGCCATTTATCTACTCCTTTAGTAGGGCTCCTCTTATGCCCTGGTACTCTGAAACAAAATTGCATAGGGCATATATGTCCACTCTGAATTTCCACAGCGAGGTCAATCTAGAAATGAAAACACATTGTGTTATAAGTAGTCAGACCCAATTCTGTTTGGCTGCGCATTCAAAATACTGCACCATATTAACATGTACAAGTTCATAATCACCTTTGATCCTACCATTCCACTAAACTGTTATTTTCATTATAGAACTTGTGCTAAATTTCTGCCTGTATTACTGAAAATTATTGAAATTTCTCATGCAGTATTCAAGAAGGTCTATAATCGTGAACAGCATGAGACCTATGCTCAGCTCTCTCACAAATTATCTCCTCAGTAAATTTGTTATTATGCAACCAGGAAGCATCTATAGCTTTCAGACTCTAATTGACAAAGAACTTTAGCATCCATCCTGATTACCCAGCCTTCCCACAGTTTTCCTGAACTGGTTAAAAGGGCTCTATCAGGTCCTTGTTATCAATTATTTTCTTTCTTTCTCTCTTTTTATTTTGCAGTGTTTTCAATGTTTCCTTCGGTTTGGAAAAAAAAATATGAAGCCCTTTACCAAATAAAATGTTTTTACTATAGTTCAAATATATTCAAGTATACTTAAAAGTTACATTTATTTTATTTCAACTTACATAATTCCTTATTTAAAACTATGTGTGTTTGGGGAGGGTGGATAGATTCTACTAATTCATTAATTAAACTGATTCCCTTTTATTTTCCAATCTCCTCTTGATTTACTTAATTTTGAAATTGTTTCTTTATATTTAGAGCTCTTTGTGAACCTCTGAGTAATGTATAGCCACTAAATAACTTTACTCTTGCATTTTCAGTTCAAAAAGATTTTGTTTTCCTTTTTAATTATCTGTGCCTAAGTTTCCCCATTTATACATGTACTGTCCTTTAGAAATTGTTAAATGTTTGCATATCCCAAACACATGTATACTGATTCTTAGAATGTGAATAGAGGACTTATTAGGAAATAACTTATTAGGAAAAAAATTATTTTTAAAAAACTAATTTTCAGTATTTGAGGAAATTAAGACTATTTTCTCACAGAAGCTATTTCTTGATAGTTTTTGTCACTCAATCATAGAAATCTAAAAAAACAATGTTATAAATTTCATAAAAGTAATTATTTAGGGGTTAAGGCTTAGGTTTATAACCCTTCCTTTTCTCTAATATTTCAAATCTACTAGTTCCTTAAGAATTGTGTGTTTGTTTATATTTTGAGAGACATGCAAAGGAAAAAATTTTTAAAACCCATCTTCTACACTTTGAAGATAGAATAACATGGACTGCATTTCAATATTGATCTGCTTTTTCTGCTTTAAAATCCTTTTGTGTTTCAAGCTATCTATGCCTGCTTTAACTTAGCTATATAGGGCATAACGCAGAGCTTCATGACCTAAAGTAGCTTAGAAAAAGGAGAGGCAGTATAACAACAGGTAGAAACACTGGTTGTGTTTTGTTTTATTTCTCTTGAAAGCCAGAATTTTTAAACGATTAAAATACATTCAACAAAATGTCTGATTCAAATTGTTTGGGGAGATATGAGTAAGTGAGTGCTGAATGGTCATGTTTTTGTCTAGCTTCTAATGGTTACATGCATACATCTCAAAAGGTAAATCTTACTTTAGAAAGTATTTGGTTCAGTTAAGCACTTTTGAATATCCAGGATAAATACAAGTGTGTTTTTAGAGGTTTGAACTTCAGAAGATCCAGGCAAATAATGATATTATATACATGTGAATACTAAGTGAATACTGATGTTGGGCAATGTATTGTAAAGTTTTTTATAAGAACTCATAAAAATTGATACAGGAATTAGGGAATACATGAAAGAAACCAAGCCTATGAAAATGCTTCTTGGGGCAAAATTTGTACAAACTAGATATTAAGAAAGTATAGAGAATCACAGAGAAGAAGAAATGACCAGAAAAAAGAATAAGAAAAAAAAAAAACTTGTATTTATAGAAAATACAATCTTTCATAAAAAGTATCATGAATAATTATTGACATTCTTGTTTAAAACACTGGGCATATCAGTAATACATCATGCAAGCTCCTAAGTATAGCTGTGTGCTGATCTTCTCTTTGATTTAATAGATGAAAGTTAACTCTGCCGTTAAGGTAGAGGGTGAGGATAAAATGAGGGGGAACCGGCCAGCCTCGTCCCTAGGTTTTCCAACCTAGGTATGATATCTTCACCATATTAAAAAATATTATATTTAGAAATTAATTGATTTAATATTATTACTTCACAACATTCTACTTTAATCCTCAGAACTTTGCTTTAGACTTTTCAAGTCATATTATTGATGGGTGCTTCCCAACTCTTGTCTACCTAATAAGTTGGCTATCATCGTTATGACTGAAAGCAAGGAAATACTTTTTTTTTCTTACGATGCTTACAGTTTTATTTTATATAATGTTTTAATTTGTAAATCATGCCAAAAAATTTCAGAGAGAGATGAAGACAGTTCAGTAGTATGGCATAGAAAGTTAGGATTTTTATCGTTTTTATTAAAGTATAGTGGATTTACAATATTATATTAGTTTCAAGTGTACAACCTAGTGATTCAATATTTTTGTAGCTTATACTCCATTTAAAGTTATTACAAAAAAGTCTGTATTTTCCTGTGCTGTACAATATGGTCTTGTTGCTTACTTATTTTATATATTGTAGTTTGTGTCTCTAAATCTCATACCCTATCTTCTCTTCTCCCCCTTCCTTCACTCCACTAATAACCACTAGTTTGTTCTCTAAATACGTGTCTGTTTTGTTGCATACAGTTGTTTGTTTTATTTTTTAGATTCCACATATAAGTGATAACATAGAGTATTTATCTTTTTCTATCTGACATATTTCACTAAGCATAATACTCTCTAGGTTCATCCATGTTGTTACAAATGGCAGAATTTCATTCCTTTTTATGACTGAGTAGTATTCTATTATATATATAAATATATGTGTGTGTATATATATATATATATATATATATATATATAATGTCTTCTTTATGTATCTGTTTATGGACACTTGGGTCGCTTTAATATCTTGCTTATTATAAATAATGCTGCTATGAACATTGGGGTGCATATATCTTTTCATATTAGTGTTTTCATCTTTTTCGGATATATACCCAGCAGTGGAATTGCTGGATCATATGGCAGTTCTATGTTTAGTTATCTGAGGAAACTCCATAATGTTTTCCATAGTGTCTGTACCAATGTGCAATACCACTAACAGTGTACTAGGGTTCCCTTTTCTCCACATCCTGGCCAACATTTGTTATTTGTAGATATTTTGATAACAGCCATTTTGATGGGTATGAGGTAATATTGTGGTTTTTGCTTTACGAATTTGCATGTCATCCTTGGACAGGGGCCATGCTAATCTTCTCTGTATTGTTCCAATTATAGTATATGTGCTGCCAAAGCGAGCACTCTCATTGTGATTTTGATTTGCATTTCTCTCATGATTAGTGATGTTAATCATTTTTTCATGTGCCTGTTGCCCATCTGTATATCTTCTTTGGAATAATGTCTATCCAGGACTTCTGCCCTTTTTTTTTTTAATTAAGTCATATGAGCTGTTTATATGTTTTGGATGTTAACCAATTATCAGTCATATCATTTGCAAATATCTTCTCCCATTCAGTAGGTTGTCTTTTTTGTTTTGTCAATGGTTTCCTTTGCTATGCAAAAGCTTTTAAGTTTAATTAGGTCCCATTTGTTTATTTTTGCTTTTATTTCTTTTGCCTTAGGAGACAGATCCAGAAAAATATTGTTACGATTTATGTCAAAGAGTGTCCTGCCTACATTCTCTTATAGGAATTTTATGTTTTAACATCTTACATTTAGGTCTTGACTCCATCTCGAGTTTATTTTTTATATGGTGTGAGGAAATGTTCTAATCTCATTCTTTTACATGTAGCTGTCCGGTTTTCCCAGAACCACTTATTGTCTTTTCTCCATTGTATATTCTTGTCTCCCTTGTCATAGATTAATTGGGAATAAGTGTATGGGTATTTTCCTGTGCTCTCTATTCTGTTCCATTGAGCTATATTGTAGAATATTTTTAAAAGCCTTCTCTTTCTCTGACTACCAGCTCTTGTTTTGATGACCTCTGTTGTATTTGTGGAAGTTTGTTGTTTGTTGGTTGGTACGTTTCATTTTGTCTTTAGCCTATTTGCACCCATATTTTTAGGTTTGGAGGCAGTGAAATTTAAAGATTTAATATAATTCTATTATCTTTGGAAGTTTGTATTTAGATTCGTTAAATCTTTTCTAAAAGTAATTTTTCTTCTATTCAATTATATTACATTTTAATTCTTTTCGATCATTTCCATTAGTGTTCGGAATGGAAATATGTTGGTGAATGTGATTTCCATGGCGCAGGCAACCCTAACTATGACTGACTTTGGCATGAAGTTAATGTTATTGAGGCAAACAAGATCTGCTTCCAATCCCTGGCCCTGTTCTATTTAAGCATGATTTGAACCTGGGAAAACAACTCTCCTCTGAAGTTATAACTGATTTTTTGAATTGTACCCTCCAGTCTCTGAGGAAAATAAGAAATTTGGAGCTACAATGGGAATTCATATGCACTGTTTGGTGAAGCATATCTTAATAGGATTTCTTTAATCAAGCGAGCTAAATCTAGAAACTCCGAGTTTGGTTGACTATTTTTCCTTAACTTCTTAGGATTTACCTTTGACTAATTTCTTTCAGATGAAACAGTCACTGGATTAAGGGTTTGCAACCATCATTGTGCATTAGAATCACCTGGGAAGTTTGCTGCCCAGGTTCTAGTGCTAGAAATTTTGTCTAAATTTATCTGGGGCTGGACTCTGATAGTGGTGTTTTCTAAAAGCTCCTAGAGGTGTTGAAAGTGTAGCCAGAGTTGAGAGCCATTGTAACAGAAAATGAATCAGGAGGAAGATCCATATTCAGGAGTGATAAGGGAACACTGGCTTAACACCACTACAATTCAGGATAAATGAAAGTAAATAGTTTCCCCCTCACCTGGAGCCCAAGATAAATTATTTTAATTTGAATTATTGTGCAACATCATTATTGAAAAAGAGCACTTTTCTTCTGGGGAATAAAAACAAGCTTTCCTTTGAAATTTGGATGAAAATATTAAAATCTTATTTTTACAGTCAGGTCTATTTGAGGTAAATTACTCTGAGTTGGTGAAAAATTAATTTCTTCATTGACTATTGAAGAGAAAGCTTCATATCAGGCTTACTTGAAACTTGCTATCGTTAGGAGAAAAAGAAATGTATATTGAAAAATCCAAATTTTTTCAAAAAAGAAACCAAACAACCTATAGATTTTTCCTCAGAGACTGGCCACATGTGTGGGGCTAGGGAGATGTCTGTAGTTTACATTTACCTGTTAACCTACTGTGCTACTAGAAGATCTTAGTCATTCTCTGTATATTCAAGTTTTTTAAAAAAATTAATCTCATCAGTAAATTAAGCATTCCAACTTTTTCTCTGCTAAGAACCAGTGCCATTTATCAGGCTAGAGTAAATGATGTAAGCTGAATTTTTAGCCAGGTTCTATCTCATGTGGATAGCTTCATCTTTTAGAAAATGTTTCCAGTCTTGGTAGACCAGATCATATCAGTGATTCTCAAAATGTTGTAAGACTGTCAGAGGGAGCTGTCCGTGTTGTAAAAGAACACATGTTAAGAAAACTAACCTAGTGGCCACCTAAAAAGCCACAATGGATGTCTGTAGATACACAATCTGATATTAAGTTGTTAGGTATGACTTAGCCAAGAAATACATCAAATTGTACATATAGAATCAGGTGCTTCTTGTAACCTAGGAATTTACAGAAAAGAAAGAAGGAAGAAAGGAAGGGAGAAAGGAAAGAATGAAAGAAAGAAAAAAGAGAAAGAAAGAAATCATTTAGTTTATCAAACATTTCCTAAAGTGATATTTGTAATTCATGTTATTCCATGGATGATTCGGTTTACAAAAATATAGCTATCATAGGTAGCAAGAGATGAAAAAATTATATTTGGTGCAGTCTATTCCCTACATTAAAAAAATTATGCTTTTTAAGAATCATACAAAGTTAATTGATTTATCATCAATTGCCATCATGTACTTTCTACTTATTATTCAATAATTCAAAAATGTAAATGATCCCCACACTGTCAAATCTCTATGTGGGATACCATTGGTAAATATATTATTGAATGATTACACTTTTAGGATAGATAGAATTATCAAGTACCAATCAATAATGTTTGCCTTATGAGAGCAATATATTGAAATAGGAAAAAAGGTTTCTTCAGCATATTTTTAATCAATCAGGTAAGTTTCACAATATGTTTAGACTGGAGTGAAGCTGACACTTTCAAGACAGCTAAGATTGAATAATATTAACCTCCTTGAGCCAAATACTGGTGATTCTCGCCAAGGAAGATATTTGTCTTAGTTCAGCATTTGTTCTCCAAAACTATCACATGTTTCTCTTAGGGCATTTTTCCTTCCATGTAAAATTCATTCTTTAGTGCATTCATTCATTCTCCCAACATTTTATATGTGTCTAGTATATGCCAGAGACAGTAGCAGTGAGCTAACAATGTATATGTCAACATGGAGAATATGGAATCGTGAGAGAAATAGGCCTTAAGCAAATATTTCATCTAAAGCGTCAATAATGCTATGAGAGGAGAATACAAGTTCTTATGAAACATTTGGAAGATATTATCTAAGATCGAAGTTTTGGAAAGCTTATATAAGGAAATGATATTTGAGCTCAGATCTGAGAATAAAAGTCGTTCATTTAGTAAGAAAATGTCAGACAGATAAATGAAATGTGATTAAATCCTTGATGTAGAAGATAACATGCATAGGTGCTTAAAGGAACTGAAAGAAGGCTTATGTGTATGGTGGGCCAAGAGCAAGGGAAAGAAGTACTAGGGACTATGAGAGACTATGTAGCAATCTAGAAATGCCAGAATTAAAATTTACTTTTATTTAAGGGAAGTGAGAGAAATGGAATGAGAGAATGATGTTTTGTTGTCAACATTGCTTAAATTGAATTTTATAATTTTACAGCTTAAATAATTTTTATTTACCCCTGTTTAAAAAAAAAAAGTCTAGTATTTCTGTTGTGTATGCCAGTACCAAGTGACAACAGTGTGCTAGAGACTTAGCCACAGAGGGCAAATAGTCAGATTTAACTACGGATATATTTAGAACATGTTTCCTCTTTAAAAACATTTTAGAATACATGTATCTATGCATTAGAGCTAAATCAGTGTTTTCTGTTTCATAGAAAACAGAAAAATTCTTAAGGATTTAAATTTGAAGATTTCATGTGATATCCTTTATATAATTGTCATAAACACAATCTAATTTACCTTTAAAACATACATTGATTTAAATATTATTTGAGTAATCTTGCTTCTAGTCATTTGAAGACAAATGTTTTAGAAGTTTTTATTGGCTGTTTAGTTGTCAAAATCTCTCCCTGTAATCCCTCATCATAACACTAAAACTGAAAACATCACCTATTGATATGTATCTTATGTAATTTATAGTCTCCAGGATAAAAAAATTTTCAACCAATTATTGAAATTTCTGAAGAAAAACTAATGTTTAGAAATTAAAATATTGTAGTCCTCAGTGTAAGGTTTAGGAAACAAAATCCTAAGTTTTTTTTTTAATTGTAATGGTATTTTACTATAAAGTTCATTGAATGGTGTACTCTCCTGCTGAAGGTAATTTGGGAGTTAGGTCTTATAAGTACACATGAAGAACTGATGAACATATATTCACTAGGCACTTTCTTTTGGTCCAGTATGATGTTAGGTGTTGGAAAAGAAGTGTATCATGATTCCTGCCCTCAATTAACTTGCAATCTAAGTAGGAAAGTACACTCACATATTTTTAGGATTAGAGATAATTAAAGGCTAACTGAAATGGAGATATGAAAACAGTGGGTTGGTCTAGATGAGAGCAAGATGTGTTTATTAGGAAATATTCATAGATTTTTTATACTTGAGATAGGACTACAGAGTTGGGTAGGACTTGGCCGGCAGTGAGAAAGGGCAAGAACACACCAGAAATGTGACTGAAGTCTCGGTACAGAGTTGAGAATCAGAAAGGAGCCTGTGGGGCTTGGGGAGGGAAGCAGTGAAAACACTGCCCTGACTAAAGGAAGATGTATATTGAAAGTAACAGATAATAAGCTAGACTGAGGGAAGGGTCAGATTATAAGAAGTGGCGATAGGACTAGCAGACTTGCAGAGTGTGGTGTTACGCACGTTAGAGATTTTTGGACAAGGCTGACAGGAAAGTGGGATAGGAAGAGTGTCAGCTTGAAAATGAAGTTATGAAGTCAGTGTTACATTTCCAGAGCTAAGGCGTGTGTATGTATGTATATGCGTATATGTGTGTGTGTGTGTGTGTGTATGTATGTGTGTGTATATATATATATATATGTATATATATATATATGTATATATGGTAGCCCATTATATACTTGCAGTAGCTGAGTGACATACAGCTGAGCATTGAGAGGCACAATTTTGTAGTATTTATGAATTTAACATCTAAAATTAAACCAGCTGGGCTTAAATTCTGGCTCTGACACATACTAGCCGTGTGATAACAGGCAAGCAAACTCTGTGTTTCCTGTTGTGAGCATTAATGAGTTATTATGAGTCAACAGTTAACAACAACGCCTAGAACATAATAAAGGCTATATATATATAACCTATTAGTATTATTATTAAGCTAGCAGCAGAGTCTTAAGTAAATAGGTATAAATATATTTAAGAAAGGAAAAAACATTTGTAATGGTACAAGCAAGAAAAAGTAACCATCCAAGTTTGAAATATTGTGGGTGGAAGAAATAACATGATTTGACAACCAAATTTTGCTCCAAATTAGTAAGTAACATAGACAAATGACTTTCGTTATCCACTTCACCTACAAAAGATGTGGAACCAGTTTCTAAGGTTTCTTCCAGTTTTGATTTTGTGCTTTGTTGCTGCTGAGAACTTATAAGAAAGTGCTTATTTCCTAGGCTTAAAAAATTCCATTCTTAGAATACTGAGAAAACAACTCAGTAACAGATTCTGTGGAATGGGCAAGATTTTGGAAGCTTTATGATGCACAAACGTTATAATCTAAATGGAAGATAGAATCCACAAACTCATCAGCAGTATGCTTGTTGTCACTTGCATCAAAGATCTAGGAAATATTAAATTGATGATTTATAGAAACAAAAAAAGTAGTAGAGGAAGCAGTGATCACTAGAGCCTAGAAACAATTCTCTAAAACTCATGTCCATTTTAGCTCCTTTCTTTGTCACTATCAGGGAAATACAGATTCAAGGCTTTTTACAGAGTTTCCCCAATTCCCCAGACAAGGTAGAGAGACATGCATTGGATATATGAACTTCTACGTGGATCAGTAACTGGTTGAAATTGTTTGAAATTACTTTCAAATGTTTGCTGTGGAAGAGGGAGAATTATTGATTGAAGGGCTTTATGAGGTAGAATTCAAAGTGAAAGATGAAAACTGTAAATAAAGAACATTCTGTTGAATTTAAGAAAATCACGTATAACAGAGCTGTCTAAACATGAAATATGCTACCTTGGGAGGTCATGGGTTCCCACTGCTGACTGTTTTTAAACAGAATAGATAGCCCTGTATCAAGAAATCATAGAGAGTGTGGCATGAATGTTTGTTTTTCCCTGCCCGCCCTACATTTCCCCATATATTTGCACAGCAATGAATTTTGCTTAGAGGAACTAACCTACCTTCATTGGGTAAGGTCTAAGAGGGGCTATGGTAAGAGGGGCTGTTGATAGAATGTCCTTTCCTCTCCTGGCCAAGTTAGCAACTTGATAGAAGTTAGTCAGAGTCTCTGCAGCATCTGAGCTGCAGAAGGTGGGAGCTTATTCCTCTCTTGAGATGGACGCAATACAAACTGTCCATTAATTCCCCCAGCTGGGTATTCAGAGTTGCTCTAATGTCTGTACTTCTCCGGATATGGCTTTTCAGTGTTTATTCTAAGAGATACTTCACACTTTTCTAATCAGTTCATAATATTTCAAAACTATCCAGATTTGCTGTCTGTTGTCTTAAAGCAAAGAATCCTAATTAATACACAGGTGTCAAGCTGCATATTAGTGATTGAACTGAATCACTGTTCAAATATCTTTAAGTCCAGACTGCCTGAGATTTTCTGATTTAGAAAAATCTTTACCTCTGTTAATAGAAGATAAATAATAGAGAAATTGAGAAATGAGAAAAAAATTGGCAGGTTGAAAAATCCCATCTACATTTTCTTCTGAATGTGATATTGTGTGGAACTAGCCATAATTTACCTGTTGTACAGGCTTTTGAAATTCTGATCTATCTGAAGCTTTCTCTTTGGTTCCAATGTCCTGCAGTTGTTCTGGGCTGGATCTGTGACACCCTGATCTGTAGAAATGATTGAAGGACCTAACAGAGTAATTTCATGAAATCTGACATTATCAATGTCAGCTTCAACAAACGAGCAGTTACATTTAAACTGCAGGCCAGCTGGGGACTTCCCTGGTGGTCCAGTGGTTAAGAATCCATCTTGCAGTGCAGGGGACGCCGGTTTGATCCCTGGTCGGGGAACTAAGATCCCACATGCCATGGGGTAACTAAGCCCTTGCGCCAACTAAGCCCTTGCGCCACAACAGAGAGAAGCTGGTGCACCACAACGAAGCGAAGAGCCTGGGTGCCACAAATAAGAACAGACGCAGCCAAAAACATAAATAAATAAATATTTAAACAACAACAACAACAACAAAAAAAAAAACACTGCTGCCCAGGGGACCCTGTCAGTCAGGAAAATAAGTGGAATTTACTGCTTTGAGGAGACTGAATTGATTCCCTGGGCCAAATAATGAAGAATTCCCTCAGTTGGAGGCTTTCATCTCTCCTGCTGTCAGATCCATAAGATGTTATCTTCATGTATTTAAATATGCCATCTGGGTGATTTATTGGACATATGTAAATGCAATGTACTGCAGATACGAAATTGGAAACAATCCACTCTCGTTTGCCTCTTTTAGGGAATATGCCCTCAGTACCTTCTCTTTCTGTCCTCTACTTGTCTAAGCCACACTTACTCCCTTAGAGAAACACTCCACTACAAACCATTGCTGGAAGTTTACATGCTCCGTTATATGACCTCCCTCATCTGTATCTCTCCTGTTGAGCTGAATTGTCTTGGCTTCTGCCAATTCTCTCCTCAATCTCTTCTCTATTTTGGTGCTCTTTAGTGATAGATCTTTATCACTGTAATCATCTTTCTAATTTTTTCTGTTAATTGGACCAGTCAAGTTTTCTAATTTGGGGAAATTGTATATGTATGTATATGCATATATATATATATATATATATTTATTTATTTATATTTATTTAAATATTCTATTAAACATAAAAATTCCATTTCCTCAGGAGTTTTCTTTATTTGCCACAGAATTCTATGTTTTAGTCTCCTATTCTTGTAACCTCTCCTAAATCTTCCATTAATTTTCCTTTCTTATTCTAAATATGAATTGATTTATTGTCTATTTTATAAACTTAAACTTCTAGATGTCTTTTTTGACATTTAAAAAAAAGCAATCTGGATTTAGACATTCTGTTTGTGTGCATGTGCAAGCAAGCATACACATGTTTTTCCATTTTATTTTTTCCTTCCTTCTTATTTAAGTTACTTATGGTTTATTTAGTTGCTATTTTCCCCAATTAGTACTTTATTCATTTATTATTTCTTCTTTGTAATTAAAGATTTTCATAGCCATAAATTTTTTGCTGAGTACAGATTTTACTGTGCTTTATTCCTATTGTCATGGATTATTCTGGTTTTCCGAGTCTGTACTTTTTATTCTAATTTCATAATTTTGTAAGCATATTTCTTACTTTTCTAAAAAGTTTATCTTTGTCACAGTTTATTTCTAAATTCTTACTTTTAAATTTTCCACTTTTCAGAGAATATGAGATATACAATTTTCTATTTCAAATTTTATAAACTTCTTGTGGTAAGTTACAGTGACATATTTTGTAAGTTTTATAGACATAAGAGCAATGTACTTTTTCCATTTGAGTTAGACTTCTCCCTCTTTCTTTCTTTCCACACCTTTGTTGTTCATATTAAACACTTCCTACATGCAATTTATTTTTCCTACTCTGTCCAATTCTGAAAGAGGTGTATTGAAGTCTCCCACACTGGGGCTTATCTTTTTATTCTTTTAATAGTGTCTTCAAGAGCAGAAATTTTTAATATTTATTAAGTCCTATTCATCAGTCTCTCTTATGAATATGGTTTTGATGTATATCTAAGAATTCTTTGTTTAACCCAAGACCACAAAACTTTTATCCTATCCTTCCTTCTAGAATCTACAATCCATTTTGAATTATTTCTGTATGTGATACTTTGTATGAATTGAAGTTCCTTTTTCATTTTTTTGATATCCAAATGTTCCAACACTATTAATGGAAAAAGATATTGTCTGCACCTTCATGGAAAATCAGTTGTCCATGCGTGGGCCTATTTCTGTACTATTTGTTGTTGTTGTTCCATTGATCTATTTCTCTGTCTTTACACAAATACTACGGTGCTTTGATTACTGTAACTTTATAGTAAGTCTTGAAACAAGGTGAGTTAGTCCTCCAACTTTGTACTTTTCTTTCAAAGTTGTTTTGGATATTCTAGATCTATATGAATTTTAGAAAAAGTCTTTAAGTTTCTCCACAAAAGCCTGCTTTGTTTTTGATTGGGATTGCATTGAATTTACAGGTCAATTTGGGCAGAATTTGACTTCTAAACAAATTGAGTCTTCCATCTCATGAAAATGGTATATTACTCTATTTACTTAGATCCCTTAAAATTTCTCTCAGGAATATTTTACATTTTCAGCCTATAAATCCCACATATATTTTGTAAGATTTCTACGTAAGCACTTACATTTTATGGGTGCCTTTGTAAATGGATTTTTGTTAAGACTTTATTCTTTCAGAGCAATTTTAGGTTCACAGTAAAATTAAAAGAAATGTACAGGGATTTCCCATGTGCTCCATCCCCATACACGCATAGCTTTCCCACTATCAACACCCTCACCAGAGTGGTACATTTGTTGCAACTGGTGAGCCTACATTTACATCATAATCACCCAAAGTCCATAGCTTACATTAGAGTTCACTCTTGGTGTTGTACATTCTATATGAACCTTATTGTATCATATTGAATATTATCACTGCACTCAAAATCCTATTCATCCCTCCTCCTCCTCAACCCCTGGCAACCACTGACCTTTTTACTGTCTCCATAGTTTTCCATCCCTTTTCTAGAATATCATATGGTTGGAATCATACAATATGTAGCCTGTTCAGATTGATCTCTTTACTTGGTAATATACATTTAAGGTTCCACAATGTCTTTTCATGGTTGGTAGCATATTTCTTTTTAGCACTGAATAATAATTCATTCTCTGGTTGTACCACAGTTTATTTATCTATTGTCTACTTGTTGGCTTCCAAGTTTTGCCAATTGTCAATAAAGCTACTATAAACATCTGCATGTAGGTTTTTGTGTATACCTGCGTTTTCAACTCCTTTGGGTAAATACCAAAGAGCATGATTGCTAAATTATACGGTAAGAGTAGGTTTAGTTTTGTAAGAAACCACCAAACTGTCTTCCAAATAGCTGTACCATTTTGCAGTGCCCATGAGCAATGTATGAGAGTTCCTGTTGCTCCACATCCTCACCAACATTCGGTATCAGTGTTCTGGATTTTGTATTTTGGCCATTCTGATAGGTGTGCGAGGGTATCTTGTTGTTGTTTTAAATTGCATTTCCCTGGTGACATATGATGTGGAGCATCTTTTCATACACTTATTTTCCACCTTCATGTCTTCTTTGGTGAAGTGTTTGTTAAGGTCTTTGGCACATTTTTAAATTGGGTTGTTGGTTTTCTTATTGTTGAGTTTTAAGAGTTTTTTTTTTTTTTGTATAGTTTAGAAGAGTCCTTTAGCAGATATGTCTTTTGTAAGTATTTTCTCCCAGTCTGTGGCTTGTCTTATTCTCTTAACATTGTCTTTCATAGAGCAAAAGTTTTTAATTTTAGTGAAGTCCAGCTTATCAATTATTTCTTTGATGTATCTTGTTATTAGTGTTATAGTTCAGAAGTCATCTCCAAAATGGTATTTTTATTTCACATTCCAACTGTTCAGTGCTGATATCTAGGAAAATGATTGATTACAATTGACTGACTTTGTATCCTGAAAACATGTTAAACTATGAATTAGTTCTAACAACTTTTGTGTAGATTCCTTGAATTTTCTACAAACTTTTGTGTCATCTTTAAATAGAGGCAAGTTTATATCTTCCTTTCCAATTGGTACCTTTTTTATTACTTTTTACAGCAGTATCTAGGCCTTCCAATATAATGTTGAATAGAAGCAGTTAAAGAAGACCATTAAGTATGATGTTAGCTGTAGATTTTTGTTTGTCCTTTTTGTTTGTTTGTTTGTTCATATTTATTATTAGGTTAAGAAAGACTTTCTACTTTGTTGAGATTTTTAAATATCATAAACAGATGTTTAATTTTGTCAAGTACTTTCCTGCATCTATTGAGATATTCCTATAGCTTTTCTTATTTAGTATGTGAATATAGTAACTACTAATTGATTTTTGAACGTTGCTTTTGCCTTAGATTCCTGGGGTGAACCTCAGTTGTTCATGATTTATTATCATTGTTACATAATGTTGGATATGATTTGAGACTATTTTGTTGAGAATTTCTGTGTCTGTATTTGTAAGAGGCCTATAATCAAAGACATTTATTTGGTTTTATTATTAAGGTAGAGCTGACTTCATTAAGTGGGTTTAGAAGTGTTCCTCTTTTTTTTGGAGATGATTGTGTTGAATTAGTATTATTTTTTTCCTTCAATGTTTGCTCTAATTCACCAGCGAAACCATCTGGGCCTGGAGTTCTCTTTGTAAACTTAGCCTTTTGCTACTGCTCCCCTCCCGCAGCCAATGCCATGGGTAAAGCTCCTGCAGACCTTCCTTATCGTCCCTGGTGACTTTCCATAGGAAAAGCCTGTTCGAGGGTTGAAACTCCCTATGTCTGCAGCCCCAGGGACTTCATACTCTCATACCAGCCCACATTCAGTTTTCAGCAACTTGTTAAAAAAATATTAGCTCAATCTTATAACTGTCTCATGTGCTGTTTGGCAGTATCTGTTCCAGTTAGGCAAGGCCCTGTTTCTTCCTGCAGGTACCCATCTCCTTCTAGATTTCAGGATAGTTAAATGGCCTGTGGTTTCAATTCTCTGATGATTTAAAGACAAGAATTTCATTTTCAGCTTGTCAGTTTTTCTCTTGTGATGGGAGCCATGTTCTTCCAGCTCTTAAGTGAAATTTTTTGACATCTCTGAGCTGAAACTGGAAACCCAATACTATGAATTGTTGATTTTACTTAATTGAGAAATCATCAGAACATCAAAATATTTGAATCACATAACTACAAAATATATTTTATTTGGAGCAAGTATCTGTTAGTACAAAATATTTTTAGAGGCATAATTTATTTTCTGAACTAAGAAACTCATATCTATATTTACGTTCGCTTAATTGAAACTTTTCAAAATTGCATAATGGCTAATCAATGGATACTTATATGTATACTTTATACCTAAATACCTAATTACAGGGTTAATTAGAGAATTCAAATGAAGAAAAGCACAAAATTTAACTGGAAATTAAATAAACTAGGACAAAATTTTTATATTAGGAGATTGAATAATCTGGCTGTGTCACACAAATTATTTTCTAACTGTGCATGGGGAAAATTGTTGATGTTACTTAAGCTTTAAAATATGTGTTATGTAGTAGTTCTAGAATATTATAGAAAAGCCAAATGCAAGTCTTTTTAAGTTTTTTGTTTTTGGATCGTTGATTGTTATTTATAATAAGGTACTCTCACCCTTTTTGTTTTTCTCTGACATTTGAAGCAATGGAAATACAGAAGGCATAGATTTCTTATGCAATGGCAGAGTTATTTGTTATGTTCTTATTCTGAATAGTTTGAAGATATAACATTTTGTTATTAATGTTCAAATCACACTGTAGTCTTAACTTTTTTATAATAAAAGAAAACTGTTTTCAATCAGTTCTGACCCAAGATTTGCACTTGAACTTGAAATATTATAGGGGAAATGTAGAAAATTAAAGAACCAGGAATTTATAGTCAGCATAATCAAGTGTTTACTTTAGATTGTCAACCTATGTGCTAAAATTCTCATTAAACATTTCCTATCTTTGCATTGAAAACTGATAAGCATACCACTAATTTCATCTATAATACAAAATAATACCAAAGAACATATTTATGTTTTTAAGTTATGAAATTTAGGTTCAGATAGTAAGAATATGTAGAAGGAGTTCTATATGGTATCACCAAAAAGTGTTTACAGAAAGGAAGTTCCATATTCAGTATTTGTCTTCTGAATATTCTTTGTTGTTGGAAAGAAATAGTGGAAAAGTATCAGAGATCATTTTTATGCTGAAATTTTCCAAGATTAAATTTCAAATCAAATTTTCTTCTGTTTATAGAGCTATTTTTGAGAAAAGATCACTGAGAAATTTTCCTACCTAACCACTTCCCCCCTACCCATGTTATAATGAAGATTAGAACATGTTTGAATCCAGACAAAATGTACCTGAATCAATATGGTTTATAGTCTGAGTCTTTTTAAAATTCATTTTGTTTTAAAAGATCTGGTAGCTTTATACAGGAAATCATTCAGCAGCATGGTTTTGTTTAGATAAATATTTTTGTGGGAATTTGAAACAAATTAACTCTTAACTAAGTGGTAAAAGAGCTTCTTGGAAAAATACACCCAGCATCAACCATTTGATTTTTTAAAAAACTTAATAAAGATAAATAAGGTAAATTATTGGCTCACTGTGATATACTATAAACCTAGTTACAAACTCTGTAGGATTCAAGGCTACCAATACTTTAAACTTCTCACCATATTTGATGACACTTTGTTTATTTTAATTTTGCAGTTTAAAATTCCTTTTAGGAATTCCCTGGTGGTCCAGTGGTTAGGACTCCGTGCTCTCATTGCCAAGGGCCCCGGTTCAATCTCTGGTCAGGGAACTAATAAAAATCCCACAAGCCGAGTCGGGCAGCCAAAAAAAAAGTTTTCCTTTTCATACTGGTATATTTTCAGAAGACTTGCCTCTCAGAATCCATAACAGCAAGAAAATAAGGTAAAATATTCTTGGTTTGAAATACCCCAAATATGAACATACCCTCTTTCTCTCTGTCCTAATAAGTTTGTGACAGCATTAAAAAAAAAAAAAAAAAAAAAGAAGGATCAAGTGAACAATCACCCAGAATTACTAATCTTATTTAGCTGTCAGGACATTCTTTTTTTAGGGGCTGGTGGGTGGAAATGCTTTAGTATCCTACATTAATATAGACTAAACAAGTGAGTATTTATTTATTTACTTATTTGTTGAGTATACTTGTGTAATAATCATTTACATTTGCTTCCTCAGAATTTTATGGTGTTTAACTCTAGTTATATCTTTATTTATGTGGCTCAAGGATTTCTCCTTTATCTTTAAAATTGTTCAGTATTAGATTAGGAAGGACTGAATTTTCCTGAAGAAGCTTAGAATATTTTAATGGATTTAGAGAAATTAATGCTAACTTTTAAAGACTGTCCTGATTATCACAATCATATATCATTTAGGATTTTGTTATTATATGAAGATGTTAGAGAAACTCAATTCCAACTCGGGAGTGTACCATTTTTTAAGAGGAATGGCTTACTCTGGGAAAATATTAGACAAGATAAGACCCATGTGATATAAATTAAAAGTATCTTCCAGTATAGACCCTGAAAGCCATGATAGAATGCAGGTGCATAGATAACAGTGGAAATAATGTGAGACTGATCAAAGAATGGAAATAAGAGAATAAGAGAAAAATCTTGCTTCATTACCTGTGTTTTCTTTTTGATTGAAATGTTAGGAAGGACAGTAAGGTTATACATTTGTGCATTAGAAATATTTTCCCATCTTGCCCTATCTTTGCTCTGACTAGACTTGCTTTTTGCTTAGATCAAACTAACTTAGTGAGATTCAGAACAAAAAACTAAAACTTCCTATAAAAATTTATTTTGGGAAGTGATAACAGTTTATGAGATGAACATTTAGCAATTCCTACATTTCTAGATTATGTTACAGGTAGGATGGAACTGAGCTGTCCAAAGTCATGAATATGTGATTTCTCTTATATCTATTTATTTTTTATTTTTATTTTTATTTTTTTGCGGTATGTGGGCCTCTCACTGTTGTGGCCTCTCCCGTTGCAGAGCACAGGCTCCGAACGCACAGGCCCAGCGGCCATGGCTCATAGGCCCAGCCGCTCCGCGGCACGTGGGATCTTCCCAGACCGGGGCACGAACCCGTTTCCCCTGCATCGGCAGGCGGACTCTCAACCACTGCGCCACCAGGGAAGCCCAATTTCTCTTATATCTAGTTCAGAAGTTTGAAGAACAGTATTTGGTTACAAACTTCTGCTTATTTGTGGTTTTTATGTATCAGCTCAGTTCAGGTAGCAAAAATGCTCATTACACGAATACTGAGTTCAGCTCAGAGAGGTCGGTGGAAAGCAGCAGGTAGAAAACAACGGAAAAGGGAAGGAAGGATTCTCTAATGGGTAATTATGTATTTTCTCAGAGAGAGAACTGGCAAAATGCTGCTTAAAAAAAAATATTGCAAAGTAAGACTTTCTGTCTCTTTCATTTAGAGAATGTTATAAAGATAAATGAAGATAAGATTGTGGAGAACGAAGGATGAAATGCTAAGGACCTTTTTCTTTTCCCACAAGAAAACAAGAAATCATTAATGGTTTTCAGATGAGTGATGTGATAAAAGAGCACTTGTTAAGAGATTTGTAAGAGGTCAGTCTCTGGTGTGCAGGGTGGACTTGGAAGTGGTTAAACTCAGGAGGTTCTAGAAAAAAGTCAAATGAATCAAATGCTTTAAAAGAAGTCCAGGAGCATAGAAAATAAGAAATGACCTTTGAATCTGACAATTAAATCAGTCACTTACCTGTGAAAGTATAATTTCAGTACAGTAATGTAGTTGGAAAAAGGCCATAGGAGGTTAAAATTTCTCTTATATTCTGCAAGTAATATGTTAATATAGAATTAGGAAAAAGAACAGGTACATAACTGAGCCAAAACAATAAGAAAATGGCCCTAGTTGTTGAGGCTTGCCAGAAGGGCATCAGCTTTGTTGGGATAAACTTAGAATTTTTTAATTAAATAATGGAGTCTTAGAAGTTTGACAAGATAAAGAGTGGTGTTATATCACTGTGATGGTGCATTGTTTTTAAATATAATATAAAAAATTACACTTGGAACTTTGGGTCAGAGTTCAGACTAGCATGATGCTGGTGATAATGATGGTGGTGATGATGAAGATCTAGGAAACATTTATGTGATGCTACTATATGCCAATCATTGTACCAAATGTTTTCAGATGCATTACCTAATTTAATTCTGATAACTAAAATATGAGACATTGCAGGAGAATCGGGTAAGAGAGGATGGTCATGTCTCAGGTCTAGGGCAAGTTCCTGGGACTGGCGCCAAGTGAGGATCCTTGGCTTTGCACAGGAAAGAATTCAAGAGTGAGCCACAGTAAAGTGAAAGTGAGTTTATTTAGAGAGATACTCATTCCATAGGCAGAAAGTGGGTCCATCTCAGAAGGTGAGACTGACCCCAGGCTGTGCTTGCTGGTGACTAGTTTTTATGGGCAGGGTAATTTCATAGGCTAATGAGTGGGAGGAATATTTTAACTATCTTGGAGAAGAGGTGGGAATTTCCAGGAATTGGGCCACCGCCCACATTTTGGCCTTTTATGGTAGGTCTCAGAACTGTCATGACGCCTGTGGTTGTATCACTTAGCATATGCTAATGTATTGCAATAAGCATATAATGAGGCTCAAGGTCCACTGGAAGTTGAGTCTTCTGCCATCTTAGGCCTAATAGGTTCTAACCAGTTTTTGTTGTATCTTTAATGGCTGTGTCATTCTTTTAATGATTGTGTCCTGCCCCTTTCCATCCTGTCTCAGAGGTATATATGATTATTATTCCCATTTAAAGAGAAAAGTTATTTAGTTACTTAATGATATGTACTCTGATATACCTTGAGGTTTACATTTATTAACCAGAATATTTTTGGAAATGATCTTATATTTCAGTCTTCCTGACATAAGTAAATCTTAAGCAAAAGGCAAAAGAGTTGTCTTTCTCAGCAGAGGAATACCAGATCTTTAATCTTATTTATTACTAACTCTATACCACTGGTGATAAAAAGACTAAGGGCAGGATCAAAATATACAAGTCAAAACATCTTGCTTCAGTAATCAGAAGCCATGAGGTATAGAGTAGAAATATTTTAGATGGTAATGCTGTGGAAAATTGAGAATAGAATAGCACAGAGTGTACATTTTGAAGATAAACTGTTGGATTGAAATCCTGGGTCTGGAAGTTCTTAGCTATGTTAATTTGGCAAGTTTCTGTATTTCTTTAACTCTTGGTTTTCTCATCTTCAAAATGAAGTTGTTGGGCTTGCTCTAAGGCAGATAGCATAGCATTTGTCTTCAATAAATATTAGTTATTGAAACTGTATTACTATTATCATTGCTTTTATATTAAAACAGGTAGAAAGAAACAAAAGAGAGGCCTTTAGTCTTCATGAAAATAGGCTATTGAGGCTACCTCTGTTTCTGTTGAACTAATTTCCTGTTTTTTATTTCCTTTTACAATTTACAATTAACCCCTTTCAAGTAAAGCATTCTAAGTGTATGTTTCTTCCTTACAACTAGAAAAGCTGAAGGCAAGTTGTTAATATCAGAAATTAATTAGCCAGTTTTAGGTAAAATCAGTTGAATTTTAATTTGCCCACAGTTCATTACAATTAAAAAAATATCTCAGATGGGGAAAGTTGTCCATGGGAAAAAATTGGACCCATTAGCTCTTCTCTTTTGCTGTATAGAACAAGATAAATAATAGTGCTTGAAAATAAGAACTTAATCATTTTCATTATTTTGTTGGTTATCATCATATGAATGATCATAAAAACTGCTTTGACATGAATATTTTTGAACTATAAGATCATGATATTTCTCATTTAAGATTAAATAATAAAGTAATAATTGTAGAATGATAACAGATAAATTTGAGATCATAGGCTTGGAGAGTTGATGGTGTCTAACTAATGCAAATATAAGCCTCTCACAATTGTGGGTTTGAGGAATTTTAATGAATCATATACATAAAACAAAAGTGACATTTCTCGTCTCTGGATTTAAACAGGAAAAAAAAACTGTGATATTCATATTTCTAATCATTCTATGAAGCTTTTGACAACTGCATTAGAGTAAAATTTTATCATTCACCTAACATGTACTACATAAATAGAGGAGTAATTACATATAAACTTAGAATGTAAAAGTATGTTTTAATATAGCTCCTTTATTGGTAACTTTATTGTTAACTTCATAGCATGTTACCCTAGTAGTTTTTTAAACTGTGGATATTTGTAGTTATGTACTGAGCTCTTACTTGGAATCAAATTTGATGCAAAGGACTTCCCTGGTGGCGCAGTGGTTGAGAGTCTGCCTGCCGATGCAGGGGACACGGGTTCGTGCCCCGGTCCGGGACGATACCACATGCCACGGAGCAGCTGGGCCCGTGAGCCATGGCCACTGAGCCTGCACTTCCGGAGCCTGTGCTCCACAACGGGAGAGGCCACAACAGTGAGAGGCCCGCGTACCGCAAAAAAAAAAAAAAAAAAAAAATTGATGCAAAAATAATGGAAATGGTTTCCGTTTATTAAGAAATGTGTTCAGCAGGTATTCCCTGGTGGCCCAGTGGTTGGGACTCAGCGCTTTCACTGCCGAGGGCCGGGGTTGGATCCTGAGTTGGGGAACTAAGGTCCCATGGGCCACACTGCATGACCAAAAAATTAAAAAAAAAAGAAATGTGTTAAGCAAATTTTTCTATATTTTCAAATTGTGGTATTTTTATGTGAATATTGATTTCATAATGAGTGAAAATAATAATAAGAGCAAATGTGAACCAAGGCTTACTATTACTAGACACTGTGCTACAGGCCTCATGTGCATTAGCTCTTTGATTTTATTATTTATCAGCTTTAATCTATCTCTTCAAGGAATTAAACTATTTTTATTCTGTTGTAGAGTGTGAAAATGATACAGAAAAATGGTAACTTTGTTTTTGCTTAGTCTAAAAATATATTTTTTATAATGGTGTAACTTTATTATTTTTTAGCATATTTCCTTTCAAACATCCTTATTGATACAAACAGAAAATGCAGTGATTAAGAGTTGTCCATTGATTTTTATAGCATTATTCTTTAAATTTTCCTCTTTAACATATTATAATTCCTAGCACCCCAATAATTTTAGAGCTCCTTCACTGTCTTACCAAAATGTTTATCTCATAAAGGATCTGTATCCAAAATATAAAAAGAACTCTTAAAACTCAATAATAAGCAAACAAAAAATCTGAAAAAGACACATACTATATGATCCCAATTATATAACATTCTTGAAAATATAAAAATACAGATAGCATAAAACTTTCAGTGTTTGATAGGCATTCAGAGGGAAGGATGGAGGGTTGAATAGGTGAAACATAATGTGTTTTTTTTCTTTTTAGATAACCTATCGTAATAGTCAATACATGACCTGCATTTGTCAAAGTCCGTAAAATTTTATAGCACACAAAGTGAACCTTAATATATTCAAATTCAAAAAATTATGTAAGAGATTGGGAAATCCCAGGAAGAAATGCAGAATATGTGAGAACCTAACTGCATTACAAATGTGTGAAACAATCTTTCTTAAGGCGTTAGTTGTAAAAGGTGCTGACCAAGTAACTTTGGATATGAGTGGAGTCTCCAGGACTAAAGTCAAAAGGAACTGCACATACACACTGAATGCTAGTTAATAAAGCTGTTTCTCCCAGAAGTACAAGTTAATTCTGATGCTAATATACATGTATAATGGAATTGAACAGTTAATTAAATGAATGGTGGGTGATAGGAGCCAGGTTTATCAGTGTTGCAATGAATTTACAGACTAACAATGGGTGCAGGCCAGAATGATCCATGTAACAATGGATTGCAGTTGGAGACATAGATAAGAGCTCATATTTAGCTATTATACACACACATACACACACACAGATGGTTATGTATAGGAATAATTATAGATATGTGTGTATGCAAATACACACATGTATTTCTTGGTGCTGTCATCCAAAGTAGCCTAAAAGCAATGACACTTCAGTAGTAATGAACGCACATAGTGCCCAGATCTTGATTTTTAATAAAAGGAATGAGGGATCCTTGGAGAATGGCTGATTCTAAGACTGGGACTGGAAATACACAACATGATCTTGGAGCATCTTTTAGTACCAGAAAGTAAGGACGTGTTAAAACACACACACCACATTGATACAGATCTGTCAAAGGGACAGAAAGAACTCGAACTGCCAAAGGTAGAACAATTTGGGTCACAAAAAAAGTAGTATTGAATTATAAATCAAAGTATAAAATAAACTTCCATGAGTCTATACTGATACAAATAAATGTTTAAATACATAAGTGGAGGAGAAGAAGCATATCTCCTATGTAGGATAATTCCAAATAATTGATGTAAATACTATGCCTTCAAGAAGGGGGAGCATAACTTACAACTTCTGAAGTGTAAGTAATGTACAGTGACTTCCTTCCCAAAGGAAGGAAGTCCTTCTTTTTTTTTTTAATTGAAGTATAGTTGATTTACAATGTTGTGTTAATTTCTGCTGTAGAGCAAAGTGATTCAGTTATACATATATACATATATATGTATACATATATACTTTCTTTTAAAAGTTCTTTTCCATTATGGTTTGTCACAGGATATTCAGTGTAGTTCCTTGTGCTATACAGTCGGACCTTGTTGTTTATGCATTCTATATGTAATAATTCACATCTAATTCTAAACTCTCAATCCATTCAGTCCATTCTTCCCCACCCCTACCCCCTCTTTGCAACTACAATTCTGTTCTCTATGTCTGTGAGTCCTTTTTGTTTTGTAGATAAGTTCATTTGTGTTTATGATTCCACATATCAGTGATATCATATAGTGTTTGTCTTTTGCTTTCTGACTTACTTCTCTTAGTATGATAATCTTTAGTTGCATTCATGTTGCTTCAAATGGCATTATTTTGTTCTTTTTTATGGCTAAGAAGTATTCCATTATATATATGTACCACATCTTTATCCATTCATCTGTCGATGGACATTTAGGTTGTTTCCATGTCTTGGCTATTGTAAATAGTGCTGCAATGAACACTGGGGTGCATGCATCTTTTTGAATTGTAGTTTTGTCCAGATATATGCCCAGGAGTGGGATTGCTGCATTATATGGCAACTGTATTTTTAGTTTTTTAAGGAACCTCCATAGTGTTCTCCATAGTGGTTGTACCAATTTACATTCCCACCAACAGTGTAGGAGGGTTCCTTTTTCTTCACACCCTCTCCAGCACTTGTTATTAGTAGACTTTTTAAAGACGGCTGTTCTGACCAGTGTGAGGTGATACCTCATTGTAGTTTTTATTTGCATTTCTCTAATAATTAGTGATGTTGAGCATCTTTTCATGTGCCTGTTGGCCATCTGTTGGCCAATAGACATTTGAAGAAATGTCTATTTAGGTCTTCTGCCCATTTTTCAATTGGGTTGTTTGTTTTTTTGTTGAGGAAGATTTCATCCTAATGTAAAGGGGGTAAAAAAGTGACATTACAATGGAGACGTCTGAGAAGACAGCTTCAGCCAGGTGATCAAGTCAACATCAACACTGATAAATCACGTGGATAGTATATAAAACTCATGTTGCTATGATGTGATGAAAATGGCACTTTACTTCTGTGGTCTTTCTCCCAAAAGTCCATAACCAGAGTCTAGTCATGTGAAAAATACCAGACAAATGCAAATAGTGAAGTATCCTATAAAATATCTATTATTTCCCAAAACTATCAAGGTCATCCAAAAATAAGGAAAGTCTGAAACTGTCACAGCCAAAAGCAGCCTAAGGAGACATAATGACTAGATGTAATTATGTGGGATCCTGGAACAGAAAAGGGACATTATGTAAAACTATGGAAACCTGAATAAAGTATGGTACAATAATATGCTAGGACTACTGTAACAAAGTACCACAAACTGGGTGGCTTAAATTACAGAAAGTTATTTTCTCACAGTTCTGGAGGCTAGAAGTCTAAGATCAGAGTGCTGGCTGGCTGGGTTCCTTTTGTGGGCTGTGAGAGAGAATCTGTTCCATGACTCTCCTAGCTTCTAGTGGTTTGCTGGCAATCTTCAGTGTTCCTTGGCTTAAAGAAGCATCAACCAAATCTCTGCCTCCATCATCACTTTTTTTCCTTGTGTGCATGTCTGTCTCCAAATTTCCCCTTTTAATAAGGACACTGTTCATATATAAAATTAGTTTTAGCTTGATTGTTAAATGTTTGGAGAGAGAGAGAGACCAAAAAAAAAAAGAAAGAAAACAACAACAAAACCCAAACAATACCCTGGTTTCCAAGGATTTATCTAATACCCAATTTAATTTAGAGATATGGTGATATATTGAAATTCCAAGTGTTCAAATTTCTTCCATGTGTTCAATTTAATTTTTGCCTTTTCCTTATGGCATGGCTGTGTAAACAGAATATGCATACAGTGCTGAACATTTCACCAGTATGGTAGACTGTACATCACCCCTCTGATGAATGGGGTCCCTTAGTAAGGAAAAGTTCAGAGGCATCATTTCCATGACTAGTGGTTTAGTAATATAACAGAAGAAGAAAATTTAAGCAAAATGTTTTATGCTTTTTCTTTAGATGAAAAATTTATACCCTCACGTGTTCCTTTCCTGGGGCCAGGACAAGTTACTGCCTAATTTTGAAACTACTTTCTAGAACAAAATGTAATTATTCCTCCTGGGGTTACAGGTAATAAAGGCTTTACTGTATCATGTCTACTTTCCAGAGAAATGTAAGCAGGATTTAGTGTGTACAAGTTCTTGCTCATTGAAAATACCTATAATGTTTTTTTCAAATGTTGTGTCATAGGCAATTTACTGCAAGACCTCAGTCAAAACACTTAAATAATCTAAACCCTAATTTTATTTTCTATACTTTTCATTTTTATTTGTTGTCCATGGGGTGTAAAGAAAAAAAAAACTGTAGGAAGCAACAAAATTAAGAACCATTAAAAGATACTGCCTTTGGGCAACTTGTGTGTCAACATATGTTAATGGGTATTTTTTATTTGCATGCTCTTAGTTTGCTCTGCTGAACCTCTTTGTACTTATGCTTTTACTTATCAGTTGCACAGGAAAGAGAAAAGCTGGAATAGAAATTCAAAACTGTAAGAAAATCATACATGGGTTGCTTTGTCTGTTAGTGCATAGACTCACTTTGGTTTGAGGAAACATTTTGACATTGATTTTAGAAAAGATTATCAAAGCGAACTTTAACAATGCACTTAATATTTGAAATGTCTACAGCACATAGCTCATTGTATTTACTTTTTCTGATTTTGACCATCCTGGTTTAATAAAACTATTAGGATACTGGTTCGTTTATGTTAGTTCATTAGCTGTAACTTAACATTTGCAAACTAATGTTTGCATTTCTATTAACCTGAGAAATTAGAATTTTAGACTTGATGTGATTCAGTATTAATGCTTCTTCATTTTTGTTGAGAAAAGGAACTGCTTATCTATACACAATGTTGAAAGATTTGTGATTTTCCTGTGTCATGTTATATGTTTTATTTTTGCTATTTCCTGATTATCTTTTTCAATGTTTCCAGTTTTATTTTGTTGTGAAACATATCATGGGAGAAAGCATAGGTTTCCACCAAAATTTGTTTCCAAGAACTTGATTTTTATCAATGAAACATATTTTAAAATTTTTATTTCAGTCGTTTTTGCTTTTTGTTTGTTTTGTTTCACTTTTCTTTTGTTGAACAAACACTATAATTTTATATGCACTAACAATGACTCTCTGTATAGTTTGACAACTTTTCTGATTTAAAGAGAAGAGCTATGATGGTGTGACTTTGGAAGGTCACAAATAAATGTGGGTAAGTTCAGACACAAATATATTCCAAATATCTTCTCTCAGAGGATCATTACTTCTTCAACCTCTACTCCCCAGGAAGCTACTTAATGTGTTACAGGAGTGATGCTGGCCTCTTAAGTCCAATAGATTTTAGCTCAGATAGTGGTTCTGATGCCCATATTAGGGTTATTGCAGGAACATGTTTCTTTGTTATAGGAATAGGGTATGTTAATAATTTATTTGGTTGGGTGGTGGGATATAAACAGAAAAACCCACATGGCTTCTATATGCAATTTCTTTTCTTTTGGAGAGATGGTATAGAGTAAATATTAACACTTCAAATGAGACAGATGTTTTACTTTTCACTAATTCCATTATTCCCACAAATTGTTTCACTTCCCTGAACTTAAGTTTCCTACTTAAGATATGTGGGAAAGGTAAACACTGAATACTCTGGCTGTAATATTGTTTCTGAGACATCAGCTTTCCTAGTCAAATATTAATTGCATTGAACAAATAGATGATAGTATTTGTTAGGCAGGTTTTACAACAGTACTGAGGAGTAACAGACCTAACATTTGTTTTAAATTTTATATCAGGAAGTTTTAATATAGCCACTGTGAAAAACAGTATGGAGGTTCCTCAAGTAATTAAAAATAGAACTGCCATATGATTCAGCAATTCCACTTCTGGGTGTATATCCAAAGAGAACAAAATCATTATGTTGAAGAGACAGCTGCACTGTCATAGTCACTGCAGCATTATTCCATAGTCAAGACATGGAAACAACCTAAGTGTTGAGAGATAAATGGATAAACAAATTGTGATACACACACACACACACACACACCCCAGAATATTATTCAGCCATGAATAATTGAACTTGATTTTATGAATATTTCATGAATAATTGGACTTCTTTCCATTGATATGTCTGTGAGTTTCATTCATATTGTTGTACATAATTTTGATTTTTATTCTCATTGTTATATACTACTATTATGGACATATACCACAGTTTATCTATTCCAGTGTTGATAGGCAACATTAATAGTGAATTTTGGAGTTTTGGCCTATTATAAATGCTATAAACATTCTAGTTCTTATACTTTTGTAAACACATCTGAGTATTAGGTGTACACCTAAGAAGGAAGGAGGAAAATAGAGAACAAAATTATATAGTTTTAAAATGAAATGTCTTTAAATTATAAATAATAGACCATAGACTCACACATGACCATCTACTTAAGCAAATAATCTGAAATATTTTCCATTAGATATCACACATGGCTCTACTGATGTTCAAAGACTGAAGATTTAACCAATTAGACTTAAATAAACTTAAACACATCTTTGTCTGTCTTTGATGATTCAAATGTACCCTGGAAGGACCTTACATATATAAATAAAAGTTGTTGATTTTGGCCTGTCACAGTGGTGAAAGACTGTTTAAAATAGATCAGCTTAAGCAGATTGCATTATATAAACTGAAAAAATCCAACTCTGGGGAAATTTTTTAGAGTAAAGTTTTGTCTTTCCATCTTTATTTTCACTTAAGAAAAATTTTTTTGGAAAATAATTGGCTGTGAAAACTATCTTTTAATAAAGAATTCTTTTTACTTTTTTCTAAACCTCTAACTTTTACCCATTAAAATACTCTTTGACTTACAATATGCCTGCATTAATGTCCATCTATCATTAGTTTACAACTCAGTGGATTTTCTCAAACTAAACACACTGAGTAATCAGAGCTGAGATCCAGAAAAAGATCATTATGAGCATTTCCAAAGCCACTGTAGGCTCCTTTTCAGTCAGTATCTCTCAAAAGTCACTGCTTTTTTGATTTTCAATGTCACAGATTAGTTTCAACTGATCTGTACTTTATGTACATGGGAAGATAAGTATATACGCTTTTATAACTTCTTTCAATTGACATTATGTCTGTGAGATTCATCTATATTGTTGTAGGTAGCTTTTGATTTTTATTCTCATTGTTATATACTACTTAAAGAAATATGCCACAATTTATATATCCATACAGTGTTGATAAACATCATTAATAGAGAAGTTTGCAGTTTTTGGCTGTTATTAACAGTGATACTATAAACATTTTAGACCCGTGTTTTTATAAACCTATCTGTTTATTAGGTCTATACCTAAGAATGGAGTTGATGAGTTTTATGTATCCATTTGTTCAGCTTTAGTAGATACTTCAAATAGTTTTTACAAAGTATTTAAGTGTACTTACATCATCAGTACATGAGAGCTCTGGTTCTATCACATCCTTCCCAGAACTTGGCATTGCCTCTCTTTTGTTTTATCTGTTCTAATAGATATGTACTGGTGTCATTTTATTTGCATTTTTCTGCTGCTTAATGAAGTTGAGCATTTTAAAGAAAGTATGTCTTTTGGTCGTTTGGGTTTCCTCTTTTGTGAAGGGTATATTCAACTCTTTTCCTAATTTTCTATTGTGTTATCTCTTTTTTTTTCATTGATACATAGAAGTTTTAATATATTCTAAATGAGTCCTTTGTATGATATATGCATTGTAAATGTCTTCTACCTGTATGGGTTACAGTGTCTCTGTAGTATCTTTTATTTACATACTTTTTAATACCCAGCTTAATTCCCTCCTTTTTTATACATTTTCACTTAATCAGCTCAGACTGATCTTTCATTTCACTGATTTCCTAGAAACTATAGTCCTCAGTAAAGCACAAAAATCTTCTTTCCCCACAAGACAATAAGCAGCTCAATTCTAGAGATGGGTATATAGTAGATGTTATTTAAATATTTGATGAAATGAATGAACTTTGAAGATATTACTGTTAGTGACAGTTTCCCAAATGGTGCTCTATTTTTTATACCAGTAAATTAAAAAAATGAGTTTAATATAATTTATATTAATAGTAAATTCTGACAAGTAGAATATTTGATTTAAACGTATCATTTCAAAACATTGAAGTTTTATTTTTCCCCTAAATGCTGAGTATATGAAGACATAATATCAGTGACTCTTTTTTTCCAGAGGTTGGAATACCAGGAGAAAGTTAAAATATGATATGAAACCCTCTTATGAAACAAGAATGTCTATGTAACCATTCTTTAATTTAATCAGCTCACATTTGCCCAAATTTGGGGAATAGGTAATCAGGATTATAGAGCGTTTTGATGTGATCACAGCAAAAATTAACAGCAAATTATTTAAAAGGGTTAAAACCTAGAATTCATTTATTTATGTTAGATTTCAGGAACTGCCTACCGTTAGGAGCCATGACACTCTGTTATTACCAAGCAACACATCTCAGTCCAAATTGCAGTGTCTTGGGAGATTTAGTTGACTTGGTGATGTCTCATGGCATCATGGGAGTAAGCAGCATGTTTTCCCATGCCCAGCTCATAGAGGAAACTCTCACAAAGTTCTATGCTGATTTTACTCTGCAATAAAATAGTGTATTTCACAACTTCTTCAAGCAAAACTCTTTACATTCATCAAAACCATGCATATCCCATCATTGGGGAATAGTAATATCAGACAAGACACAAGAATAAGGGTTGCAAGTGCAGCATTATCTATACTCCTTCACTTGAATTTGAAAATTTGAAGATGTTTGTCATCTGAGTTCTAAATTCAGCAGTCTTACCTCCCTAAATATCCAGAGATTGTTTTGATATTATAGAATCTAGAAGTATTATTTCACTATAGCCAAATCTCAAAGGGATGTTGAAAACAGCCTAGCAAATTTATGTCACCAGATAGAATTAGTCATCAAAAGGGCACTATTTAAAGGAAAAGAAGTTTAAAAAGGAATAGTAAATATGGCATCTTGAACATAGACTTGAAACCAGGTTCTCACTGTAGCTCATTCCATTTGTCTCATCCCTGTTATATATATCCTTTGCATTAAAAAAATTCCCAACTTAGAGTGAATGAGTTCTTGCCAGCCTACTTAAAAAAAAAAAACAAAAAAAAAAAACAGCTTTCTTGAGATACAATTCACATACCATAAAAACCATTTTGAAGTGTACAATTAATGTTTTTTAGTATATTCACCAAATTATGTAACCATTACTACAATCTAATTTTAGAACATTTTATCACCCCAAAAAGAAACCCCATACTTATTAAATGTCACTTCACATACCCATTCCTAGCCCTAACCAACCACTGTGGATTTTTGGTCTTCATGGATTTGTCATATTTAGACATATGTAAGTGAAATCATACAATGTGGTCTCTTCTCAATCTTAATACAGTTTATTTCAACATATTTTTGTTTCTAGTCAATGTAGATGAGTCTTTTCAGAATAGTAAAAACCCACAATACCGTTCTATAAAAGGTTTTAAAGAACAAGGGCTAGATATTGTAATTTATTGGTTCTTTCCATAATATTAATTATTACTCATTTTACTATCTCATAGTCTCCTCATCCTGAGATTTCTCTATAGTATATTTATCTATTGATATAACACAATATTTGGTCCCTGGTTTCTTCTATTCTCACTCCTTGGAAATTATCAGTTATTTTGCTATAGAATAAATTGAATATGGTGACTTTCTGATTCTGCCTCTAATTGTACATTTGGAGAAGCTGAAGCGAAAACATAACCCTCAAGAACTCATTATCCTGGTTTAATACTCAACAGGTATGGAGAAAAGAATAAACTTCATTCAAAATAACTACCTGAGTTTTTATGAGCAGGAAATTACAAGAAGAAAATGATTGCAAAATTATTTGAAAGAAATTAAAGATTTGCAGTAAGAGTTACATTTCTTATGACTTCTATTAAATTCAAAGAATGTTAGAATGGGACACATAATTGGCAAATTTAACTTAAGAATAACAAAATAATTCAAGAACAGGTTTGACCAATTCCTTCCCCTGCTCAGACATTTTACCTACCACTGTGGTCTTGAGTGAATATACCTAAGTTATTTATATATTGCAATGAAGCTAATTAAATAATGGAATGGAACTCCTTTAATATTGTGGCATCTGAGAACAAAACTAGCTTAAGACATAATAGAATTGCTCTGTGTGGGTGGCTATGCTTGAGAGGACAGAGTTCAAGTTGTGATGACAAAAGATGCCTTAGACTGAAACTCTGCAGTATTAGCAAAGTGCATCTAGTGCTTGAAAAAGACTTGCTATGTAAAGTGAGTCTTGCATCTCCTATTTCATTAGAATCTCAAAACTAAGTCATCCATCATCCCCTATTAATTTCTCTATGGTGAAATTCAATGTCCTTAACAATCTTGCCCCAAGCTTACATATCCAAGCCCACTCCTCTCCTTCCTGCATGTACCCACTCTTCCAGAAACAAAATGCCACTCACTGTCCTCAAACAAATGAAGATGTCTTATGTCTTCAAGTCTTTCTTTGCAGACACTGTTTTCTCAGTAACTACTTCGCCCTGCCCACACCTCTGCCTGGTAAATTCCTATTAATATTTTAAGCCACAATTCAGATATCGTCTTCTCTTTGCAGTGATATACAACTCATTTGCTCCCTCCTCTGAGTTCCTATAACACTATTGTTGTATTTGTGTCATAAAACACACACACACACTGCATCTTGTCTGCTTATTTACATGTCTATTTTCTGTACTGGATTTGTAAACTCTTTGATCGTAAGATAACAAATAACTCATTTCTGTATTTCTGGTAGCTTGCATAGTTCATGGTCCAGATTAAGTATACTACATGTTTGTTGACTAAGCTAAAAATAAGCAAATAGACACAAATTCTTTCTGACAATACCCAAACTATCCTTGAATACACCTTAAATAAATATACCTGCAATATTTTAAAGATTATAAGCATGGAATCAGTTTTCTGGTTATGGATGACAGGACAAAGGAATTTTTTAACCTATTTTCCTTCTTCAAAATCTATTGAGAGCCAGTACTACTAATAATGCGAGTATCAGCAACAATCTGAACACACTGCCAGTAGCTCAGACCACTACCTGGTGTGAGCCAGAGTATAGCCTGAGAGATAAAACAGCACAACGCATACCTAAAAGCAAGTGTCGCAGTGATGGCAGTTTATCTCATCATCCTTAGATTTGAATGAGATCTGAGCTCTAAGACAGGCCACTACAGAATCAGGAGACATCTGTGTGGAAACCTAATTCCTTCTTACAACATGGCAGTGAATATGATGCTGAAGGAGAAAGCATGCTAAAGTCATTTTTATTGTCCACAACTGAACATTCAATGCAAAGGAGAATCCTGGATGTCAAGAGGGGTGAAGGAAGGAAAGGAAGCAACAATTATCAGATCAATGAGCTACACCAACCTACCACTGCTTAAATGCTGATGCTTGGGGGAGTGAAGGTGGGGGTGGGCTTGTGCCCAAAGGAAACAGCCAACTTAGTAAGAGGGCACTCAAAACAATATAAATCAGAGTTGGAGCTCACTCCCTTTCTTTTTCCATTATCTGTCCATTTGACAGTATGCAGTATACAGGCTGTCATGGTTTGAAGATAACTCATAAGCAGGGGCATAAAATACATGACCTTAAGGATGGAAACTACAAAAGGAGAGAAAGATACTGAAAGAACATACACTATGGAAGAATTACTTGTAGGAGGGAAACAAGATTTCAGACAATTCTTCAATTTCAAAGAAATTGCAAAGAAATGTGACCTCTCTTAAAAAGAGAGTGACACGATAAAGATTTTATAAAAAAATATAATAAAAACTATTGACACCCAACCAGAGATGTATGGCAAAGGCTTGAAAAAAAATCACTTAAAAGAAAGAGAAGGTAATAAAGATAAAAATGACTCTATGTGGAAAGAGTCAAAGTAAAATGAAGCATGACTGGAGTTTTGAAGAATATGAAGAACAAAAAGTATTCAAAGATGTAAGAGGAAAACATCCCTGAACTAAAGATTATAATCCACACACTGAAAGATCATACTGGGTCTTAAGAAAAATTTATTCCAACTCTTTTGATTCTACTGGAAGTAGAACGAAGTCTAAGTGAGCTAATTTCTTCATTCTGTATTGCTAGAAGTACAAGTATATTATCTGAAGTAGTTTAAATTATGTAGTTTAAAAATGATGTGAAACTCTTACTATTTATCAAAAATTTACCTGACCTTTACAGGGATTATTTATAAAATAATATTTTGTCTGTTAAAGAAAAAATTACTTGCATCTTACCGATATTTTCAGGGCACCCAAGTTTATGTTGCTTCTGTTAAATACAAATTAATTTTATTAGAATAGCTCTTAAATATAGAATACAGCATAATGTAAAATTTAAATGTCATTTACTTATCTATCCATCTATCCACTAATATTTATTTAATCTACCTACTTACCTGTATGTCCTTCTATCTACATATGTGATTTGAGAAATGCCTAGAATAGTGTTCATCCCATGTTAGTGATGGTGATTTCTTATGATAGAATTTAGAGTCTGTTGGGGAAATGTTTTTGATTGCTTCTTTGTGTTGTTTGCATTTGTTAATATTAGCATTAATTATTTCTAAAAACATTTTAAGAAGTATAGGTTAGATAATTTTATTGGGATATTTAAAATCTACTGAGCAATTTTGGCCTTACTGTAACATGTTTTACTCTTTAACATGTTTAAAAAAATTATTATAGTATTTCCCAGAGTGTGTAACACTTATATAAATAAGTAATATGCAAAAACTCTTGTCATAATTTGGGGAAATGCAAAGAAAAAACAAATAGTTTTCTTTAAAGCATGATTATTGAAGTATCAATGCTATTGATTTTTAGGATGCTACAGCAAGGAAAAAATTGTATGCAGTATTTCACAGACATATTTGTTTGTAGAAGATTTCTTATTTTATTCTTTCAAAACTTGTCCTTGAACTAATGTCAAGGGAGCACACTTTGTGAAGTCTCTATTAATGTTTACTTTGGTTTGAAATCCTATGTCCAAGATATTTATTAGTACTTTTTTTAATTGAATAAAATATTTTAAAAAATTCTACAGTGCTTTATAATTTTCACAATTTTCACACACATGATTTCATACAATCCCTTAATAACTTCCTTTTTCTTCCCCCTACCCCTATACTGGTACCACTAGTTTATTCTTTGTATCTGTGAGTCTGCTGCTTTTTTGTTTTATTCACTATTTTGTTGTATTTTTTAGATTACACATATAAGTGATATCATACAGTATTTGTCTTTCTCTGTCTGACGTATTTCACTTAGCATAATGCCCTCCAAGTCCATCCATGTTTCTGAAAATGGCAAAATTTCATTCATTTTTATAGTTGAGTAGTATTCCATTGTATATATATATATATATATATATATACCATATCTTCTTTGTCCATTCAGCTGTTGAGGGACACTTAGGTTGCTTCCATATGTTAGCAATCATAGGTAATGCTGCTATGAACATTGGGGTGTGTGTATCATTTTGAATTAGTGTTTTCCTTTTTTTTCAAATATATACCCAGGAGTGGAATTGTGGGGTCATATCGTAGTTCAATTTTTAGTTTTTTGAGAAACCTCCATACCGCTTTCCACCATGGCTGTACAAATTTACATTTCCACCAGCAGTGTACGAGGGTTCCCTTTTCTCTTCATCCTCTTCAACAGTTGTTATTTGTGTTCTTTTTTATGATAGTCACTCTGACAGGTGTGAGATGATATCTCATTGTGGTCTTGATTTGCATTTTCCTGATGATTAGTGATGTTGAGCATCTTTTCATGTGCCTGTTGGCCATCTGCATGTCTTCTTTGGAAAAATGTCTTTTCAGTTCTTTTGTCCTTTTTAAAATCAGGTTGTTTATTTCTTTGATGTCGAGTTGTATGTGCTGTTTATATATATTGGATATTAACCACTTATCAGTCATGTCACTTGCAAATATCTTCTCCCATTCAACAGGTTGTGTTTTGGTTTTGTCGATGGTTTCCTTTGTTGTACAAAAGCTTTTAAGTTTAATTAGGTCCCATTTGTTTATTTTTGCTTTTGTTTTCTTTGCTTTAGGAGATAGATGCAAAGAAATATTGCTGCAATTTATGTCAAAGAGATATCTGCCTATTATTTCCTCTAGGAGTTGTATAGTATCCAGTCTTATATTTAGGTCTGTAATCAATTTTGAGTTTATTTTAATATTAGTACTTTTTATATGAAGGAATTACATACTCTAATTTTAAAATAATGGGGAACATAGTTTTACCTTAAATAACCATTAAATAATGTTACAAAGATTTTTGATATGTTATAAAAATATTTTACACTAGAAATTGGTTCAACTAAGAAAAAAGTTGAAAACTGGAATAAAATATGCCAGAGCTATAATATCAGATGCCTTTGAGTGTCAGAAAGAGTGATATTTTACCCCTTCTTTATACTGTTCATACTTTCCAAGGATTTTCAATTTTCATGCATTATTTCAAAATTAAAGAAAATGTTAGCATTGAAAAACAAGTATAAGAACATCTTATATGTTCCACATCTTCTCTCTGAGATTTAGCAAGTGGATAAATCTTTTCATATTTAAATAAGATGAGAAAACTCACGCTATGGTCTGCTTTCTGCCTCTTGTGCTCAGTTAATTATATGAAACATACTATTAGGGCAATGCCTATGCACTTTAAGTAGTATTTCAAGTGCTAAATTAATTCTATGTGAATTGCATTTAATGATTGAGAATTGATGATTGCTATTAATGAACCCAATATTTCCTGGTATTATTTGTAATTTTTATTTTGTCATAATAAGCCACAAACATTTTTATTCTCTTTCTCACAAACTGGTCAGAGACCTTGTGATTCTGGCATTTGTGCAATGGACCCAGAAGGACTGGCTGAAATGAATGGGTGAAGATTGTTTAGCTGCTGCATAATGCTTCATCACAAAATGCATGTTGCCGTTAGCACCAGACATCATGGTTTTCTACAGATCACAATTCCCAGAATATGTTAAACTCACATCAGACTATCCTAATTATAGCCTTTAATGCCTATAAAAAATTTCCATGGTTCCCTACATTTTTGTTTTAATTCTGTAACTGTGAGATCATTCATTGCCATCCTGGAAATCATATGCAGTCATCTCATGAAGGTTTTACTATGTCCCAAGCTCTTATGGATTTTGATATTTTAACCAGAATATACTTAGAGGTTTTATGAGAATGACAGCATCTTTATAGTTTATTCATCAAAATTTTTCCGGCTAAGTAGGGTCTGAGATATCTATAAGTATGCCTTTTTACACAAGATATTGATATAGTGAATGTGTCCCTCTGAAACAGAGAAATGTGATCAGCTTTTTTACTTAGACTTAGATCACATGCTCCATTCAGAGTGGATTCTCACCCATATCAGTTAAGATTAGATTCCTATGTGAAAAACAGAGTCCCCAGATCACAATGGCTTTAAAAACATAAAATACAACTTTTTTTCTTACATACAAGTCTTGAGGCAGATCAGGACTGACATGGCACCTCATGTCTACAAAGCCCTTAAGGACTGAGTTTCCTTTCAGTATTCCTTTTGACCATCTCTGACATAGTATGTTCATACTAATTGTGTAAACTGGCAGCTAGACCTCCAGCCATCAAATCTACATTCCAGGCAAAAGGTTTGAGGAAAGGGAGAAACATTTACAAGAGTATGGGGCAACTTTTCTTTTAAAAAGTTTTCCAGAAGCTGCCACTCAATATTTTCACTTCCATCCTTTTCCAATTTTGTTAGATGGTCACACATACCATCAAGATAGTATTTATTCTGCATGATTAACTGCTTAGCTAAAAAATTATATGTTCTATTTTTAAGGGAAAAATGTTGTTTGTATCAGACTACCTAAAACAGGTTGGCTAAGAGTTAGGCAGGGAGTGGCCCCCAGAATGAAATGGAGACTATATCAGGAAACAAGGAAATAAATGCACAGAGTAAATACAGATGTCTAGTATATTGAAAATAAGAATAAGAAGAAATATGAATGATAACAAAGAGACAAAATACATGGTTTTACGGAGCAAGATTGGGGATAAAGGAATGGCAGAGAAGGGTAAGATAGGATTTATATTAAATTTTCAGTATCTGTATTATATGGGTATTAGCAGATTTTTGTATCTGATGCCAATATATCCCATAACTTGCCCATAAGTTACAGATTTCCCATTACAGTACTAAAGCAAGTTAACATTTTCCATAAGAGCACAGTCTTGTTCATATTGCAGATGGAACTATATTCAATTACTAACTACATTCTACAGTGTTTCACTTATTTTTTAGTTGATGCATTTCCTCTTGCTATGAAAATATCAGTTTCTTCCTTACTCAAGTTTGAGTATTTGATTTCTTAAAGAGAAAGTTAATTTTGTAAAAAGGAAGAGGAAAACAAATAGATAAAAAGGAGCTGCTATGATATAATAACTTTATTGTCTAATTCTCAGCCATCTTTGAAGAGTAGATAATTTTCACTCTTACACTAAGAGTAGGGATGTAGGAGAAAAGATTGAGTTATCCACCCCCCAAATAGGAGATGTAAACACCTACCTTAGTTGCTGACTTTGTGATTCTGTTCTAGAAAATTTTCCCATGAAAATATTTTTCTTCAGAGAGATAATCCAGTCATCCCTTAGTGTCTGTGCAGGAGATTGGTTCCAGGACACCTGTCCCCCCCAACAAGGACACCAAAATTCAAGGAGGTCCACAACCCTCATAGAAAATGTCAGAGTATTTGCATATAACCTAGACATGTCTTCCATATACTCTAGATTACTTAGAATACCTAATACAATGTAAATGCTATGGAAGTAGTTGCAAGTGTGGCAAATTCAAGTTTTGGAATTTTCTTGAATTTTTTTTTCCAATCTGAGGTTAGTTGAATCAGAGAATGCAGAACCTGCCGATACAGAGGGCCGACTGCACCGAACTTTATTTCTTAGGTGGGAGTTTTATAAAAGTCATTATCTATTTCTCTGGTTCTCAAATGGAGAAAATGTGCCTCCCAGTAGACATTTGACAATGTCTGAAGTCATTTGTGGTTGTCAGAACTAGGGGTTGCTAATGGCACTTAGTGGGTAGAGGCCAAGGTGATGTTAACCATTCTACAGTGCACCTCCCAGTTTCCCCTTCCCTGTCCCCAAAAAAGAATTATCCAACCCAAATGTCAATAGTACTGAGTTGTACAACCCTGAACTATATGAGTTTATTTAGAATGAAAAATACTCCCTATTAGTGCTAATGATATACTCAAAATATATATTTGATTTTTCAAAAAATAACACCTACTATAATTAAATTTGTACAACTCTAATTCAAGAGCTCTTAAGCTGAATTCCATGCAATGCAAGGGTGTCTATGAATCTTGAAATCATAAGCAAAATATTATGTAGGTGTACATCTGCATATTTTGAAGGGGTAAGCCCATACAGTTTATCTAATTGTCTAAGGGCTTTATGACCTCACAAAGCCAGCCACTAAATTTATTTAGAATGCCAAAGAATTCTAGTGTATTAATCAGCAGTGTTCTTCCCTCCAGTAAGCCAAGCTGCTCTTTCAAGCACTGTTTCTCAGCACATTCTCTAACCTTACTGTATTAAGACGTGACATTCATGGAAATGAAGTTTAAAGATTCCCAATTGAATCCTCTTTAATTAATAGAAATAGTATCAACAAAACAAAGTTCCTTTTGGAGAGCTTGTGATTTAAGAAACCAGATTTCCCACTTTAGCCAACATTTCTATAATTTACACTTGATTATGTTAAATATCCTTTGTGATACACGTTGCTTTGGTGTTTAGGATGATAGTATACCCTCTACAGTTAACAATGTATTTCCTTAAGATCTGTTCCTTGTCTCTTGTCCTGTCTCAGGAAATGATATTACTATCCATCCAAGTCCCCACACCAGAAACAATAAAGGAAAATGTCCCTCATCTCTTCCCTTTCAACTCCAATTATTTTGCAGTTCTATTCATTCTACATCCTAAATTTTGTTGGGGTCCCTTCCCTTTTCTCAATCTCTCATGCTATTTTTTTCAGCTCAATATCTCACTCTCTTTCAATGAAATATTGCCTTTATGGACTGCTAACTGCTATCCCTGATTTTAAGTCCGCTATACTCCATTTCATTCTTCATACAGCTGCAGAGCTATCTTTCTAAACTGCGAATCTGACCAGGTCACATTTCAGTTAAAAACATTGAAGGTCTCCCTGTCACCTCCATGCTAACACCCCCCTTTCTGGCCTTGTCTCCTGCTACTGCTACCCACTCTGGAGGCTAGGCTCTAACTGCATTGATTTCTCACTATCCCTGGATATATGCTTTTCTGACTCTGCTCTGCTTTGCTTGAATAATGTTCCCTCTCTTGTTGAAATCTTATTCATCTGTCATAAGGAAGCTGGCTTAAAAGTCTGTTCCAATTCTCTCAGGCAGAGGTCATTTTCTCTAATTTCTGTTCAAAATTAATTCGGTACTTCATTTAATATCTTATCACCTTTGTTTTCCAAGCACCTTGAGCAGTTCATGTACCTATGTATATTTCCAGTAAATGTTTCTGTAATGAGATTGACAACACTATGTAAGTTTAAGACTTTGCTTGGTACTGGACCATCATGGACAAACATTGTCTCTGTTGGCCAAGCTAAATAATAGACAGATGATGAATTCATGCAGGGAATGAAATGAAAATTTTGCTATCAGCTCTGAAAAATTGTAACCTGCACTTTAGCTTTCTAAAATCCTATTATTAGGAGTATAGAACATTGTTCTTGCATAGAACAAGTGTTTAGCTTTCTAAAATACTATTATTGGGGTATAGAACATTGCTCTTGCATAGAACAAGTGTTACTCTATTTCTTTAACCACAATTCTTATCGCTGTTATTGAAGGAATATACAGTAGCTGAATTGCAGATAATTGCAGAAGGGTAGGCGTTCACAAGTTTTAAGGTGAATGAATGAACAAAGTAACACCATTCAACTTTTCATTTAAGACACTGAATGACCCTGAGTCCAGGGATGATGCTGAATAGCTTACAATGCACAGCACAGCCCCTGGCCCGTTAAGAAATAATTATCTGGACCAGAATTTTACTTCTGCCAAGGATACGAAACATTGCATATATTTTAATAGAGATGAACCTGGAGGCTGTTGAAATGTACGTGGCTGTTTTTATTCACACTAAATGGCCCCAAGCCTCTAGGTTTTTATTGTACGTACCATGATGCCTTTTTAAAATTATACCCCCTTGAATCCAGTTTATCCAGAAGTACACTGGCTTTTGGGGCTCTATTAAAGTTAGAAGTCCACTGATAATGTGGAATTGAAAATGTAGAAATCATACATATTGTTTGTACATTTTTCCTGAAGTAAAAGAGGGAATATTAAAGTAGAATATATTAGATACCACCTGAACAAAAAGTGCCTTGAGAGCCAAACGCTGAGACTGTCTTTGGTTTAGCCATTATTGAAGGAGTTACTGAATTCTGAATATAATACAATAGTGGTACTTTGATAGTATAGTTTACTTCTTTTGGAGTTGAAGGGCTATGTCATTGAATTGCATTTGCGAAGTATCATGGCAGATATTGTTAGGGTACCTGGGACCTCTTTCCGATTAATTCCACGTTTAACGGCAGTGAAGACTGCTTATTATTCAGTTACTTGTCTAATTTACAAAGGATCATCTGTTTTCTCTTGGTAATGTGGGTGTATACATATGGATACTCATATTTTCTAGTTCACAATGGTGGCAAGATTGAAGTAAAGGTGATAGGAAATTGACCCTTTCTCAGGTTAAGTAAAAAATATCCTAGACACCTGCCAGTTAAACTTGTAACATTGTCTTACTCCTTTCAAGTTAAACAGAACAATTTTAGGAGACCTTCCATATGCTGCATTTTACAAAGACTTTCCAGAAATAGAATTTTATTGTAATTGATGCAAGACGTTTTTCCCATCCTTGAGCTTATATTATTCAGTCATGTGTGCCTAAAAAGCAAAGCATTTGGAAGAAGAAAAATAACATTTAAGTAAGTAGAATATGTTTTATTTTGCTTTACTTCTAATTCCTTTTGAGAACCATGTTTTAAAAAAGGAAATGGAAACTAGAGATAATCCGTGGGCATGGGCAACTAGAGGTTTTTCATAGTCTAGTAACTTCAGAGATGTTAATAACTCAAGAGACTTCTGATTTCCTTTTCAGACTTAAAAGGACTATAAAATTGCTTTGTTCAGCAGATTTGTAATGTCTAACTTCCCTGTCCTCGACTTCTAACCCTACCTATGCTTGGGGAAAGAAAACTAGTTAACTGATTATATTAGTTAATAAAAATGCAACCCATAAAGTCCCACTTGCTGTTTCACGGAAGGCATCCTATCATTTATTTAAAAGCCAGAAGAAAGAAATGTCATTCCATAAAGATAAGAGCAGCACTTTATTACTTGTCTAGACAATTTAATTGTTGAAAAACATCAGTGGATATTAGAGGGGGAAGTATTGGCATCACTTGTTTCATGTAATAAATTGAAAACCTAAAATGAATGTGATTTGACAGAATGTTTAAACAAGGAGGAGGGAGCAATGTTAGCATTTTAATTTTGTTTTGATTGAAGATACTTTCGTTCCACCATGAAAAAATCATGCTATTTTTCCAGCATGCCTCATTTCCAGTGGAACTCAGTAAAATGTGCATGTGTTAACATTAGATTCGGCAGGCTTTAATGCAGTTACACAAAGGAGTTTTGCCAAAAGGAGGGATAAATATCACAACCATTCATTTCACAGTGCTCTCCAAACTGGCTGCAACTGTTTCCCTAAGCAGCATGTCAGTGAATAAAAAAGGAAATTCAAAGGAGGGGCAGGAGAAAAGGGATTTAGGAAGAAGGGGGTTTTAAAACATTTTTGGCTTTAGAGAAAACAATTCACAATCATTAGCATGAGTAAAATTGCTGTCTAGCCTAAGCTAACGAAAACATTATGAAAGCAGAGATTTTTCAGAAACAAAATAAAACAAAAATAAACACAAAAAACTATACTCTGAACACCATTAGTGAAGATTAAGGGGAGCCAGGGTAAGTAAACATCCACGTTTCATAGTTGAATCCCCACCGACTTACTCAAATTATGAAGTGAATATTCTCATTTAGTGTGCTTTTCTATGTTCATAGAAAAAGACTGTCCTGCTGGCTGTTTTTCTAAATTGGTTCTTTTAGCATTTGTTTACACTTCTGTATTTTTTTACCATGCATTTTGTTGTCCTAAAGTAATTACATATTAGAAAGTATAACCCTTTGGTTACAAAAAATAGCCAATGCTGATATTGTTAATAATGCAAGAGAGCAAGGCACTTATTTTGACTCTGGTTTTATTTCCTAACGAATCCACTACTGTGGCCTCCTCCGCCAATGGGAGATGGGGCACAGAATGATGGCAGTTCTCCCGTGGAATTATCTACTCCAAAAATGTGTTGGTTCAATGACTCTCTTTGTAAAAAGGAAATATGTAAACATTGCAAAGTCATTTTTAACTATGTTCTCATTCATTTTCTTCATCAAGGCTAGCGGGTACATACTAATGTCTATTCCATTTTTTAAAAAAATTTACTGGAGTATGGTTGATTTAAAATATTGTGTTGGTTTCAGGTGTACAGCAAAGGGATTCACTTATACATATACATATATTCATTCTTTTTCAGATTTTTTCTCATATAGGTCATCAGAGAATACTGAGTAGAGTTCCCTGTGCTATACACTAGGTCATTGTTAGCTATCTATCTTAAATATAGTAGTGTGTGTATGTTAATCCCAAATTCTTGATTTATCCCTCCCCTCCACGTTTCCCCTTTGGTAACAAGTTTGTTTTTGATATCTGTAAGTCTGTTTCTGCTTTGTAAATAACTTCATTTGCATCATTTTTTTTTTTGGTTCCACTAAATTTTTTTTTCAATTTTTTAACATCTTTATTGGGGTATAATGACTTTACAAAGTTGTGTTAGTTTATGCTTTATAACAAAGTGAATCAGTTATACATATGTCCCCATATCTCTTCCCTCTTGTGTCTCCCTCCCACCCTCCTTATCCCACACCTCTAGGTGGTCACAAAGCACCAAGATGATATCCCTGTGCTATGCAGCTGCTTCCCACTAGTTATCTATTTTACGTTTGGTAGTGTACATATGTACATGCCACTCTCTCACTTTATCACAGCTTACACTTCCCCCTCCCCATATCCTCAAGTCCATTCTCTAGTAGGTCTACGTCTTTATTCCCGTCTTGCCCCTAGGTTCTTAATGACCATTTTGTTTTTTTAGATTCCATATATATGGATTAACATACAGTATTTGTTTTTCTCTTTCTGACATACTTCACTCTGTATGACAGACTCTAGGTCCATCCACCTCACTACAAATAACTCAGTTTCATTTCTTTTTATGGATGAGTACTATTCCATTGTATATATGTGCCACATCTTCTTTATCCATTCATCTGTTGATGGACACTTAGATTGCTTCCATGTCCTGGCTATTGTAAATAGAGATGCAGTGAACATTGTGGTACATGAATCTTTTTGAATTATGGTTTTCTCAGGGTATATGCCCAGTAGTGGGATTGCTGGGTCATATGGTAGTTCTATTTTTAGTTTTTTAAGGAACCTCCATACTGTTCTCCATAGTGTCTGTATCAATTTACATTCCAACCAATGGAGCAAGAGGGTTCCCTTTTCTCCACACCCTCTCCAGCATTTATTGTTCATAGATTTTTTATAATGGCCATTCTGACTGGTGTGAGCTGATATCTCATTGTAGTTTTGATTTGCATTTCTCTAATGATTAATGATGTTGAGCATTCTTTCATGTGTTTGTTGGCAATCTGTATATCTTCTTTGGAAAAATGTCTATTTAGGTCTTCTGCCCATTTTTGGATTGGGTTGTTTGTTTTTTTGTTATTGAGCTGCATGAGCTGCTTGTAAATTTTGGAGATTAATCCTTTGTCAGTTGCTTTGTTTGCAAATGTTTTCTCCCATTCTGAGGGTTGTCTTTTGGTCTTGTTTATGGTTTCATTTGCTGTGCAAAAGCTTTGAAGTTTCATTAGGTCCCATTTGTTTATTTTTGTTTTTATTTCCATTTCTCTAGGAGGTGGGTCAAAAAGGATCTTGCTGTGATTTATGTCATGGAGTGTTCTGCCTATGTTTTCCTCTAAGAGTTTGATAGTGTCTGGCCTTACCTTTAGGTCCTTAATCCATTTTGAGTTTATTTTTGTGTATGGTGTTAGGGAGTGTTCTAATTTCATTCTTTTACATGCAGCTGTCTAGTTTTCCCAGCACCACTTATTGAAGAGGCTGTCATTTCTCCACTGTATATTCTTGCCTCCTTTATCAAAGATAAGGTGACTATATGTGTGTGGGTTTATCTCTATGCTTTCTATCCTGTTCCATCGATCTATATTTCTGTTTTTATGCCAGGACCATACTGTCTTGATTACTGTAGCTTTGTAGTATAGTCTAAAGTCAGGGAGCTTGATTCCACCAGCTCTGTTTCTCTTTCTCAAGATTGCTTTGGCTATTCAGGGTCTTTTCTGTTCCCAAACAAATTATGAAATTTTTTCTTCTAGTTCTGTGAAAAATACCAGTGGTAGGTTATTAGGGATTGTATTGAATCTGTAGATTGCTTTGGGTAGTAGAGTCATTTTCACAATGTTGATTCTTCCAATCCAAGAACATGGTATATCTCTCCAACTATTTGTATCATCTTTAATTTCTTTCATCAGTGTCTTATAATTTTCTGCATACAGGTCTTTTGTCTCCTTAGGTAGGTTTAGTCTTAGATATTTTATTCTTTTTGTCGCAGTGGTAAATGGGAGTATTTTATTAATTTCACTTTCAGATTTTTCAGCATAAGTGTATACGAATGCAAGAGATTTCTGTGCATTAATTTTGTATCCTGCAACTTTACCAGATTTATTGATTAGCTCCAGGAGTTTTCTGGTAGCATCTTTAGGATTCTCTAAGTATACTATCATGTCATCTGCAAACAGTGACAGTTTTACTTCTTCTTTTCCGATTTGGATTCCTTTTATTTCTTTTTCTTCTCTGATTGCTGCGGCTAAAACTTCCAAAACTATGTTGAATAAGAGTGGTGAGAGTGGGCAACCTTGTCTTGTTCCTGATCTTTGTGGAAATGTTTTCAGTTTTTCACCATTAAGGTCGATGTTGGCTGTGGGTTTGTCATATGTAGCCTTTATTATGTTGAGGAAAGTTCCCTCTATGCCTACTTTCTGGAGGGTTTTTATCATAAATGGTTTTGAATTTTGTCAAAAGATTTCTCTGCATCGATTGAGATGATCATATGGTTTTTTTCCTTCAATTTGTTAATATGTTATATCACGTTGATTGATTTGCATATTTGGAAGAATCCTTGCTTTGCTGGGATAAACCCCACTTAATCAAAATGTATGATCCTTTTAATGTGCTGTTGGATTCTGTTTGCTAGTATTTTGTTGAGGATTTTTGCATCTATGTTCATCAGTGATATTGGCCTGTAGCTTTCTTTCTTTGTGACATCCTTGCCTGGTTTTGGTATCAAGGTGATGGTGGCCTTGTAGAATGACTTTGGGAGTGTTCCTCTCTCTGCTATATTATGGAAGAGTTTGAGAAGGATAGGTGTTAACTCTTCTCTAAATGTTTGATAGAATTCGCCTGTGAAGCCATCTGGTCCTGGACTTTTGTTTGTTGGAAGATTTTTAATCACAGTTTCAATTTCAGTGCTTGTGATTGGTCTGTTCATATTTTAAATTTCTTCCTGGTTCAGTCTTGGAAGGTTGTGCATTTCTAAGAATTTATCTGTTTCTTCCAGGTTGTCCATTTTATTGGCATAGAGTTACTTGTAGTAATCTCTCATGATCCTTTGTATTTCTACAGTGTCATTTGTTACTTCTCCTTTTCCATTTCTAATGCTATTGATTTGAGACTTCTCCCTTTTTTTCCTGATATGTTTGGCTAATGGTTTATCAATTTTGTTTATCTTCTTAAAGAACCAGCTTTTAGTTTTATTGATCTTTGCTATCATTTCCTTCATTTCTTTTTCATTTATTTCTGATCTGATCTTTATGATTTCTTTCCTTCTGCTAAATTTGGGGTTTTTGTTCTTTTTTCTCTAATTGCTTTAGGTATAAAGTTAGCTTGTTTATTTGAGATGCTTCATGTTTCTTAAGGTAGGATTGTATTGCTATACACTTCCCTCTTAGAACTGCTTTTTTGGCATCCCATAGGTTTTGGGTCATCATGTTTTCATTGTCCTTTGTTTCTAGGTATTTTTTGATTTCCTCTTTGATTTCTTCAGTGATCTCTTGGTTATTAAGTAGTGTGTTTTTTAGCGTCCATGTGTTTGTATTTTTTACTGATTTTTTCCTGTAATTAATATCTGGTCTCATAGCATTGTGGTCAGAAAAGATACTTTTTTTTTTTTTTTTTTTTTTTTCTTTTTGCGGTATGCGGGCCTCTCACTGTTGTGGCCTCTCCCGTTGCGGAGCACAGGCTCCGGATGCGCAGGCCCAGCGGCCATGGCTCACGGGCCCAGCCGCTCCGCGGCATATGGGATCCTCCCAGACCGGGGCACGAACCCGTATCCCCTGCATCGGCAGGCGGACTCTCAACCACTGTGCCACCAGGGAGGCCCGGAAAAGATACTTGATACAATTTCAATTTTCTTAAATTTAACAAGGCTTGATTTGTGACCCAAGATATGGTCTATCCCAGAGAATGATCCATGAGCACTTGAGAAGAATGTGTATTCTGTTGTTTTTGGATGGAATGTCCTATAAATTTCAATCAAGTCCATCTTGTTTAATGTATCATTTAAAGCTTGTGTTTCCTTATTTATTTTCATGTTGGATGATATGTCCATTTTTGAAGGTGGGGTGTTAAAGTCCCCTACTATGATTGTGTTACTGTCGGTTTCCCCTTTTATGGCTGTTAGTATTTGCCTTATGTATTGAGGTGCTCCTATGTTGGGTGCATAAATATTTACAATTGTTATTTCTTTTTCTTGGATTGATCCTTTTATCATTATGTAGTGTCCTTCTTTGTCTCTTGTAATAGTCTTTGTTTTAAAGTCTATTTTGTCTGATATGAGAATTGCTACTCCAGCTTTCTTTTGATTTCCATTTGCGTGTAATATCTTTTTCCACCCCTCACTTTCAGTCTGTATGTGTCCCTAGGTCTGAAGTGGGTCTCTTGTAGACAGCATATATACGGGTCTTGTTTTTGTATCCATTCAGCCAGTCTGTGTCTTTTGGTTGGAGCATTTAATCCATTTACATTTAAGGTAATTATCGATATGTATGTTCCTATTACCATTTTCTTAATTGTTTTGGGTTTGTTATTGTAGGTCTTTTCCTTCTCTTGTTTTTCCTGCCTAGAGAAGTTCCATTAGCATTTGTTGTAAAGCTTGTTTGGTGGTGCTGAATTCTCTTAGCTTTTCCTTGTCTATAAACCTTTTAATTTCTCCTTCAAATCTGAATGAGATCCTTGCTGGTTAGAGTGATCTTGGTTGTATGTTTTTCTCCTTCATCACTTTAAATATGTCCTGCCACTCCCTTCTGGCTTGCAGACTTTCTGCTGAAAGATCAGCTGTTAACTTTATGGGGATTCCCTTTTGTGTTATTTGTTGTTTTTCCCTTGCTGCTTTTAATATATTTTCTTTGTATTTAATTTTTGATAGTTTGATTAATATGTGTCTTGGCATGTTTCTCCTTGGATTTATCCTGTATGGGACTCTCTATGCTACCTGGACTTGATTAACTATTTCCTTTCCCATATTAGGGGAGTTTTCAACTATAATCTCTTCAAATATTTTCTCAGTCCCTTTCTTTTTCTCTTCTTCTTCTGGGACCCCTATAATTTGAATGTTGGTGCATTTAATGTTGTCCCAGAGGTCTCTGAGACTGTCCTCAATTCTTTTCATTCTTTTTTCTTTATTCTGCTCTGCAGTATTTATTTCCACTATTTTATCTTCCAAGTCACTTATCCGTTCTTCTGCCTCAGTTATTCTGCTATTGATCCCTTCTAGAGAATTTTTAATTTCATTTATTGTCTTTTTCACAACTGTTTGTTTGCTCTTTAGTTCTTGTAGCTCCTTGTGAAACATTTCTTGTATTTTCTGCATTCTATTTCCAAGATTTTGGATCATCTTTACTATCATTATTCTGAATTCTTTTTCAGGTAGGCTGCCTGTTTACTCTTCATTTGTTAGGTCTGGTGGGTTTTTATCTTCCTCCTTCATCTGCTGTGTGTTTTTCTGTCTTCTCATTTTGCTTATCTTACTGTGTTTGGGGTCTGCTTTTCGCAGGCTGCAGGTTCGTAGTTGTCGTTGTTTTCAGTGTCTGTCCCCGGTGGCTAAGGTTGGTTCAGTGAGTTGTGTAGGCTTCCTGGTGTAGGGGACTAGTGCCTGTGTTCTGGTGGATGAGGCTGGATATTGTCTGTCTGGTGGGCAGGTCCACGTCTGGTGCTGTTTTTTGTGGTGTATGTGGCCTTATTATGATCTTAGGCAGCCACTCTGCTAATGGGTGGGGTTGTGTTCCTGTCTTGCTAGTTATTTGGCATAGGGTGTCCAGCACTGTAGCTTGGTGGTCATCAAGGGGAGCTGTGTCTTGGCATTGAGATGGAGATCTCTGGGATATTTTCACCATTTGATATTACATGGAGCTGGGAGGTCTCTTGTGGACCAGTGTCCTGAGGGTCTCCCACCTCAGAGGCACAGCCCTGATGCCTGGCTGGAGCACCAACAGCCTGTCATCCACATGGCTCAGAATAAAATGGAGAAAGAAAGAAAGAACATAAAATAAAATAAAGTTATTGAAATGAAAAAATTAAGAAAAAACACTTTTTTGTAGAAAAATAATATTTAGAGTAATTAAAAAAAAAAGGACAGACAGAACCCTAGGGCAAATGGTAAAAGCAAAGCTATACAGACAAAATGACACACAGAAGCATACACATACACACTCACAAAAAGAGAAAAAGTGAAAAAAATATAGATATCTTTGCTCCCAAATTCCACCTCCTCAATTTGGGATGATTCCTTGTGTATTCAGGTATCCCACAGATGCAGGGTACATCAACTTGATTGTGGAGCTTTAATTCGCTGCTCCTGAGGCTTCTGGGAGAAATTTCGCTTTCTATTTGTTCGCACAGCTCCCGGGGTTCAGCTTTGGATTTGGACCCGCCTCTGCGTGTAGGTTGCCTGAGGGCGTCTGTTCTTCCCTCAGACAGTATGGGGTTAAAGGAGCAGCTGATTCGGCGGCTCTGGTTCACTCAGGCCAGGGGAAGGGAGGGGTACGGATGTGGGGCGAGCCTGCAACGGCAGAGGCTGGCATGACATTGCACCAGCCTGAGGCGCGCCGTGCATTCTCCCGGGGAAGTTGTCCCTGGATCACGGGACCCTGGCAGTGGCGGGCTGCACAGGCTCCCAGGAGGGGCAGTGTGGATAGTTACCTGGGCTTACACACAGGCTTCTTGGTGGCAGCAGCAGCAGCCTTAGCGTCTCATGCCCGTCTCTGGGGTCCGCGCTCATAGCCGTGGCTCGCGCCCGTCTCTGGAGCTCCTTTAAGCAGCGCTCTTAATCCCCTCTCGTCGCACACCAGGAAACAAAGGGGCAAGAAAATGTCTCTTGTCTCTTTGGCAGCTCCAGACTTTTTCCCGGACTCCCTCCCGGCTAGTAGTGGCGCACTAACCCCCATCAGGCTGTGTTCATGCTGCCAACCCCAGTCCTCTCCCTGGACATCTGACCTCTGAAGCCCGAGCCTCAGCTCACAGCCCCTGCCCGTCCCGACCGTTGAGCAGACAAGCCTCTTGGGCTGGTGAGTGCTGGTCGGCACCGATCCTCTGTGCAGGAATCTCTCTGCTTTGCCTTTCGCACCCCTGTTGCTGTGCTCTCTGCACCCCTGTTGCTGTGCTCTCCTCCGTGGCTCCAAAGCTTCCCCCACTCCGCCCCCCGCAGCCTCCTCCCTTGAAGGGGCTCCTAGTGTGTGGAAACCTTTCCTCCTTCACAGTTTCCTCCCATGGTGCAGGTCCCGTCCCTAATCTTTTGTCTCTGTTTTTTCTTTTTTCTTTTGCCCTACCCAGGTACGTGGGGAGTTTCTTGCCTTTTGGGAGCATTTCTGCCAGCGTTCAATAGGTGTTCTGTAGGAGTTGGTCCACGTGTAGATGTATTTCTGATGTATTTGTGTGGAGGCGGGTAATGTCCGCGTCTTACTGTTCTGCCATCTTGAAGCTCCGTGTATCATTTTTTAAAATTAAATTCCACATATGAGTGATATCATATAATATTTGTCTTTCTCTGTCTTACTGACTTCACTCAACATGATAATCTGTATATCCATCCATGTTGCTGCAAATGGCATTATTAAAAAAAAAAAAAAGGAATAACGCTGTTACATTTTTTTAACAGATGAGGAAACTGAGTCTCAAAAATCTTTCTTTTCCTTATAAGTACTGTGGGATGGAACTTAATTTTGAGCCTCAGACTCCAAAACCATAACATCACACTAGACACTGTGTTTAGAATTTTCAGGAGTTTGCTAACTGATCAATCCATGTAGAGTTCAACATTAGCCAATAGTAAGGAAACACCATAGGATTGCAGATAATTTAGATTAATGAATGAATGAATGAAGCAAGCAAGCAAGCATACATTGCATGTGTCCTGTGGAAGGAATATTTTGTAAGTAGTTACATATGTACTTAATCATAAGAAGTTGGTGGTAGTCTTGACTAATTTAGTGATTCATTTGTGCCCATAATGAGCAGTAGAACAAGATTTCTAGAAAGTATTCTTCGAGATAATACTTTCAACTTGAACTCCAAAACATGAAACAAAATGACTCTTTTTCACATTATTTACTTCTTTTCTATGGAAGACTTTATGATATTTGAGCATATCATTTATATAGAAATAATAAAAATTTTTTGAAATGTTGACAAAATATCCCTAAACAGTCCGAGGTAAGCTTCTAAGATGTGCTTTTAAATAGTCTTTTATGATGTACATATATTGAAATAATTATAAATGTATTATCAATATCTTACAGTATTACCACATCATAGTAACTTCACTATTAGAAATAACATCTTTTGTAAAACATAATTTCCATCATTGTTAAAAATTATGTCATCAAACTGATTTCAACTGAATTAAATTGGCAAAATAATTAAAAACACCCTTTTCAAACTGATATGATTCTACATATATATATACACATGTAAAAAAAAATAAAAGATACAGTTCAATATAATAATAAAGTGCTTTCTGCTTGTGAATGCAAATGTTCCATGAGTAAGAGAACTTCTATATTTTTATTTATATGTATTGGTAATTTTCTTAGAGAATTTCCCCAAATTCAATTGTCCAGTACTTATATATCATACATGGATTTTACAAACTATGTCCTTATTTCAGAAGGTAAAGTTTGCATGCCTAGTTTACACACTAGATAAAGATTCTATTTTTCTATGAAAAAATGTCAACATTTTAACAAGTGGACACTAGTAATTTACTTATAAAAAGGAATAAAAAGATTGATTTGTCATGTATGTTTTAAGGCATTCTTGAAACTGATTTTATGTTACTTCTTATAGTTCATGTGCATTATTCTTATGTAGTTACTTTTGAATGAAAAACCAAACACAATAGAGCATAGTAATAGACAAAGCTGAACGTGTGCTTGGGGCTGTTCTGAATTTCACAGTTAAGGCTTGGAGTGGGGCTGATGAAACAGTCTATTTGGGACAGACTTACAGGGTCAGCTTCATGGGTGTGTGACCATGGCAATTGCACAGGGCCCTGTCTTCAGAAGTATCACCCTCCCCCACCACGCCCACACCCCCTTATGCTTGGGGTTTAATGCTCTGCAGTCATTGCCTTGATATTTTTATCTTTGAGTTTGTGTTGCGTAAGTAAAGTCTGATGGGATAATGGAGAATGTGCTTGGCACTTGAAGCTTTCCCTTGGGTGTTGTTCTGCATTCACCACCCACCTGGGTGAGCTCCAGGCCACCCACTTCCCGTCTCATACCAAGACCACTGCTGCCGTCTAGCTCGGTGGATGCCAAAACACTGGCAGCCCTGTGATGTGCTCTGACTTGTGGGGGCAAAGCCCCAGGGGCCGTGGGGGTCTTCACTCAATGTGTGCTAGAGAGCATGACATTAAATAGCAAATTAAAAACAATAAAGACTGGGTAAGAAAGGACAGACTTTTTTTTCCTGCTTTTTGAACAGCCATGCATTTTACTTTTTCACTGGACCCTGTAAGATTTGGAGCTAGACTTCGTAATTTAGAACTAATATTATTGAATGTCATGTCTGACACACTAGCTCAGATGAGAAGGGCATTTCTGAAGTGCATGATATTTTAGAGTATCAGGTACTTATTTTAGAAAATGACCATCTGGCCTTAAAGACTTAAATATCATCTCTCTAAATTGTTACTTTGTCAAGCACATATGCACTTACTAAATATTCTCAATACATCAAACATTACCTACAGGTTTGTTCAGTGTGTCTTGCTCATGGAAGTACAGATTCCTTAGGCAGTACCTGCACTGCTGCTGGGCTCTGGAAAACAGGGCAGCTATCAGAGAATCACACTTGTATTTTAGAAAATGTCATAGATAATTCATAAGAAGAAATTAGTTGTGTCAACATAGAACATGATGCTAGAATTAGCCGTATCATTTTCCTCATATCAAAATAATCATTTTCAAGGTAATTTTCTCAGTATTCATAGTTTGTGAAGCATGAAATAAAATGTTATGCCAAACTAGCTAGATGTTTAATGGAACTTAAAGATTACAATGAAACGCATCCATAACTGTCTTTTCCTAATTTAATCGTATGTACCAAGTTCTATGTGTATATGTATAATAACTAAAACAATTAAACTTTTAATAACTTGGACCCAATATATGGGCAGAATATAAAGCATACTACATGGGTGAAAGGAAATAGTACACAACTTTTTAAAAAATGCACCTAGGTCTTTTTATCTGTCTACCTAGAATGCTTCACCTACATTCTCTTTCAAACTGGTAACACATTGCTTACCTATCTTTTGAGAACAAGGTTACCTCAGAATTTTTATCATTGAAAGGTCTTTGAAACCTTTTTTTTCCATGTCTTGAAAAAACTCTGCCCACCTTCTTCCACTATAGTGGTTTGTTCTTTTTTGTTAATTCTTTCTGTAAGGGTGTTTTTAACTCTCGTTCAAAATTCTCACTCTCATCAGACTTTGCTGTTGCAGACATATCATGACCAAGACAGGCGTAGCATCATTCAGAGGGGATTCAGGTGTTAGTTACATCTACATGCTATATAAAAAGTTGTAGGGGGTGCACAGTTTTCCCTTAAACTCCTCCTGACCATGCTTAGTCTTCTACATCACAGAATATTGAAACCAATTACATTTTGATAAGTGCATGGATGAAAAAGAAGCTCCATATGTATAACACCCACTCCTACTAGTTTTAGGCTCAACTGGACAATTAATCGCACATGACCCCAATAGGCCACACTTGACAATGGTTTCATTAGAAGGATACAATACAATAAACAAAGCATGTCCATCAGGCAGAATCAGGTGATTCTTTAACATGTCAGTTCCCACAAGTGTCTAGGGCTAACGTCTTTCTTCAACACTGCAAAGTGACAGCTCAGGTAAAAATCTGAGATCATAGGTAAGTGTGAGACCTACTGTAACACTTCCCATGTCCCAAATAGGAATCGGTATCTTTTATAACAGCCTGTAAGCAAAGAAAATTACCAGTTATAAAAATTACCAGTTTTAAAAAGGTTTTCTTGTACCTCACTCAAGAAATCCCACAAGGTATTTATAGTCATTCACAGTCCCCCCAGACCAGATGCAGTTTACAAATCAGGGTTTATTTTTATCATAAGCAATGTAGCCTAGTAATACAGCTGACATTCTACCAGTATTAGATTTCTATGGAAACAAAGCTAGAAGGTTAACTCAACGTCATTTTTATTTTCATAGAGGGGGAGAAAATATTTTGCTACCCCTCTATTCACTTTAGGAAACACAAATATTTGGGAATTTGGATTACCAAAAAAGCCTTATTCTCTGACTTATAAAGCAATAAAATTCAAAATGACAGCTATAATGTAACTCAAAAAACTGGAAAAAAATGTTCTCAATAAAGTAGATAAGGAAAACTAATAAAGATAAAAAGCAAATTAACAAGTAAAAATCATCAAAGTATAAAAAAGGAAATTTGGTTAAAAATTAAATTTTTATTTCGAAAAGAATTTCAAAATATTTTTTTTCTTAAGTGTCTAAATTTGTTAGGGCTTCTGTAACAAAAACACCATAGACTGGATAGCCTAAAAAAAAAAAAAACATTTATTTCTTACAGCTGTAGGCTGGGAAGTCCAAGATCAAGACACCTGCACATTCAGTGTCTGGTAAAAACCTATTTTCTTCCTTCTTCTCCTTGTATTCTTAAATGGCAGAATGGGTGAGAGCTCTTTGGTTTCCCTTTATAAGAGTACTAATCTGATTCATGAGGGTTCTGCCCTCATGACCTATTCACCTCCAAAAGGCCACACCTCCACATTGAGGATTAGTTTCAATATATGAATTTTGGAGGGACACAAATATTCAGCCTATAGTGCCATTGAAGATGAGGAAAAAAAAAATAGAGAAGAAACAAATGAGGAATTTTAGGAATCAGAAGGGAAAACACTTAAGAAAGGGGTCCCCAACTCCTGGGCCATGAATAGGTATCGGTCTATGGCCTGTTAGGAACCAGGCTACACAGCAGGAGGTGAGTGGTGGACGAGCGAGTGAAGCTTCATCTGCCACTCCCCATCACTCCCCATCGCTCTCATTACCTCCTGAACCACCACCCTCCCAACCCCTGTCCGTGGAAAAATTGTCTTCCACGAAAACTGATCCCTGGTGCCAAAAAGGTTGGGGACTGCTGAATTAAGGGACTTCTATGTTTCAGTGTGGATAAAATAGTTAATTTTATAGAAAAAATATACACGACTAAAAGCTTCAAGAAACATTTAAACAACCAATAACAAGAGAAGAAAATAAAAAGCAGTCAAGACTTTCCCACTAAAGTAAGGCATCATAATGAAATAATTTTATGGACCATTTCTTATCACTGACACTGTTCAACATTTTACTAGAGGCACTAAACAATGAAATAAGACAAAAATAAAAACCACAGATGGTCTAAATTTTGGGAAAAAAAGATGAAACTCAGTACTTATAGATAATATGATTACTTATCAAGGTAAATTGAACTGACAAAATTGAGAACTGACAAAACTTATTAGTGCCAATAAGACAAAGTAGTTAATTAGCTAGATATAAGAATATTAAAAAGTCAATATACTCCTTTATACCAGTAAGAAACACAAAATATAATTTTAAGATATTCTACCAAAATAGCAATGAAAGCTATATACTATCTAGGAATAACCCTAACAAGAAATGTTAAAGATGTCTGTGAAGAAAATAATAAGAGTACTGAGCAACCTAAAATAAAGGTCTAAATAATAGTGATGATCCATCATGTTTCTCATACGAATACTTAATATTGTACAGATGCCAGTTCTGCCCCCACTAGTTTATAAATTCCATGCCGACCCATAGAATTTTAAAATTTTGCTAAAAAAAAAAAAATCCAAAACACCTGAATCTGAAATGTATACTGGAGAGGAAATAAATGACTTGTGTCCAGAAATACACCATGTATGTATGTGAATTTTTCCATGATAATAATAGCACATCAAAATACAACAAAATATAGATAATTCAGTACACACTGTTAAAATAATTGTCAATCCATTTGGAAAAATACAAAATTAGGTTCACAAGTAATACTACTACAACAAACAAGTTAGATAGATAGATCCAACCAGGATTGACAAACTTTTTCTGTAAAGGGTCAGATAGTGAATATTTTAGCCTATGTGGGCCCTACTCTTTGTTACAAATAGTCATCTCTATAGTGATAGTGCCAAATGAATGGTATGGGGGTAGCAAATTTGGCTTTGGCTTCAGGTAGTAGTGCTGACATTGATTTAATCTCACCAGAATTTCCATACTTGGAAATAGGTTAGAATATCTACCTCATAGCTTGATATAACAATTAAATAATGTGTGAAGTATTTGGCTCTTGTGTTTAGATATAATAGGAATCTAAGTTTTTATCTGAATTTTTTCCATGCTTGACATAATGCCTGGCTTATAGCAGGTATTCCATACATTTTTATTTAACTAATTTAAGTGAAAACTTCTTGCTGCTATGACTTTAACAGTTTGGGGGAAATGAGACAGATTTTATTGAAATGACTTTGATCTCTTCATAGTCACTACTTCTTAAAATGAAGCAGACTCATGAAACATGATACATTGTCCCATAGTTTAAAATATTTTAAATTATATGTGTCTCTAATATATATTTACATATAAATACTTATTTCTTTTATAAAATATGTTTTATAACAATATATAATTATATACAAGTTTATATATTTATACTTAATAAATATAGATTATAAAGAAGAGAATCACAAAAGTTACACCAAGGTTCAAATAAATATAGAATTATGAGACACTTCTGTCTGGACAAATTTTTTGTAATATTTTTAGCTTTTTCTTAGCATTATTTGCTGTCTTTGACATTTTGAAATCATGTTGCCCTTACTGTGTAGAAATGCTCTCAGTCACTTAAGATGCTACTTACATAAATTAAACTTGACAATTTGATGACTCAAAGCCTAAAAATTAGTATCATTCATATTTTGCTTATCACATTTGGGTCTGGAAAAATTTACAAAAATTAAAAAGTGACCCTTGAAGCCTTGAAAACCTTGACCTATTCCATTCAAAAAATGAAGAACATTTTAATTAGTTTTAAGCAAAGCCTTTTTAAACAGAATGAAGCAATTAACTCACCGATCTGAAGAATGGGTCAGAAAGCATTGCCCTGAGTACTTCAACTCACTGTTGGTTATACAAAATCTTGGTGTATATGATTTATGTTTCATAATTTCAATGCTGAGTAAATTTATTTAACTTGTATAATTATGATGGTGCATTACATGTTTTTGTATTTGAAGCAAACATACAAAAAAAGAGAGAATGTGGAGGTTTAAAAATGTTTGTATTTTAAAACCTGTAATAATGAAAAATCATGAAATTTTTAATTGGAAAATTACATACAAAAATTATTTGGGTCTTTTCTTTAGTGGGAAAAAATATTTGAGCCTGAGGTTAACAGATTGATTGTGATATCTGATACCACACAGTGAGAGGCCTGGATATCTGTAATGCATCTTCAAAACTCAGTAAGTCTTAAATGCATTCCTTAATACCCAATCTTAGAATCCATTCAGTGGACATAGACATGTACTATTTAGAAGATTTTATTCTCTGCTTTAAATGTATGATCACTGGGGGCTCAGAGGCAATATATTCTTCCATGAGATACTTAAAAATTGGGTGGAATAGGAAAAGCTTCATAAATAATGTTTGCTCTTATCTTGGATAGAAAATGAATGAAACTCTCTCCCAATGAAATAAAAAAGAATGGGTTATTTTTCTCTCTTCAATTTGCCACTAAGAAAACATCTGCAACTGGAATAATTATTGCTTTCAGTTGATGGCTTTGACATTCCTTTGCTGTAAATGTGTGCCATATGTATCCCCGCTTTCCCTCAGTGGTACTTTCCACATTTCCCCCAGCCACTCTTCTCATCAGAATTCTTCAATAGTTCCCATTACATTTAAGATAAAAATCTAATTGTTTTTTACATGGTATAAAAGGACACTTTGGCCCCTGCCAGCCTTTGAGAAACAACTATATTTTCTCCTTTCACTTTGATGCTGTACAATATTGGAGGTACAACACTCTCCCCTGCTTCTGCAACTTTGCCCATGCAGTTCTCTCCATTTGAAATACTCATATTTCATAACTAATAGCAATGTATTACTTTTTCAAACTCCAACCCATCTCTCAAGTCTTAATTCAAATGCTTTCTTCTGTAGGCTTCTTCTCGCATGCTCATTCTTTATTTTATACTTACATATATTGATATTATGGCACAAATCTTTAATATGAATATTACCTTCTGGGTACTAATCTCTTTGGGGGGCAGGAGATTACATTTTTGTACCTCTGGTTCCTAGAGCAGTATCTGGTATACAATAGTTGGTGAATACATATTTTTGAATGAATAATAGGTTGTTTTACCAGTTTCAATAAGCTGTAATAAATAATGATGTAGCCTGATAAAGAGTCCTATATCACAGATCTATGAAACTATAATTGTACATTTAGTTGTCTTGGTCCCAAGTACACGAATTGTGTTCCCATATAATTGTGCAAAGTCCTCTTTGTGTGTTTTTCATACTTTTTAATAGTAAAACTAAAAGATTAATTATTGTAGGATTGCTGATACATTAGTAACCGCTTGAATGCCGATTTCCTTTATATAAGTAAAAGAAAAATATACATGAAGGAGGTTTATATTTCTAGGTGATACAGAAATGGCACAGGCAGGTACTAGCTATGCTGTTTGATTGAGTACAGGTTAGGCGAGTTTGGTGCAGCCTTCTCCACTCCTCTGTACTGATATAGTCTCGCATCTTTTTAACTACATGACAAAAGCT